>NW_005363836.1:6836743-6838108 GCF_000412655.1 Myotis brandtii | reverse complement strand
CTCCACATAGCCCCCCCACCTCTGGCCATCACCACACTTTTGTCTATGTCCATCCCCCTACCCTCTGACCTCTGTCAATACCTCCCATCCTATATAATAAAAGGAGAATAAGCAAATTGATCAAACGCAGAACAATCAGTCGCTATGACACACACTAACCACCAGGGGGCAGGTGCTCAGTGCAGGAGCTTCCCCCTGGTGGTCAGTGCTCTCCCATAGGGGGAGTGCCGCTCAACCAGAAGCCCTGAGCTGGGCGCACAGCTGGTAAGCGCAGCAGCGGTGGCAGGAGCCTCTCCTGCCTCCGTAGCAGAGCTAAGGATGTCTGACTGTTGGCTTAGGCCTGCCCCCCCAAGGACATCCCCTGGGGGCTTCCGGACTGAGGGACCCCAGCTGTATGCATGTTGGGGGCAACCTGGCCAGCAGGGGAGGGCTGTTAGGGGCGACCAGGCAGGCAGGCAGAAGTGGTTAGGGGTGATCAGGCAGGCAGGGGAACAGTTAGGTTCATTAGGCAGGCAGGCAGGTGAGTGGTTAGGTGCCAGTGGTCCTGGATTATGAGAGGGATGTCTGACTGCCGGTTTAGACAGTAGGAGAGGGTGCAGGCCAGGCTGAGGGCCCCCCCCCCCCGCACGAATTTCGTGCACCGGGCCTCTAGTATGTATATATAAAAAGCCAGCAACCGGAATACTGGAATGACTGGTCCAGTTGCTATGATGCCCACTGCGGCCAGGGATCCGGCCCGATCAGGGGACGGGGCCGGCCAACCAACCTCCTGTGGCCCCTCCCCCAATGGACCCCACCACCCCGATTTGCCGGTGGCCACTCTCCCCAGCCAGCTCTGCCTTGATCAGACCCCCCACTCTGAACAGGGGCAGGGCCAGCTGGCCAACCACCCATGGCCCCTCCCTTGGCCCCATTTGGGGGCGAGTCAGGCCAGCCCACCGTCCACAGCCCTTCCACACGGCCGGTCCTGCCCCCAATCAGGGGCGGAGTCCGGTGGCCATTCACCCATGGCCCCTCCCCGTAGCCTGCCCGGCCCTGATTGGGCCCCGATCAGGGGCAGGCTGGCCGGCCAACCTCCCACCGTTGTCTCCTCCTGACAGGCCTGGTCCCAATTTGCCAATTGGGGCTGGGCTGGCCTGACCCCACCCATGAACGAATTTGTGCACTGGGCCTCTAGTCTATAATAATATGCTAATTAGACCAGACGTTTTTCCTGATGAAGCCCGGGCCATAGGGAAGCCAGCCCGGGTCCCAGGTGCCTGCGGGCGTCCCGATGGAAGCCAGCCTGGGTCTTGGGTACCTGCCGGCGACGTCAGGAGGGAAGCAGCCTGGGTCCCGGGTGCCTGCTGGCAGCTGGAGTAGGGA
>NW_005363836.1:6820665-6835242 GCF_000412655.1 Myotis brandtii | reverse complement strand
GGGGGGCCCCCCCCCCCCGCACGAATTTCGTGCACCGGGCCTCTAGTATGTATATATAAAAAGCCAGCAACCGGAATACTGGAATGACTGGTCCAGTTGCTATGATGCCCACTGCGGCCAGGGATCCGGCCCGATCGGGGGACGGGGCCGGCCAACCAACCTCCTGTGGCCCCTCCCCCAATGGACCCCACCACCCCGATTTGCCGGTGGCCACTCTCCCCAGCCAGCTCTGCCTTGATCAGACCCCCCACTCTGAACAGGGGCAGGGCCAGCTGGCCAACCACCCATGGCCCCTCCCTTGGCCCCATTTGGGGGCGAGTCAGGCCAGCCCACCGTCCACAGCCCTTCCACACGGCCGGTCCTGCCCCCAATCAGGGGCGGAGTCCGGTGGCCATTCACCCATGGCCCCTCCCCGTAGCCTGCCCGGCCCTGATTGGGCCCCGATCAGGGGCAGGCTGGCCGGCCAACCTCCCACCGTTGTCTCCTCCTGACAGGCCTGGTCCCAATTTGCCAATTGGGGCTGGGCTGGCCTGACCCCACCCATGAACGAATTTGTGCACTGGGCCTCTAGTCTATAATAATATGCTAATTAGACCAGACGTTTTTCCTGATGAAGCCCGGGCCATAGGGAAGCCAGTCCCGGGTCCCTGCCTAGGTCTTGGGTACCTGCCGGCGACGTCAGGAGGGAAACAGCCTGGGTCCCGGGTGCCTGCTGGCAGCCGGAGTAGGGAAGCCTGGGTCCTTGGTGCCGGAGGGAAGCTGGTGCCAGAAGCCAGGCAAGAAAGGCCTACTCTTGCATGAATTTTTGTGCATCAGGCCTCTAGTATGTAATATAATTAAGTCCACACTGTATAGCGGGGCCTTGATGAATTGTGCAGTTTTGAGGCATACTGTTCAGGTACTATCTATATAGATTTTCCCCTATTGGAATTTGTTGTTTTCATCATGATTAGTCTGGAGTTGTGAGTTATTGAGAGAAAGACCACACAGGCATAGTGTCATTTTTATCATGTCATAGCAAGGGTAAATGTTATTAATGTGATTTATTTTTGCTGATGTTGACTTTGATCACCTGACTGACGTAGTATTGCACAGCCCACACTTAGGAACAGGGAGTTATGTCTTCCCTCCTTGAGGGCAGAGTATCTACATAAATTATTTGGAGTTTTTTTTGTGGGAGATTTCTTTTCTTTCTTCTGATTCAATTACCTATAGTAGTATGGACTCAACTGTTTCTTTATATACCTTGGGTTATAATTTAGTACTTTATTTTGTTTATAAAATTGTTCTAGCTTTGGCCGTTGGGAACCTTTCTGTTGGCTCCTGTGTCCCATTGAAGTGATGTATTTTTGTTGTGTGTGTTTTTTGAGCAGATTCTCACTTTTAGGCTCATCTTGTATATTTTTTGCCCCTATTCTAGGATCAGCTGTCTCTCCACGAAATTCTTGTTTCCTTTATTCAAGAGCAGTGTTAGAAACCAATATTTGGGTGTTGTTGCTTTTAATGGGCAAGAGAACAAGAAAACACATCTATATATATAAAAGGCTTATATACTAAGTGTCCGGGTAATGACATCACGTTGCAATTCCCAGCTTCCTCTCTCTGGCGACTAGCCTCCTTGGAGTTTCTTCAGCCCAAGAACATGACTTGCTTTATAGCCAGGTGGAAACACTTTACACTGTAACCAAATGTTTGGGAATCGTTTTCCGTGTCTCATCTCATTTGATCCTCACAGAAGTCCTGGAGTAGATAGATAGGAGACTTGGTGGAATCCTATTTTCTTTTCATTAGCCTGAAAACGGAGATTTAGAAAGCTTAGAAACTTGACCCGACTGAAAAGAAGTAAGAAATGGTGGACTTTGAAAATGACTTCAGGTTTTCTCACTGCGCAGAATATAGTCGAACACTGCTGCAGTTAAATATTTTACCCTTTGTTCTCCCTGCGTGTTCTACAATAATAATCTGCTTCGTGTTGATATTTACTGCTGTGTTGCTGACAAGTACCTGAAAGAGAAGTTGGGGTGCTTCACTAGGCTGGAAAAAGTTTAGCTAAATTAGAAAGCACGTCTAAATAAGCAAGTTTATTCTATATCTATAAAAGGCTTGTGCATGTGCGATACATATAAAGCTCTCGCTGGCGCCAATCACACTCGTGTGTTTCCATCTGTCTTTGTCGATCGTGAATTTGGTTGACACTTCTATTGTAGAGAAAGGGCGAATAGCGATATTAAAATATTTCTAATTAATTTCCTTTTAATGTGCACGAATCTGTGCACTGGGCCACTAGTGTATGTATATATACTAACTTGTGGATATACACATCTAAATATTTCTATATGTAATCATCTGTGTCTTTACTAAATTAAACATAAATTCATATTTCAGCTCTACTGCTAATCCACTTGGATCATTCTAGCCTCCTTTCTTTGCTTATCTTTATATATGTTTAAACTTTACTTTATGGTTGACAGTATTACAGATGTTCCTTATTTCCTCCCCCCTTCTCCCAGCCCCTGCCCCATCCCAGACCTTCACCACACTATTATCTGTGTCCATTTGTTATGCATATATGTATATAAGTATTCTTAAGTGCTCAGTGGCTGCCCTGGCATCTCAAACACCTTGTTGGCCATCTCCCCTTCAACTAGGATTCTTTGCTTATTTTTATTTATTTAATATATGTATTTTTTATTGATTTCAGAAAGGAAGGGAGTCGGGGAGACAGAGAGAGAAACATCCATGATGAGAGAATAATTGATCGGCTGCCTCCTGTACGCTCCCTACTGGGGATGGAGCCCACGACCCGGGCATGTGCCCTTGACCAGAATCGAACCTGGGACCTTTCAATCTGCAGGCTGATGCTCTATCCACTGAGCCAAACCAGCTAGGGTCTTTGCTTATCTTTAAATTCCCACTCCAGCACTGGACAACCTGGATATCCACCACTCTTTCATTTGTTTAATTCTATGATATATGTATAGCTGTATTAGAATTGTTTAACTCTTACCCTTGTGACTCTTACTATGTTAACTAGAAATAGTGCTTTAGGTGCAGTTCTTGTTGCCTTTATTCTTAGAGATGGCACTCATTTCCAAAGCTACCTAGGTTAGAACCTTTTCCTTCTACCCCTCTCAGTGAGGTTGTTTCATACATGTATAATACCGTTAAATCCTTCCTAGGATCCCCTGACCTTCTAAACTATTTTTTTAAATTTGCATTCATTTAAGTTCATTCTTTTTGCTTTAAAGTTTTATGGGTTTGACAAATGCATAATGTTATGCATCCAACATTATAGTTTCATACAGAATAATTTCACTAGTATAAAGAATATCCCCTTTGCATCATATATTCTACTCTCCTCCCTTTCCCCAAGTTCTGGTAACTGTTGGACCTTTTTATTGTCTCTGTAGTTCTACATTTACAAAGTATTATATAGTTGGAATCATCACATATGTAGCCTTTTTAGACTGAGTAAATTTATTTTTTGAATGCTCTTTTCTAGTATCCTTAGAAACTGTCCTGGAATGATCTTGATGGATGTCTTGTCCAAACTCCCACATAATATAACACCTCTGCACCATCCTTTGATGGTGGTCATTCAGTATGTATTTGCACTTACCTAGTGACAGAGAACTCACTACATTATGAAATCTTTCCTTGTATTTAGTATAAGATTCCTTCCTAGAACTTCTCAGTGATGTGAGTTTGGGACAACTTGGAATGTTAGTCTGTTCCCTTTTCTATATAGTAGGCTCTCATATCTTGAAGGCAGTTTTAATGTGCTCTGTACTGCTAGCTACATTCCTTGTTTCCTGCTTTTTAGAACTCTAGCTGGCTCACTTCTAGGTACACTTCAGTGTTAAAGATGGCGTCAGAATGTAATCTTAAACATCAGCTATGTAGCTTTCTGTGTCCTTTCCATTGTCATTTTCATCTCTTAAGTTTATCTTACCCATTGCGGCCATATTAGCCTTCCAAATGCTAATGTTCTCTTATGTCATCACTAGAGGCCTGATGCATGAAATTCGTGTAAGAGTAGGCCTTCGCAGCCCAGGCGCCTTCGGGCTGCCTCGATCCCCCGCAGCCGCAGCGGCTGCAGCCCCGGCTTCATCCGGAAGGGCATCTGGACAGTCGATTTGCATATTACTTTTATTATAATAGATTGCTCAAAACTTGCAACAGCTCCTTATTGCATTAGAGTGGTACTTCCTTATGCAGGACATGTTTCAGAATAATCTGTGGATTTAACAAAACACAAATGCATAAGCTGTACTTCCTGGGGATTCTGGAAGTAGAAAGTGATTTTACATTACACTTCTTTAAACTGTTTCGATAACAATATGTATTCTGAAAAAGAGAATGGTTTCACAAATTTACTGATTTAAGAGTAAATTTACTGATTTAAGGTGCCAGTGTTATACATTTTTATTAAAAAAGTTAATTTTACATAATGAAAAGGTGATTTTAGAGATTCTCATTTTATAGAAGAGGAAACTGAAGGCCTGATAGGCTAATCAATTCGATCTTAACTACAGCTTCTCAGAATGGAACTAGAACCTATATTTCTTGGTCTTATCAAATTTACAGCCCTTTTTAGTATCATTTAAAGACTTTGTGTTATATTTTCTCCATACTATCACAACTTTTTCAACTTGCATTACACTTAAGCTGCCTCTGTGCTTTACCTTGCACTCTTTGTTGTACCTGGTATATATAACCTCTTTTCGCCTTTCTTGTTGAAGTACGACATATTTTTCTGGATTTAACTTAATTTTTACTTCTTATTTGCAATATTGCTTGGGATGATCACTTTGTTCATAACATGCTGTGTACTCATCATGGTTAGCTAAATTTTCCATATGTCTTTTTCTCTTACAGTATCTTATTATCATTCTTGAAAATTTTAGGAATTGACTAAGAATTTTATAAGCTTTCTTGTCAGTATTTAAATATGCAACTGCCAGTATACACATGCACCCCTCTTACCTAAATTATAATGATCTTGAGGGTAGGGCTGCATATTGATTATACTTGATCCTTCAGAATGGCTGAGAAAGTGCAATGACAGTGAGCATGCTTGGTAAGTGTCTGAATGTGTTCATATGAGTTCAAATGAGTATATATTTTTGAGCAGCAAGTTTACACTTTAACCTCATAACTGAACTTAGGATCAGTGGGAGCCTCACAAGTTTTTTTGTGTCTGTTAAGGCAAATTCATACTGTACCATCGTGTACGTTCCTGGTTGTTTTGTAGTTCAGGTCCAGATTTTTTTGTTTCCGTGGTTAAATTTCATCTTGTCTAGTAATCTTGCTCCCCTTTTTTTAAAAAAAAAAATATTTTATTGATTTTTTACAGAGAGGAAGGGAGAGGGATAGAGAGTTAGAAACATTGATGAGAGAGAAACATCGACCAGCTGCCAAGCTACATGCCCTTGACTAGAATCAAACCTGGGACCCTTCAATCTGCAGCCAATGCTCTATCCACTAAGCCAAACCGGTCAGGGCATTCCTTGTTATTTTTAATTGATTTTTTTCATCTACAATATTTTTCATCTACAGTATTTGCTATTCTCAGTTTCATGTCACACATGAATTTGGTAAGTATGCTTTTCCAACTCTCATGTGTCCATCTAAGTCTTAAAAAAGATCGTGGCTGCCCTAACCGGTTTGGCTCAATGGATAGAGCGTCAGCCTGTGGACTCAAGGGTCCCAGGTTCGATTCCGGTTACGGGCATGTACCTTGGTTGCAGTAGGGAGTGTGCAGGAGTCAGCTGATCAATATTTCTCTATCATCGATGTTTCTAACTCTCTATCCCTCTCCCTTCCTCTCTGTAAGAAATCAATAAAATATAAAAAAAAAAAGATCGAGGCTATATGTATCTTTAGCATAACTAAGAACTTACAAGAACACACATACCATTAAAACAGTATACAGTTGTCCTTAATCAATAAAGAAAACAAAACAAAAACAATATACAGTTGCTTAACCACTGAAAAGTCATCCAGCCAAATAACTATTCAGCTCGTATTTTCTTTTGTAGTTTTTGTTTTTAACTTTATGTCTCGAAACTTAATATGCTATGGGACACTATTAAAGAAGTAGAAAAATGGCTTTCCTCTCAAAGATTGCAATAACAATAAATGATATGCATTTTAAAAACTAGAGGGATAGGTGTACCTAAAAATTCCTGCTTTCAGGAAGTATACTACTCAGTGAACTAGGGAACAGCCAGTCCCTATAACCACAGCTGTTATATTCCAGGTGATTTCTTTTTGGTAGTAACCTCAGAGAGAAATGCCACTAATGTATCATGAGTAGACGTAAAGTAGGAGAGACTTAATCCCTTCTATCTTTTTAAGTACTTTCCTCTCTTGAAAGTATTTACTTGGCATAATTCTCACTAAGGGCAGAGCTGATAAACTCAGATCTTAGATATAAGTCTATATAAAGAAAACAGTGATTTAATGCTTTATTTCTGTATATAATATAAGATGAATCCATTTTTAACTCAGGAAGAATGTATAATAATGAGTGACCAAGGTTGAACAAGTGTTTTACAGTTTTAAAATGTTTCACCTGGTAAAAAGCATTTGGTAGTAACTTATCTCGTCCATTGTCATTTTAAAGCTGAAAAAGCTAAGACCCAAGGTTTAATGACTTGAATAAGGTCCCATAGTTACTGGTAGAGCTGAGGCTTGAGCCAGGTCTTCTATGTGAAACTAAAATAAAGTTCTAGAGGAGTAGAAGTGATCTCTCTGTAGTATTTACTTCCTCAAAAATTTTCCCTTAAAAAAATTGTGTGATATCTTATGAATGTGATAGTAATGAAATATTTACATACAGATATAGAGTAATTATGAAATCAAATAGCTTTTAATTGTTAAACCACAGTCCAGGTTATGAAATAAAATACTGACATCACTCTAGAAGTTCCTAGTAAATAGTTCCTCAGTTACTCCCTCTTCCTCTTCTCAAAGATAACCACTATCTTACTGTTTCAAAATTATTCTGCTATTTTATAAGGTTAATCCTCCCTAGCTTGCTCTCATTGAGCAATGGTTAGAGCATCCGCCCCGGAACCAAAGGGTTGTGGATTCGGTTCCAGTGGGTGAAAGGCATGTAACACGGTTGCAGATTCCCTGGCCTGGTGGGGGCATGTGCTGGAGGCTGCCAATTGATGTGTCTCTCTCACATCAATGTTTCTCTCTCTCCCTTTCCACCCTCCCTTCCGCTGTCCTAGAAATCAATGGAAAAAATATCCTCGGGTGAGGATTAAAAAAATAAAATAAATATAAGGTGGTTAAACCACTTATGTGTGTGTTTAAATAAAGTTTTTAGTTCAGTTTTTATACAATACTGCTTGTACTCAGTTGTGATACATTATTTTTTTCATGTTCATCTGTGTTGATATAAATAGATGTAGTTTGTTTATTTTCATTGCTGCACAAATACCACAGTTTATCCATTCTGCTTAGGTCAACATTTAGGTTGTTTCTGGGCTTGGTTTATGAATAAGGCTATTAAAATGTATGTTGTGTATATTCAAGAGTTTCTTGAGGTTACATACCTACGTATGGGATGTCTACATATGGACATCTTCAGCCTTTTTTAGTTAATTACAAACAGGTATCCTAGTCTTCTCTAAGGGGGCTATTTACTTCCTGTTCACTTTATTCCCCAGGTGTAGCTCTTCAGGATCCCAGGCCAAAGCATAGGTGGATTTCCCAGAGCCTCTACCTTTGGTTAGCCCTGGACTCCAGCTTTGATCTTCTACCATTTAAAGCACTGCCTAGCCTCTCAGCCACCTCTTCTGGATCAGTAAATTGCTCCAGGGCAAAAGTGCCTCCAAAAGTGTTTTAACTTTCTGGTTATCATCTTCTCATGGTTCTTGACCTGGTAATACCTCATGATTCTCTTAGCTCCTTGATACATTTAAGAGCTTTTAAATCTTTTCTTTTTTCAGCTTGTCTTCAATGAAGGTTTTGTTCAGAATTTACCTCATCTCCATTTTTAGGAACTGGAAGTTTGTTTCCATTGAGCTTTTCATTTTAATTACTATCTTTTTAAAATTTGAATTTGCTTCCTTTTCAAAGCTATATATATTCACTCTTTGTAGTTTCCTACATACTCAGTTTTTGTTGCTTCCTATTCTCTATAGCTATTTTTAAGCTTGTCTTTTATTTTTATTCTTTATTATTTGTGTCTTGTTTTCTTGTGTGCTTTGGTAATTTAAAAATGTGAGCTGTTCATTTTCTTTGGAAAATTATTTATTGGTTATTTTTTGAGGCCTACACAATGGAAGACCAGAGAAAATTGCATTTCCTTCTGTAAGTGTCTTGGCAGGGGATGGAAGTGTTTGAACCAGTCTAGAAGAACTGCTTTAAACTATAATAGTCATGGTGTTAGTCTTTTTAGACCACCTTTAGTATTTTTAGGCCACCCAGATAATAAGATTTAGGCAGCAGATACATACAAGGACTGCCTTTTTATGGTTGAAATTTTTATCTGCTTTTCTCCTCAGTTCCAAAGCAGCTCTCCTATGGGATGGAAGTGAGAGTAGGTAGGGTTGCAGCTTGATGGAAGAGGGTCTCCTATTAGACTACCTACCTTGGTAGCTTTCTTTGCTGTACCCTGGCCATGTGAAATACAGGCAGTTGAGCTCAAGCTTGCATGGTTTAGTACATGCCCTCAAGCCCAACGTTTTATGCTCCATTTGACTATCCCAATTTATGCCCCCAAAATCTTAGTTTATTACTGGTTCTTCCATACTTTTAAAATGAACAAGTACATGTTTTTTTCTTCTTTTTTTCAATTCAGCATTTTTAGTTATTTTTAATAGCATTGAGCTTTATACCTGGAAAGACATATTATTAGAAGCTGAAATACTAGTTTTTCTCTTAACACAGAATATCATAAACTGCTTTTTGATCACCTTGTAATGAGTTCTTTATTTTCATAGAGAGCAAGTAATCATTTGTGAACTATTGAATTCATAGATCCCATAGTTTCAGTGTTTGAAATCCTTCATGCAGAAAGAGAAAGTATCAATTATACAGTTCCTATTTCACCAAATAGATACATTTTTAAATGTGTATGCTACTCACATCAAAATTGTTCAATCATCTATACTAATAAAAGGGTAATATGCTAATTAGACCGGGAGACCTTCTGGGAGACCTTCCAGACGTCCTTCTGGACAAAGCCATGGTGGCAGGGCTGAGGCAGAGGCGGTTAGGCGATCAGGCCAGTGGGGGAGGGGCAGTTGGCGGTTAGGGGCGAGCAGACCGGTGGAGGGGGGGCAGTTGGGGTTGAGCAGGCTGGTGGGGAGGGACAGTTGGGGGCGAGGCGAGAAGGCCAGTTTGGGGGGCCAGTTGGGAGCGAGCAGGCCGGCAGGCAGAGTGGTTAGGGGCGATCAGGCAGGCAGGCAGATGAGCAGTTAGGAGCCAGTGGTCCCGGATTGCGAGAGGGATGTCCGACTGCCGGTTTAGGCCCCATTCCCACAGGGATCGGGTCTAAACCGGCAGTCGGACATCCCCCGTGGGGTCCCAGATTGGAGACGGTGCAGGCCGAGCTGAGGGACAACCCCCTCATGCACAAATTTCATGCACCGGGCAACTAGTGTATATATAATGAACTCAGTATTTTGCAAAAAAGAGAAATATCACACTTGATTATGGTGGCATAGTTAGATTGAGGCATTTTGTCCATAAATTATTTTACACTGGTAAATTGCTAGGATGAAAGTTGTTATAACAAACAAATCTGTGGCCTGATTGTTATTCTTGGGAGCCATTTCACTACATAGTTTTGTCCTACTGAAAATGTAATCTAATGTATGTCTTGTTTTTCTTTCTCTTCCTTCTGCTTACCAATGCATACATGTATGCATTTGTGCACATATGCACATAGGTGAAAACATATGGGTTAACTTACGTGATTGTAAGTTTTTCTATATTCACTTCCCTTTTCTTACAGTGGAGTTAAGCTAATACATTTATGCTCATGTCACCTTATGTCCTCTAGTTTTTTCACTGTGTTTAATCAAGATCAGTATTTATAGGATAATCAAGCTGCTCATTTGCAGTAGCAAAGTGTAGTAAATAGCTTCTTCATTACTCAGTTTTTAGGAAAGCTAGAAGAATACCATGATAAGTTTTTATATGCCCTTCAGCTATATTCATCAATTGTTAACAGCTAAACATTTTGCAACATTTGTTCTCATTTTCTTTTCCCTCATCCTCTTCCTCACTTCATATACTTTGAAACGTTTTGTTGAATAATTTAAAAGTATGTTGTAGACTTATCACCCTTATACTTCAGTATCTATATCTACTAAAAACAAGGACATTCTCCTGCATAACCTTAAATATCTTATTTTACCCCACCAGTTTGGCATCTACATTAATAAAAGACAAACATGCAAATTGACCGCACCTTCGCTACACCTTAAGCCACGCCCACCAGCCAATCAGAGTGACTATATGCAAATTAACCCAACCAAGATGGTGGCCGGCAGCCACGGAGCTGGAGCAAGCGGGAGGCTTGGTTGCCCCAATGATGGAGGAAGCCAGGCTTCTTGCCTGCCGCGTCGGCTCTGAGCTCCACTCAGAGCAAAAAGGTTTCAATTATAGAAGGTAAATAAATCCCAGAATAAAAAAATAAAAAAACGAAACAAAGGAGAGGCTGGGAGCTTCCACTGTCAGGGGGCTTGGCCAGCCTGAAAAAGGCCCTCAGCCCCTCACCCAGACTGGCCAGACACCCCAGTGGGGACCCACCCCCCACCCTAAAGGGGCTGTGGCCAGCCTGCCAAAACCCATCAGCTCCTCACCCAGGCTGGCCAGGCACCCCAGCGGGACCCTCACCCTGATCTGGGACCCCCTGCAGGGCAAACCAGCCAGCCCCTACTCGTGCACCAGGCCTCTATCCTATATAATAAAAGGGTAATATGCAAACTGACCCTAACAGCAGAAAGACTAGGAATGAGTGGGAACTATGACACACACTGACCACCCGGGGGGCAGACGCTCAATGCAGGAGCTGCCCCCTGGTGGTCAGTGCACTCCCACAGGGGGAGCTCTGCTCAGCCACAAGCCAGGCTGATGGTTGCCAGTACAGCAGTGGTGGTGGGAGCCTCTCCCGTCTCCTCAGCAGCGCTGAGGATGTTGACTGCAGCTTAGGCCTGCTCCCCGCTGGTTAGTGGACATCCCCCGAGGGCTGCCGGGCTGCCAGAGGGATGTCTGACTGCCAGCTTGTGCCCATCTCCCAGGGAGTGGGCCTAGGCCAGCAGGTGGACATCCTCCGAGGGGTCCCAGACTGCAAGAGGGCATAGGCCGGGCGGAGGGACCTCCCCCGAATGCACAAATTTTTGTGCACCGGGCCTCTAGTTGATATAATAAAATGATATAATCCATAATCTGAATTTTTCCATTTATTCCCAAAAATGTTTGCTTCTACCCCTGTGGTCTGTAGTACAAGATTATGCATTACATTTGGTTGTTATGTCTCAGTATTCTTTCATCTGGAGCAGGGCCTAGTATATTTTTTTCTTAAAGGGCCAGAGAGTAATACTTTAGGCTTTGGGGATCAACTTCACTTTGTAACTACTTTGCTCACTCATTGTAGCTAAAAGACAGTCATAGACAGTAATTAAACAAATGAGTGTGGTATATTTCATTAAAACTTTATTTATAAAAATAGACAAGTCATAAGCTGTAGATCTCTTATCTAGAAGAGCTTTGTTTTTACATTTGTCTTTAATGACACTATTTAATGACTGTTTGAAGAATCAGGCCAATTTTTGGCAGAAAGGCCCTCAGCCTGAATTTTTAAAAATGTTTCCTTCATTATTTATTTTTTTTAAGAACCAATGCTGTGCCCAGCTGGTGTAGCTCAGTGGTTGAGCATATCAACCTATGAATCATGAGGTCACCAGTTCGATGCCCAATCAGGGCACATGCCCGGGTTGTGGGCTCAATCTCCAGAGTGTATCATGCAGGAGGCAGCTGATCAATGATTCTCTCTCATCATTGATGTTTTTATCTCTCCTCTTTTCCTCTCTGAAATCAATAAAAATATACCAAAAATAATTTACCAATGCTGTATGAATTTAAGAGTTGTTTAAACCGATCTCTTGAAAAGATTCTGGTTGGGTTGAAAGGCAAATCTTATCCCTCCCTCACCATGTGTGTAGTAATACTGCCTAGAAATTGGACAATAAAATTCTCTTCCAGACATCAGGGTTTTTTCTTCTATACTCTTTCATAGAAATATTTTTATATTGATAGAAGTGAATAAGGAATTCAAGAGGGCTTGGATAATGAAAGGTAGTGAAAACAGACATAGATTTGAGTATATTTTAGCCAAATATAATTCCATAATATGAAAGCTAAATTTGCCTTAATTTATTTTTAAGACTTGAAATAAAATAAAATGAACAATCTCTGCCTCAGGTAAGCTTACTATAACTATATGTGCATCCATGTAAAAATGTATACATTTAAAATAATTATTTCATTCTCTTGGTTCTATGAGTATCAAAAGTGATACTGGAATTAAAGAATTTTGGGATTTTTGGTCTTTGAGGTTCCTCTAAATGACTGTATAAATATGTATGGATGATTGGGTGCTATCCTGCCAAATTTTATTGGTTTTGACTGAGACAAGCTCTTTTTCCAATATTGTGCAGTTACCACAATTTGATTCTGGTTTGATCCTCTATACCCACATCGCTGGATGTTAAGTAAAGATTGAAATAATTTTCTGTTGGAGGTTTTCATTTTTTGGCTAAATATTCTCAGAGTCTTTAACCATTCCTCACATCACATCTGTACAATAAATGGCTGGTCTGATTTTTGACAAGTTACTTAATGTGTGCTTTGGTTTCCTTATCTGTAAAATAAAGGAAATGGTACCTTATATATTTGTGAGGATTGAGTTATTACACTTAAAATACAACAATGTCTGGAATACAGGATGGGGCAAAAGTAGGTGTATAGTTATAAGTATGCAAAACAATTTATTAATTACAATTTTTCATATGAGCAACTATAAACCTACCTTTGCCCCACCCTGTATGGTACACATCTGATAAATGTGTTAGACACTATTGTTTGTTCTTATTACATTGTTTCTCATCTGTCTTATCTGTTCTTGCACCTGTTTGTCTTAAAGCAGAGCTGTGTATAGTAGCAGGTGTGATCTGACCAGTTTAGGAAGAGTAGAGTGGGCACATCACCCATTAATATGGACTACAGTTGGAGTTATCTTTTTAATTTGTTGTGGAGAATTTATATTATACCTAAAATAGACAGACTACTATGATGGACTCTTCATACCCACCCTCCAAGTCCAACAGCATGGCCAATGCTGTCCCATTCACTTTTATCTAACTAGAGGCCTGGTGCACAAAAATCTGTGCACTCAGGGTGGGTGGTCCCTCAGCCCAGCCTGTGCCCTCTCACAGTCTGGGACCCCTCAG
Source organism: Myotis brandtii (assembly GCF_000412655.1). Classification (NCBI taxonomy): domain Eukaryota; kingdom Metazoa; phylum Chordata; class Mammalia; order Chiroptera; family Vespertilionidae; genus Myotis; species Myotis brandtii. The sequence goes on along the minus strand of NW_005363836.1, from coordinate 6,821,764 downwards.
GGGATGTCCACCTGCTGGCTTAGGCTTGCTCCCCGGGGGATCGGGACTAAGCTGGCAGTCAGACATCCCTCTGGCAATCCGGGAGCCCTCGGGCGATGTCCACTTGCCAGCGGGGAGCAGGCCTAAGCTGCAGTTGGACATCCTTAGCACTGCTGAGGAGGCGGGAGAGGCTCCCACCATCACCGCTGTGCTGGCAGCCATCAGCCTGGCTTGTGGCTGAGCAGAGCTCCCCCTGTGGGAATGCACTGACCACCAGGGGGTAGCTCCTGCATTGAGCATCTGCCCCCTGGTGGTCAGTGTGTGTCATAGTGACCAGTCATTCCTAGTCATTCTGCTGTTAGGGTCAATTTGCATATTACCCTTTTTTTATATAGGATAGAGGCCTGGTGCACAAGTAGGGGCTGGCTGGTTTGCCCTGAAGGGTGTCCCGGATCAGGGTGGGGGTCCCGCTGGGGTGCCTGGCCAGCCTGGGTGAGGGGCTGATGGGTGTTTGCAGGCTTGCCACAGCTCTTTCAGGGTGGGGGGTCCCCACTGGGGTGCCTGGTCAGCCTGGGTGAGGGGCTGAGGGCCGTTTTCAGGCTGGCCACAGCCACGGGCTGGAAGCAGGTATCTGGGATTTATCTATCTTCTATAATTGAAACTTTGTAGCCTTGAGCGGAGCTCAGGGCCAGCAGGGCAGGTAGGAAGCTTGGCTCCCTCTATTGCCAGGGGCAACCCAAGCCTCCTGTTTGCTCCAGCTCCGTGGACTCCGCCATCTTAGTTGGGTTATTTTGCATATACGATCCTTATTGGCTTGTGAGTGTAGCCGAGGTATGGTCAATTTGCATGATTCTGGCTTTTTTTTATTAGATTAAACTAGAGGTCCTGTGCACAAAAATTTGTGCACTTGGGGGCGGGGTCCCTCAGCTTGGCCTGTGTCCTCTTGCAGTTTGGGACCCCTCGGGGGATGACCACCTGCTGGCTTAGGCCTGCTTCCCAGAGGAATGGGCCTAAGCTGGCAGTCAGACATTTCTCTGGCAGCCTGGGAGCCCTTGGGGATGCTCATTTGCCAGCAGGGAGCAGGCCTAAGCTGCAGTTGGACATCCTTAGCGCTGATGAG
>NW_005363836.1:6818619-6820248 GCF_000412655.1 Myotis brandtii | reverse complement strand
GGGGGTCCTGCTGGGGCCCTGGCCAGTCTGGGTGAGGGGCTGGTGGCTGTTTCAAGGCTGGCCAAGCCCCCAGCGGGGACCCTCACCCCATGAGGGTGTGGCCAGTCTGGCTGAGGGGCTGATGGCTGTTTGCAGGCTGGCCACAGCCCCCAGCCACCCAAGCTCCCAGTGGAGGCTGTCTGGAAGCAGGTGTCTGGGATTTATTTATCTTCTATAATTGAAACTTTGTTGCCTTCAGCGAAGGCCAGAGCCCAGGCGGGAAGCTTGACTTCCTCCATCGCCAGGGCAACCAAGCCTCCTGCTTGCTCCAGCTTCGTGGCTGCCGGCCGCCATCTTTGTTGGGTTAATTTGCATATAATCGCTCTGTTTGGCTGGTCGGCGTGGCTTGGGGCATAGCGAAGGTACGGTCAATTTGCATGTTTCTCTTTTATCAGTTTAGATTTCTTTTTTCCCTCTCAATGTAGCTCCCCATTATACCTAAGCTCTATGCCTCCTTTACCTGGATAATAACTACACCTTTTAGGATATTGTCTTATTCTCTTGGTAAATAACTATTGAATAAATTAATCTTGTCTTCATTGATGCCTGGATCAGCTTCCAGTAGTTTGCTTAGGAGGTAAAGTGGGTGAGTGGGTGGGATTGAAAATACATTTGTATGTATCACTTTTTAAAAAATATATATATTTTATTGATTTTTTACAGAAAGGAAGGGAGAGGGATCCAGAGTTAGAAACATCTATGAGAGAGAAACATCGATCAGCTGCCTCCTGCACACCCCCTACTGGGGATGTGCCCGCAACCAAGGTACATGCCCTTGATCGGAATTGAACCTGGGACCCTTCAGTCCACAGGCTGACACTCTATCCACTGAGCCAAACCAGTTAGGGCTGTATCACTTTTTTTAGATGTCACCCCAGTTTTTAGTGATTCCTTCCATTTCTATATAGCGATGTATATGGTACAGTGGGACCTTGACTTACGAGTGTCCCGACTAATGAGTTTTTTGAGATACTAGCTGTCTCTTGGCCGATTTTTTGCATTGAGTTGATAGAGTAATTTGAGTTAACGAGCTCCTTAACCAGCTCGGTCTCGGAACAAATTAAACTCGTAAGTTAAGGCCCCACTGTAATGTTACTGATAAAATCTCTTGATTCCTCTAGGAAGTAATTAAATTAGTTGGGCCAGAAGCCTTGAATTCACTGTTTTATTAGTCTTCTCACTTATTCTGGACTTCACGTCTTTACCAGTGTCTATCTTAGGCCTTTCAACCTGATAATCATTTTATCTTGATTAAAGAGAAGCAAAATAAGAGTTGAAAAGTTACACTTTCTTTTTCATCTTGGTTGGAATTATTTCTTTAAAGTCAAAATTATTTTACAATAATTTACATACAATTAAAATTGTTAAAATTTATTTGCTTCAGATAGAGGCCTTTCTTCCCAGTGTCAATAACTGACTAGCACTTTTTTCAAGCCTCCACTTATTTTTTCCGTAACTCTATTCTTATTCCTTACTGATGGTTACTGTGCTTTCAGCCGTTGCTGAAATTTTATACACTTACAATCATTTTATTTTTTTATTGTAGAGAGTATTACAGATGTCTCCCATCCCCACCCCCTTTATCCCCTC
>NW_005363836.1:6816830-6818267 GCF_000412655.1 Myotis brandtii | reverse complement strand
TATTGATGATATAGAAATGTTTAACTCCTATGTAAAATAGAAGTCATATTATAGAGATGCTATGACAAGCCTATGGTTATTCAGCTAGTAGGGTGGGAATTCTAGAGGTGAAATATGGCAGTTAAGAATATGATGGAGAGGATGGGTTCTCATACTCGGCTCACTATCGTCACCCTAAGATTGAGTCTGGGTGAGCCTGCTTGGTAGAAACAAAACAGCCAGCACAGGCAGATTTGTATGCTCCACACATCTCAAAGCAAACAGAGACTTAGTGAAAAGTGAGTTTAGATAACCTCTGTAACTTACCTAGGAGTGACTTAGTACGGCCCTTGCTTTCCAACTCAGTTCCAACTTTTAAATGAAATATCTCTAGCTTGAGAGGAGTCTTATCCTTCAGTGCTAGCAATATAACCTTAATTGTTAAATACTTCACCAAGGATTAGTTAACAGGGGACTTCAGAACAAGAATAAGATATGTTTTAGGCAGGGAGCTGAGAAAGCGTTCTGATATAATACTGCAATTGTGCTATGTTTGTGAATTGCATCCTCTTTTTTTTAACCCTTGAAATTTCTGCTAGTTTTCTGACTTCAGAACTTAAAAGATTCAGTATATTTTTGCCTGCATTGAATATCTGTTCACTCATTTGTTCATTCAAAAAATATTGCCTGGTACGGCTCAGTGGCCGAGCATGGACCCATGAACCAGGAGGTCACAGTTCCATTCCCAGTCCGGGCATATGCCCAGGTTGGGGATTCAGTTCCCAGTAGGGGGCATGCAGGAGGCAGCCGATCAACGATTCCCTCTCATCATTGAGGTTTCTCTGTCTCTCCCCCTCACCCTTCCTCTCTGAAATCAATTTAAAAAGCTTATATAATAAAAGCCTAATATGCTAAGTGTCTGCTCGGCCATTCAACAAATCAAAAGCGTAATATGCTAATGTATGCTAAGGCCACTCACCTGCTTGCTGTGATGTGCACTGACCATCAGGGGGTAGATGCTCTGACTGGAAGGTTAGCTTGTTGCTGGGGTCTGGCCAATCAGGACTGAGCGAGCTGGGCCAGACATGCCCTGGAGCCCTCCTGTGGTCCTTCCCCGGCTGGCCAACCTCCTGCGTCTCTCCCCGGCCCCAATCCTACACCAGTGGGGGTCCCTCAGCCTGGCTTGTGCCCTCTAGCAATCCAGGCGGAGGGACCCCCATCCGAGTGCATGAATTTTGTGCACTGGGCCTCTGGTATATCTATACCAGTGGTCGGCAAACTGTGGCTCGGCAAACTGCGGCTCGCTAGCCACATGCAGCTCTTTGGCCCCTTGAGTGTTGCTCTTCCACAAAATACCGACTTCTGCGCATGGGCCACGAAGTTTCAATCGCACTGTACGTGCACGCCCGCATGTGGTATTTTGTGGAAGAGCCACACTCAAGGGGCCAAAGAGCCGCA
>NW_005363836.1:6815249-6815686 GCF_000412655.1 Myotis brandtii | reverse complement strand
CACGCAGGCAGGCAGGCGAGCGGTTAGGAGCCAGTGGTCCCGGATTGCGAGAGGGATGTCCGACTGCCGGTTTAGGCCCCATTCCCACAGCGATCGGGTCTAAACCGTCAGTCGGACATCCCCCGTGGGGTCCCAGATTGGAGAGGGTTCAGTCCGGGCTGAGGGACCCCCACCCCCTCGTGCATGAAATGTTTAAAAAACATTTATTGCAAATCTATATGCTGGGGAGTGTGCTGCACACTGGATTAACAATTAGTGGACTTTTAAGATGTGTTTGCCATTATGAAGTTTACAGTAGTGGGAAACAGAATGAAATTTAGTTGAGGCCATAAAAAATTTAGTTGAGGCCATAAAAAATCATTGAGAAACCAAGATGGCGGCATAGGTAAATACCTGAAATTGATGCCTTGCACAACCACTTCAAAAATACAACTAAA
>NW_005363836.1:6803262-6812899 GCF_000412655.1 Myotis brandtii | reverse complement strand
TTGACCTTCCCCCGGCCTCCCCCCACCCCCCATTCTTGATTCTTTTAAAATAATGTATTTGAGTATTCAGGTTTTTGGGTCAACATGTTTACATATGTGTATTTATATGTGAAATTAGACCTTAATCAGAACAAGACAATTAACCTTCCCCCGGCCTCCCCCCACCCCCCATTCTTGATTCTTTTTGCAAAATGTATTTGAGTATTCAGGTTTTTGGGTCAACATGTTTACATATGTGTATTTATATGTGAAATTAGACCTTAATCAGAAAAGCAAGACAATTTGAACTAGAGGGAGAGAGAGGGGGAGGGAGGAAATTAATTAGTATACATGTACCATAGTGAGATTTCAGGAAAATGACAGGTAGTAAGTAGATTTGTGTGGGTAAATTTGTTAGCTGTGCTAAATGGACTTTTGTAGGCAGGGAAGTAAAAAAAAAATCTTAATGGCCTACTTTGTTTAAAAATATTCAATACTTAAAAATCGAGATGAAAGTTAACTTCCTGTAGAACAGTGTAGTAGAGCAAATGAGAAGCATGACACACAAGATCATGTTGAATTATGTGACAGTTTTCTGTAATTTTGAGCAAGAAAATGTACCTCAGATTCGTTATTCCAATAGAGTACAACAGAGGGGCTAAATTTGGTGATCCTTCCTAGTGCTGAAATTTTATGGTTTTAATTTTTTTTAGTTTAGCAGTTTCTTGATGACTTTGATTGTTGGAAAGTCAAGATACTTTCTTATTGTCTGTACTTGTTCAGCTTCAAGAATTAAAACATGGGGGAGGCCCCAGCCGGTAGCTCTGTTAGAGCATGTTTTCATACACCAAAGGCCAAAGTTACAGGTTCAATCCCCGGTCAGGGCACGTACAAGAATCAACCAGTGAATGCGTGGATATGTGGAACAGCAAATGGATGTCTCTCTCTCCTCCTTTCCTCTCTCCCTTGCTCTCTCTCTCAAAGTCAATCAAATACATTTTTTAAGGGAGGAATAAGGCTTTACTTTCTCTGATATTTTCTGACTAGGTACTTTGTAACTCAGGAAGACCTCATTTATTCCCAGTAATATGTTTTACTAAACTCTTTCAGGTAACTTTAAAAAGACTGTGACTTAATAGTAGATTATGGCTTGAACTCAGTTTTTGTTTATTGTTGTTATTAGAAAGTTTTAGTGAGGTATTTTTCTTTGTCTCTATAGTTATCAGAGACTATTGCAGACGATTGCTGTACTCGAGGCTCAACGTTCTCAAGCAGTCCAGGATCTTGAAAGTTTAAGCAGACACCAGAAAGAAGCACTAAAAAATCCCATTGGATTTGTGGAGAAACTCCAGAAGAAGGTATATATTGAGCACTTTTTAAGATTTATTTGGTAAAAGCTTGTGTTTTTTATACGGTATATACTTTAAAAATGTTTAATTATTTCTCTTTCTGTAATTAACCATACTAGAAGGCAGGACATTGCCTTTCTGAAAATAGCTAGGAACTTTATTTGGATGTTCATATAGGAACTTGTTGTCCTGTACCCTAGCCAGTTTTATAATCTTTTCCTGTTACTTTCCCCATTTTAGAGTGTTTTCCGTCTTCTGCTTTCCTGATTTCAGGATTAGCTAAAAAAAAACACAACAACACCACCAAAAAAACCAAAACACTAAAAAACCTTCAGGATTTATTAATGCCTTTAGTTTCAGTTTACTTTTGTAACTCAAGATAGTGAGATAGAAAACAATGGTGATAAAAACAAAAACTCTCTTTTAAATGTCTTTAATATTATGATTGCCAAGTCAGTGAAGTAGAGGTATAAATTTTACTTAATTTTGAAGTGTCCTTTATTTTAGTATAGAATTTTTTATAATTTTCTGTTTTCCTTAAAACTGAACTTTCGTATTTAACAGTTAACCATATGAAAGTGATTCAAATTTTTATAATAACCTTTTAATTTTTATTTTATTATTATTTTAATCCTTATCTGAGGATAGTTTTTCTGTTGAATTTTAGAGAGGGTGGAAGTGGGTGGGGAGAAACATTGAAGTGAGAGAGACACATCAATTGGTTGCCCCTGAGCAGGTCCTGGGGATTGAACCTGCAATCCAGGTACTGCCTTTGACTGGAAATCGAACCCATGATGCTTTGGTGTGTGGATCAACACTCTAACTACTGAGCAACACTGACCAGGGCTATAATATAAAAATGTGGAGATAATCTAGATGTGCGTTTATGACATAGTATGTGTCCTAAATTAGGGATCAGTAATTGTTCAATAATATTAATTAGCATTGTGTGACAAGATTAAAACTGAAAAACTATCAAAAAGAATCTGCTTCTTCACCTTAAACAAAAACCTAGCTTGTGTAGGTATAGTATGACAATATTTTTTTATGTTTTCCAAAGTTTTGAACTACTCTTGGTTTAAATATATTGCTTTATTGATTTCAGAGAGGAAAGGAGAGGGGGAGAAAGATAGAAACATCAATGATGAAAGAGAATAATTGATTGGCTGCCTCCTGCACGCCCTCTACTGGGGATCAAGCCTGCAACCTGGGCATGTGCCCTTGGCCAGAATCGAACCTGCGACCCTTAAGTCTGCCGGCCGATGCTCTATCCACTGAGCCAAACGAGTATGACAATTTTAGTGTAGTTATTAGTTCCCCGTTTTTAATGAATCACAAAAGTGATCTACCAAGTATTAAGGGAATGGCCCTGAGGACATTGTTTCATTTAGATGTATTAATTTATTATTTTGATTTTTCCAGCTATATTTACTTGACAAACATTTCTTTATGTGCTTTAAGAACACTGAATATCTTAATGGATATGGAATCTATATATTGATTTGTTAAAACTTTTAAATTTTCTAGAACCCTATTGCATCTTCCCTGTTATAGCGTGTCCACTTAGATGTTTATTGATTCTGCACTTAAACAACTAGAGGCCCGGTACAATCCGTGCACCAGTGGCTCCCTCGGCCTGGCCTGCGGGGATTGGGCCGAAACCAGCTCCCCAACATCCCCTGAGGGATCCCAGATTGCGAGAGGGCGCAGGCCAGGCCGAAGGACCCCACCAGTGCACCATCAGGGCCAGGGAGGGATTGCGGGAGGGCTCCAGGGCGTATCTGGCCCTTCTCTCCCAGTCCCAATCAGCCAGATCCCAGCAGCAAGCTAACCTACTGGTTGGAGCGTCTGCCCTCTGGTGGTCAGTGCACGTCATAGGAACTGGTTGAACGGTCGAAGGAATGGTAGGACTCTTAGCATAATTATTAAGCTTTTATTATATAGGATTTGCTGTTGCAAGAAGATATAGTACTTACAACGATTACTTAAAATGGATCCAGCTAAAATAGATGGTGTTGTAAATATTGATAAAACATTTGTTAACCTTAATTTTATTTTATTCATGTTTCCAGGTGGACAGAACATAGAGTTAGGCACATTTATTAAAGTTGTATGCAGCTGGGTATTTGCTGGTTCTCCATTTTCAGGTTTAGTTTAGAACTGAATTTCTTTTCATTTTATCTCAGAAACAGGTGTGATATAGACCAATTTTAATGTACAGGTGTATAGTAAATCCAGATACTATAATAATCATGAAAAATGTATGTTCCTTGGAGAGAAATGTTTATATTGGATTTACTTTAGGTGTTTGACTTTTGTTTTTCTGTGTTTACTCATGTATACTTAATTTGCCTATTCTCTTTAGGTTTACCACATTAAGCTGTTGACATGTGATCTGTTTGTTTTAGTGGACATCTAGAAACTCCTCATTGAAATTAGGAAATTTGTGGTATATATTAATATAGAATGCAGGGAACATTTATGGCTGTTAGCTTTCTTTAATATTACCATTATTACTTTAAAAGATGCTCTAATTTTGCAAAAAGTTGAATCTTAGACTTATAGGTACATTTATGACAATGTAATATGTCATAAGCAAAATAAAAATTAAGAATTCTGTGTCACAAAGTGGATTTTGCCCTTCCAGTTTTATAATTTATGACCTGATTGTTTTCCTCATCGTTTTAAACGTTGAAGGTATTGTATAAGTAACACACTCATATCCAATTATCATTTTACTACTTTTGCTTTATCACATATCTATCAGTCTTCAATCCATCATTCCATCTTATTATAAGATAGAATGCTTTTGATGCATTTCAAAGTTGCAGACATATAGTAACTTACCAAAACACTTCAAATGCATATTATTAACTAGAATTCTTAGACTTTTTTAAAGGTGAATTTTTCATACAATGAAATTTAAAATTTCCTAATTGTAGCATTCTATGAGTTCAACAAATTCATCCACCTATGTTTGTCCCAAACCCCTTAAAAGACATCATAGTCACCTGATTATAGTAATTATAACAACAAATGACTTCTCGAAAGGTGGTTGGTAAAGTAACTGAATTTCAAGTAAATTAAAGGTATAATTTTGATTCTCAAGATATCATAATTTTCTTATATGTTGTAAGAGTATATATTGTGAAAATAATTCATTGTTTTATGGATAAGTGGTGAACATGGACTGCATTTAAAATAAACAACTTATTTTTGCTTTGCTGTTTATGTTTAAAGTCTGTTAGTGATAATGTACAATATGTCTATACAGTTCAGCTTTAGAGCTCTAAAAATAGTGCTTATGTTTTGTTAAATTGATTCGTCCTTTCCTTGTTATCATCTTTACCATTCAATGTTTAGACTGCATTATCTTAACTTCATTGTCTATTGGATTTCAACAGTGACTGGAAATGTCCAGTTGATGATTATTTGGATTTGGTGTCATCTGAAGTTTGGCTATAGTTGATAATTTCTTGAATTAAATTTAGACTGTTTTATTTTATTTTTTTCCAGGCTGATATAGGGCTTCCATATCCACAGAGAGTTGTTCAATTGCCCGAGATTGTATGGGACCAATATACCAATAGTCTTGGGAACTTTGAAAGAGAATTTAAAAATCGTAAAAGACATACTAGGAGAGTTAAGCTAGTTTTTGATAAAGGTAAGAAATGACATGATAAGATTTTGAGTAGAGAAATACCTGGCAAATTCTTGCTTTAATAATCCTATACATGGTCTTTTATTTAGTAGGTTTACCTGCTAGACCAAAAAGTCCTTCAGATCCTAAGAAGGATGGAGAGTCCCTTTCATACTCTATGTTGCCTTTGAGTGATGGCCCAGAAGGCTCAAGCAGTCGTCCTCAAGTAAGCAGTACACAGTATTGGAGTAGGAAAATTTGAATTGTAGACAAAATATTCTGACATTTTGCTGATTTGTATTCTAAAAATTCAAGCAGTCTTTTCACTGAAGATAGCAGAGACATGAACTTGAAGTTAAGAGAAACCTGGATTGCATACCCAGCTCTAACACTTACTAGCTGTGGGACTTCAGATGTCATTTATTAAGGTCTCCAAGCTGCAGTTTCCATTTATATAAAACATTATTAATACTGCCTATGTTCTAGAGTTGTTGTGAGGATTAAATGAGTAATATGTGTAATATTACATTATATATGTTTAAAAAATAAATTTACTAAAACATTTAGAATTAATAAAAAAGTTCCATAATTTGTTATTTGGCTATATCAGAGGGTGGTCTTTGTTATTTTCTGCTTGACAAAGGCCTTGTTTTATATGCAGATGATAAGAGGACGTCTGTGTGATGACACCAAACCTGAAACCTTTAACCAGTTGTGGACTGTTGAAGAACAGGTAATAGATATTTCTAAATTGTGTAGGTTAAAAAGAGTTAAACTTAGATATGAATAAAGTGTTTATTATTGTTTATAATCTCTCTTCACCATGAATTTAACATATTTAAACTTATTTCTGTATACTTTTCTGCAATCTTCAAGAATTTTGGATTTTGAGAAAATATGAAATTCTGTTTGGGGATGATTTTTAAAGAAGGAACCTGGGTTTGGGGAGGAAGAGTGAAAAAGGTAGTGAAATGAATGGAATAAAGCTTTTGTAGTGCAGTTTTGGGAGAGAAAAACTTGGGGCCAAGTCAAGTGTGCCTCTGAGCTCTTGTTTTGTTGTGGAGGGGAGCTGACGAAGCCAGTCAGAGGGTTCTGTTTCATTTTGGCATGCAGCTAGGACTGTTTGTGGGTAAGGTTGGAGACACATTTCTGTCTCATAGGAGGATTAACTTCACAGTTTATTAAAAGCTTAAGAATCTTGACTTCAAGCATTGAGATTATTCTGCATCTTTATTATTTATTACTATGGGAGAACTTAGGAATAGGTCAGAATATTAAAATCAAATCTTTGAATGGAGGACCGCACAAAGGAAGGAAAGTCTCTTTTTCTGTCCAAATCCAAATGAATTTATATGTTTTTGTCAAATGTATAAGGGTGAACCTAAACGTAGTCTACAAGAAAAGATGGTCAATGGAAATCACCAAGATGTGTAAAATATCAATTAATTAATTTTTGCATGCTATCTTTTTACTGAAGTGAATAGAAAATCTTTATAAGGGCTTCAATAGGTTTATTCTCTAATTTCATTTTCCCTGTGAATTCTTTAAGTTGCTTTATGGGAACTTTTTCTTACCATGATGATTTCTAGTGCCTAACCCCCAAAGTTGAGGAGGGAATATTATAATTTAAAATGAAAATGTGGATGTATTTATGTAGAAGTTCAGTATTAAACTTTCTTAAATGTGATCTTGGATTTGGCTTAGAAAAAGCTTGAACAGCTACTCCTGAAATACCCTCCTGAAGAAGTGGAATCTCGACGCTGGCAGAAGATAGCAGATGAGCTGGGCAATAGGACAGCAAAACAGGTAATTGAGGAGACAGTCCCATATTGTTGGTATGTTTTTGATAGTTTATTTTATGAAGGATAGTGTCACTGACATCAGCAGACTGCAGCATCATTTTAGCTACAGAGTACAATGATATGTAGGGTTTTAAAATTAGCATTGTACATTTTTGTGTTGCTTTCAGAGAAAACTTGTGATAATACTAAAAAGTAAAAAATGTAATGGACTTAGTGTTTGTTGCATGCTTGATGATGCACCAGTGATATACTTTAAAAAAAATTCTTTATTGATTAAAGTATTACATATGTCTCTTTTTTCCCCTTTTGACCTCTCCCCGACCACTCCAATGCCCCAGCACATGCCCTCACCCCCCTAGTGTCTGTGTTCATTGGTTATGCTTATATGCATGCATACAAGTCCTTTGGTTAATCTCTTAACCTCCTCCCCTGCCTTCCTTCTGAGGTTTGACAGTCTGTTCGATGCTTCTCTGTCTCTGGATCTATTTTTGTTTATCAGTTTATGTTGTTCATTATATTCCACAAATGAGTGAGATCATGTGATACTTATCTTTCTCTGACTGGCTTATTTCACTTAGCATAATGCTCTCCATGTCCATCCATGCTGTTGCGAATGGTAAGACTTCCATCTTTTTTACAGCAGTGTGGTATTCCATTGTGTAGATGTACCACAGTTTTTTAATCCACTCATCTGCTGATGGGCACTTAGGCTGTTTCCAAATCTTAGCTATTGTAAGTTGTGCTGCTATGAACATAGGGGTGCATATATCTTTTCTGATTGTTGTTTCTGATTTCTTGGGATATATTCCTAGAAGTGGGATTACTGGGTCAAATGGGAGTTCCATTTTTAATTTTTTGAGGAAACTCCGTACTGTCTTCCACCGAGGCTGCACCAGTCTGCATTCCCACCAACAGTGTACGAGAGTTCCTTTTTCTCCGCATCCTCTCCAGCACTTGTCATTTGTTGATTTGTTGATGATAGCCATTCTGACAGGTGTGAGATGGTACCTCATTATTGTTTTGATTTGCATCTCTCAGATGATTAGTGACATGTTTTCATATGTCTCTTGGCTTTCTGAATGTCCTCTTTCAAAAGGTGTCTATTTAGGTCCTTTGCCCATTTTTTTGATTGGATTGATTATCTTCCTTTTGTTAAGTTGTATGAGTTCCTTTGTAAATGTTGGAGATTAAACCCTTATTGAAGATAACTGTCAGCATTTTGGAAAACCCTAACTTAACTCTGGTGCCGTGTCACATATAGAAATTTTTTGATATTTGCAACCATAGTAAAACAAAGACTTATATTTTTGATATTTATTTTATATATTTAAATGCCATTTAACAAAGAAAAATCAACCAAAAAAATGAGTTCGCGTGTCACCTCTGACACGCGTGTCATAGGCTCGCCATCACTGTCCTAGGAGCTGTATTGATAAAGATATTGCTATGATATATGTCTGCTATTTTGCTGCCTATAGATTCCTCTTAAGATTTTTATGGTTTCCCATCGTATGTTTAAGTCCTTTATACATTTTGAGTTTATTTTTGTGTATGGTGTAAGCTGGTGGTCTAATTTCATATTTTTGCATATATCTGTCCAATTTTCCCAGCACCATTTATTGAAGAGACTGTCTTGATTCCATTGTATGCTGTTGCCTCCACTGTCAAATATTAATTGAGCATAATTGCTTGGGTCGATTTCTGGGTTCTCTGTTTGGTTCCATTGGTCTATATGTCTGTTCTTGTGCCAGTTCAGGCAATTTGGAGAACAGTGGCTTTGTAATACAGCTTGATGTCTGGTATTGAGATCCCTCCTACTTTGTTCTTTCTCAGGAATGCTGGAGCTATTCAGGGTCTTTTTCATTCCATATGAATTTTTGGAGAGTTTGTTCTAGGTCTGTGAAATATGCCATTGGTATTTTAATGGGGATTGCATTGAATCTATAGATTGCTTTGTATAATATGGACATTTTAATGATGTTGATTCTACCAATCCATGAACACGGCATAGACTTCCATTTGTTTATGTCTTCCTCTATCTCTTTTTTCAATGTCCTGTAGTTTTCTGAGTACAGGTTTTTACCTCCTTAGTTAAGTGTATTCCTAGGTATCTTAATTTTTTTGTTGCAATGGTAGATGGGATTTTTTTTTTTAATTTCTCTTTCTGTAATTCATTATTGGTGTATAAAAAAGTGATAGATTTGTGGGTGTTAATTTTTTATCCTGCTAAATTGCTGAATTCATTTATTAAGTCTAGTAGTTTCTTGGTGGAGTCTTTAGGGTTTTCTATGTACAATATCATGTCATCTGCGAATAATGACAGTTTTACTTCTTTTCCAATTTGGACGCCTTTTATTTTTTTCTTCTTGTCTAGTTGCTATGGCTAGCACTTTCAGTACTATGTTGAACAGGAGTGGTAAGAGTTGGTATCCCTGTCTTGTTCCTGTTCTTAGGTGAAATGGTTTTAGTTTTTACACATTGAGTATGATGTTGGCTATAGGTTTGTCATGTAAGGTTATTATTATGTTGAGGTGTTATCCTCTATCTCTTTGCTGAGGGTTTTTGTCAAGAAAGGGTGTTGAATATTGTAAAATGCTTTTTCTGCATCAATTGATATGATTATGATTTTTATCTTTCAATATTTTTATGTGGTGTATCACGTTTATTGATTTGTGGATATTGTTCCATCTTTGCTTCCCCAGAATAAATCCCATTTTGTCATGGTGTATGATCTTTCTGTAATGCTGGATCTGATTTGCTAGAATTTTGTTGAGGATTTTAGCATCTATGTTCATCAGGGAGTTGGCCTGTAATTCTTTCTTTGTAGTGTCTTTATCTGGTTTTGGGATTAGGGTAATGCTGGCTTC
>NW_005363836.1:6797716-6803090 GCF_000412655.1 Myotis brandtii | reverse complement strand
ATTCTTCCTGATTGAGTTTTGGAATGTCATATTTTCTAGGAATATGTCCACTTCTTCTAGGTTGTCCAGTTTGTTGGAATAGAGTTGTTCATAGTATTTTTTTTTTTTTACAATCCTTTGTATTTCTGTGGGGTCTGTTGTTATTTTGCCTCTTTCATTTCTGATTTTGTTTATTTGGGTCCTCTCTCTTTGCTTCTTGGTGAGCCTGGCTAGAGGTTCACCAATCTTGGTTATTCTTTCAGAGAACCAGCTCTTGGTTTTATTGATCTTTTTGTATTTTTTTCTTGGTTTCTGTCATTTATTTCTGCTCTGATCTTTATTATCTCCTTCCTTCCTTCTGCTCACTCTGGGCTTTTCTTGTTGCTCTCTTTCTAATTACGTATTTTAAGTTGAAGAGTTAGATAATTTATTACCAGTGTTTCTTGTTTTTGGAGGTAGGCCTATAATGCTATGCACTTCCCTCTCAGGACTGTTTTCACTGTGTCCCATAGATTTTGGATTGTTGTGTTTTCATTGTCATTTGTTTCCAGGATGTTTTTAATTTCTTCTTTGATCTCTTTGGTAACCCAACTATATACTTTTTGATTAGACTGTGGTAATAGATTTGTGACATGGCCTTAGTTAGTATTTCCTGCTTGTCTCTAAAAAACCAGCAGTTTTCTCCTTCACATTCTCATCGATATTAGATGTGTTTTTATATTATAAGCATGAGTAGTCACAAGTTGAAAGTATGTATTTAGCTTTGGAATCAAACATTTTTAGGATGTTAAGTACCTTTGGTGGCAGTTTAAAATTATTTCTAGATTTATGATAAATTTAAAATTGTTAGCATTCGTTTAGATACACATATACATTTTAATTTTTAAAAGCTATTCAGGTATTACACGCTTGTCTGCTGATGGGAATGATCCAGTAGAAAAGGAATAAATGATGGTGTACAATAGAATGAATAACTGTTGAACATTTGTTAGTGAATCCCAATTTGACAGTCCTTCAGGACCTCTTGAACATGCTTTTGAGAGACTTCAATTTTTATGGAAAGCATATACACTTAGATGAATACATTTGAAATTGGACCAAAAACTCAAAAACTATTCAGGTATAGCATGTATTGGCATTATGTTTAATGGATTGTCATGTTTTCTTAGGTTGCCAGCCGAGTGCAGAAGTATTTCATAAAACTAACTAAAGCTGGCATTCCAGTCCCAGGCAGAACACCAAACTTATATATATACTCCAAAAAGGTAAGAAGAAAATATGTGAAAATAAATCTTAGATCAGAGATTAAACTCATCAAAGTCAGAATTGCTATGTAAAGATGTATACATTTATTAAAATGAACTTGTTTTATTTTTAAAAGTTCACTTACTCTAAGCATTTTGTTATATTGAGCATAAACACAGGGCAGGATTCCATGATTGCTACTCAGTTTAATTGAGAGAGCTTTAATGATGTTTGTTCATTATTTTCTTTGGAGTAGGTTAACTTATGTGAATGAGTGCTGCTTGAAATATTTTATTTTATATTGAATGTGTCAGAAAGGCCTTTGTGATGTTAAAGTTTTTAAGATTTTGACACTTTAATAAACACTATCAGTTTCCAGTTTTTAGATATGCTACTTAAATCCAAGAATAGAAATGTTTAAGATATTTTATTTGATCCTCACTGTTATTCTAGAAGTGTAAGTAATATCACCTTCACTTTACTGGTAATGATGTTAGTAGCTAGCTGTTATTCTCATGAATGATTGAATGCTCTGGGCCAGGTACTGTTGTACAATCTTTTTATAGATGAGACAAGTAGGCCTTATAATATGTTGGGTAGATTGTCTACTCACATTACTATTAAATCTGGGAACCACTGATCCTCTGATTCTGATCTCAAGTCATTTCCACTGTTGTTCTCTGGTTGTCTCCACAGTGAAAAAGCTACTGTCCCTTTCCTACATAGCACATTGCATCAAATTGTAGCCAGGGTTGTTGTTTTGCTTTAATTACAAAAAGTAAAGCACCTAATGGCCTAATTTCATTTCCTTAGTAAATCATCCTGGTACTTCTCCTCCTCTACTACTGCCATCCTTCATATAAAGAGAAGCTAAGAGCATATTAATGCTGTTGCTCTTTTTTTATTGAAGCTATACGTTTTGTTTTTATTCTTTTTACCAAGTTTTGGAAGCTTATTTTAATTTATCAGTTGTTTAAAATATTCTGGGTTTTGTTTTCCCCTAAATATTAGCATTACCTATATTAGATATGTAGAATTTACCCTATAACTTTGGAGTGTTGGAACCTTGATAACCAACGTTCAACTTAACAGCTCTAATTTTTATGGCTAGTTTCTAAGTTAATCTTAGATGTGTTGTGTACCTTTTTTTCCCACATCTAAGACTAGATGGTGATAACAAAAGAAGTACTAGAGAAACCTAAATGTGTTCCTTCCTCTGAGTGCAAAGAATTTTAAGTTGTCAGACATTTTTACTGTAGAGATCTAGCCCAGCCATAGACACAATGATTCCTTGCCATGATTAGACTTTGAATTTTCAAAAATAAAATAATGGTTCTCTGTGTAGCTGAGGCTATTATTCTTTGTGACCAATGAAGAGAGGCATTCTATATAGTGGCTTAGAGTGAGGGCTCTGGCCTCCCACAGGCCTAGTTTGTGATACTGGTTCTACCACTATCTCCTGCAACACCTTGTACAGCAGCTTAACCTCTTTGTGCCTCCATTTCTTGATCTTAAATTAAAGGTGGTAATAACGGCTTTATAGGACTGAGGTAAGGATTAAATGAGGTTGGCATAGAGTAAGCAGTCAGTCAGTGTTAGGTTCCATTTTCAGACATTCACCATGTTGTGGAAATTTTCCTTTTACTTGATAGTTTTATATCTGGCTAAGGCTACTTCATCTTCCCTGAGGATTGTAAGAGGAGTTCAGTTCAGCATTTGAGTGTCAAGAGTGTGATAAATACTGGTGATACAAATATAAGCTAGATAATGAGCATGTGGTCCTGTTGTTTGGGTACTCCCCCTCCATGTCTCTTTTTTTGTTTTTTAAAGGTTAATTGTGCTTTAAAAATCCAGTTAATGTAGGTAAAGCAGCTGCATAGGAGTGTGATGAATGATAGAAGTGAGCCCTAGCTGGTTTGGCTCAGTGGATAGAGCATTGGTCCTCAGACTGATGGGTCCCAGGTTCAATTCCAGTCAAGGGCACATACCTCAGTTGCAGGCTCTATCCCTGGCCCTGGACCAGGCACCAGCGGGAGGCAACCAATCGATGTTTCTTTCTGTCTGTTTCTCCCTCTCCCTTCCACTCTCTCTAAAAATCAGTGGAAAAACATCCTCAGGTGAGGATTAACAACAACAGTAAAAAAAATAGTAGAAGTAAAATCCTTCTAATAGACTTGTAGGAAGTAACATTTATATTTTTATCTTCTTGATTATTTTAATGATTTTCCACTGTTCCAATTAAAAATTTGTTTTCTCATTTAGTCTTCAACAAGCAGACGACAGCACCCTCTTAATAAGCATCTCTTTAAACCTTCCACTTTTATGACTTCCCACGAACCACCAGTGTATATGGATGAAGATGATGACCGATCTTGTTTTCATAGCCACATGAGCACTGCTATCGAGGAGGCATCAGTAAGTTAACTGTTTTTACTACAGATGTATATTTGTCTATGCACTGTACACATTAGGGCCCAAACAAGCACACCAGGATTTTCTCATTATTCCTACTCTTTGGAGAATGAGGGTTTCTTTTCTTTTTTTAATTAACAAGTCAAATTTATGGGTCTTTTATTACATTGTGTTTAATTTTTTTAAGTAATTGAAATAGAAGAGGATAATAAATCCATATTCACCCATCATCTAACTTTAACAATTATCAATTTATGGCAATCTAGTTTTTATCTATACTTCCTACCCATCCCAACTTTGTCACAAATTATTTCAGAGAAAATCCTAGACATTACACAGTTTCATTATGTTTGTAAAGGTAATTCTTTATATGATCAAATATACATTCAGTTCACATTTCCCCAATCATAAATTGCAATAGGTTCTCCCCTCCTTTTTTCTCTCTTACTTTTTTTTTTGTTGTTGTTGGTAGTGAAAAACTGGGTCATTTGTCTTGTAGAATTTACCATTGTGTGGATATTATTGTTTGCATCATCCTGGTATCATTTAACCTGTTTCTCTGTTCCCTGAATTTCCAGTAAATTTATAGGTCTAGCTAGTTGATCAGACTAAAATTTGTTAAGGTGGGCAGGACTATTTCATTTGTACTTTCATCCGTTTGATCATCTCTCTTTTTTTCTTTTTGACATAGCCATTGCTTTTTGCCTAGATCCATTAATTCATTAAATGTTACAAAATAGTGATATTCTTTCTTTTCTTCTTTATTTATTTGATTATCCTACATACAGGAAAAGGCAGTATAGCTGCTGAGGGAGAGTAGGGGAAGTAGAAAGAGACACAATAAAACTGTTCACACTGGTTATTTGAGGGCAGGGAAGTAGGTTGGAAGGAGCATTGTTAACTTTTTAAAAAAATGTATGGATACCTTTACTCTTTGCTTATTATAGTGAGCACTTACTACGTTAGCAATTTGAAAAAAAAAAACACTTTGAAATAAATCTAGTCCTGGTCACCACCATGAACACTCGATAATTTTAGAACAACGCAGACTACTGCTTAGTTCTTCCCTTTATTTTGTTTTTAAAATACTGAGTTTATTCTCTACTATCTTCCAAAAATGAATGAGATTTTAAAAGTTTATATTCTTAAAAACTGTTGGATTTAAATATATTTAATATGTTTTAGTCCATTGACAGTTGTAACCTATTCAAGTTGGATTTTGAATTCTTTTGACAAGACTCCAGTAGTCTTTGATAGCTTCCTTACTGTTTGGTATGATAAGGAAGTTCTGGGCTCTTTTTGTATATTTCCTACCTCAGGCCTAGCATCAGTCCTGCTTTCTTTTATTGGGAAATAATATTAGTAAACTATATCCTGACTCCAGAAATGTTATTTGCTACTTGGTTGATCATTGTTTCTAGGCCTGTTTAGTGGCAAGAGCTGGGAAGTATATTTTTGTTCAAAGATAAAACACATCATAAGTTTATATTTTTATTTCAAATACAACTTTACTGTGGGAATTTTACTTTCCCTCATTAATCTTAATATATATCTTCTTTCTCCCGTTTTGAAAACCCCATTTACCAGTAACATCAACATAATAATATTCACTTTCTTTGTCTTACACTGCTTACAACAGTCTCAGAATATAATACTAACACTACCATCTATATCCTATATAATAAAGAGGGAATATGCTAATTGGTCCTGACGGTGTCGACCAGTCAAAGGTGTGCAA
>NW_005363836.1:6794745-6797685 GCF_000412655.1 Myotis brandtii | reverse complement strand
AGGTGCGGGGACTTGCGCCACCAGGACATGAGGCTGCTGTTGGGGGTGGCACCCCCGGCGGAAGTGCGCACAGGCCCATGGTGCCGCCCGGCCCAGAGGGGGGCATCAGGACAGGCTGTGGCAGCCCCCCCTGCGGAAGCGCGGGGCCTCGGCAGAGAGCTTGCAGCACTCCTGTGCTGGGGTCTGAAGGCACGGAGAGGAAGGGAGAGCACGTCGGCAGTTAGGGGCTTTAGGCCAGGAGGGGAGTGCAGATAGGCAGTTAGGGGGATCAGGCCAGGAGGGGAGAGCAGTTAGGGCCATCTTTATGCGTCATGGGTGACGCACCCCGAAACCAGAGAGGAGGGAGCCCGATTCTTTGCGGGGCCGCACAATTCCACCTTCAGCCGTGGGTTTTATTGTTGCTGGGGCACTGTCGCGCTGAATCTGGTTTACTGGACGCCTATGTTTGTGTTCCACACCCTGTACGACAGCAACTTTTCAGAGTGCCCTTTTGTACTCCGGGACCCCTCGGGGGATGTCGGAGAGCTGGTTTCGGCTCAATCCCGGCAGGCCAGGCCGAAGGACCCCACCTGCCAGAGGGACCCCGTTCACTCCACAGGTGCCAGGGAGGGACCGTGGGAGGTTGGCTCCAGGGTGTGTCTGGCCCATCTCGCCCAGTCCCGCCCCGCTGGCCACCTTCTAATTAATTTCATTTCAATGTGCATGAATCCGTGCACTGGGTTACTAGTCAATAATATGATTACTGAAAACAGATCTTTTTCTTTCAATCCTTTTTTGCCTCAGCATATACCCTACTACAGAAGTAAAGTCAAATTACACGTTTTAAAAAATTAATTGATTGATTGATTTTAAGTGCCCTTGACCAGTAGTCGAACCTGCCACCCTTCCATTTGCAGACCGATGCTCTAACCACTAAACAATGCTGGCCAGGGCCAAATTACATTTTTTAAATCCTCTTGGACTAATTCCTCTCTGTTTCATCATCTGTATGCTAATTTGGTTACTCCATTTCATTTCACTTCCTATTCATAGCTATTCCCTTTTATTGCTATTAATTGTTTTTATTTTATTTTCCTGAAATTCATTTTCTGAGTAATTAGCATGATTCTGATTTCTTGCCTAAAGGACATAGAGATTACCTTATATCTTTCTTAATACTCTGATTATATGTAATAATTGGAAAAGGATAATTTTATGAAAAATCATCAAATAAAAGTAAGTCTCCATATGGTCTGTTTCTAGATTAAATACCGATTGTATACTTTGGTATCAAACTATTACAAAATGCCTATTTTTTAAAAATATTTTTTTATTGATTTCAGAGAGGGAGAGATAGAAACATCAATGATAAAGAGATAATCATTGATAAACTGCCTCCTGCACGCCGCCTATGGGGATCGAGCCCGCAACCTGAGCTTGTGCCCTTGACTGGAATCAAACCCGGGACCCTTCAGTCTGTAAGCTGACACTCTAGCCACTGAGCCAAACCGGCTAGGGCCCTATTCTTTTTAAAAAAAATATATTTTTATTGATTTTTAGAGAGAGAGTAAAGGAGAGGGATAGAGAGATAAAAACAATGATGAGAGAAACATCAATCGGCTGCCTTCTGAACACCCCGTACTGGGGATTGAGCCCGAAACCCAGGCATGTACCCTGACCAGGAATCTAACCAATGACCTCTTGGTTCATGGGTCCACACTTAACCACTAAGCCACACTGGCTGGGCAAAATGCCTATTCTTCAAATTATTTTTTAAACTTATCTTTTGAAACAGCTAATATCTGCCATATCTTAAGATATGCCATTTGTAATATTTAAAATGGAATTGGTTCCTTTATGGAAAATCTGAAACTATAATAAAAATTAAAGTAAAACCAGTTTAAAAAAACCCAGCCCCTGGAGTTCCTACCTCCTACCCCTGACTCTCCAGGGGGAGGAGGCCCTGACCTCAGGGCAGCTAAAGAAGGAAGGTTTTCTGCCCCTCTTCACCCATTCTGTTCCCATTTTTATTTCCATAGTGGGGCCCCTGAGAAGAACCAAACCTGGGTAGGGGAGCAGGGACCCAAGACCCTAAGGCCAGGGAAGGGAGGCTCAGGTGCCCCAGCCCCAAAGCTCCTGGCCTGTAGTATGGACGTGGGCAAGGCCCCTCCTGGCTGGGCCCAGTTGGGGTTGGGGCTATTAGTTCCAGATCTTGAGGAAGGTGTATGTAATTTTGTACTTTGTGAATAGTAGAATTATTTATTTGAGAAATAACTATTCACACTTAATATATGTTAGGCTCTGCTAAGTTCAGTTAAATAGTTGTAAACAAAATATCTATGATCTTTGCTCTTATAAACTTTAGTTTTGTGAGAGGAGATAAATGTATAATCACATCAATAAATTTCAAGTTTTAAAAATTGCTTCAAAAATAGCTGCTTAGCATAATTATTTAAGAGGTTCTTAATTTAGATTGGGAGTTTAAGTGGGAGACGGAAGAAAGTGACAGTCAAGTTGGCAGTTGAAGGATGAATAAAATTTAGTCAGGCCAGGAGAAGTGGCAGGATATTTAAAAGAATTACATTTTGAGAACATTGGCAAAATCGACATTAATAAAAGACAAACATGCAAATTGACCGTACCTTCGCTATGCTTTAAGCCACACCCACCAGCCAATCAGAGCGACTATATGCAAATTAACCCAACCAAGATGGCGGCCGGCAGCCACGGAGCTGGAGCAAGCAGGAGGCTTGGGTTGCCCCTGGCGATGGAGGAAGCCAAGCTTCCTTCCTGCCTGCCCTGGCCAGCTCTGAGCTCCTCTCAAGGCTACAGAGTTTCAATTATAGAAGGTAAATAAATCCCAGAATAAAAAAAAAAAGGAGAGGCTAGGAGCTTCCGTCGTCAGGGGGGCTTGGCCAGCCTGAAAACGGCCCTCAGCCCCTCACCCAGACTGGCCAGGCA
>NW_005363836.1:6777663-6794587 GCF_000412655.1 Myotis brandtii | reverse complement strand
TGGCCAGGCACCCCAGTGGGGACCCCCCCCACCCTAAATGCGGTGTGGCCAACCTGCAAACAGCTGTCAACCCCTCACCCAGGCTGGCCAGGCACCCCAGTGGGGACCCCCACCTTGAAGGGGGTGTGACCAGCCTGCAAACAGCTATCAGCTCCTCACCCAAGCTGGCCAGGCACCCCAGGGGGACCCCCACCCTGATCCGGGACACCCTTCAGGGCAAACCAGCCGGCCCCCACCCATGCACCAGGCCTCTATCCTATATAATAAAAGGGTAATATGCAAACTGACTCGAACAGCAGAATGACTGGGAATGACTGGTCACTATGACACACACTGACCACCAGGGGGCAGATGCTCAATGCAGGAGCTGCCCTCTGGTGGTCAGGGCGCTCTCACATGGGGAGCTCTGCTCAGCCACAAGCCAGGCTGACGGCTGCCAGTACAGCGGTGGTGGTGGGAGCCTTTCCCACCTCCTCAGCAGTGCTAAGGATGTCCGACTGCAGCTAGGCCTGCTCCCTGCTGGCAAGTGGACATCCCCCGAGGGCTGCTGGGCTGCCAGAGGGATGTCTGATTGCCAGCTTAGGCCCAATCCCCCGGGGAGCGGGCCTAAGCCAGCAGGTGGTCATCTCCCGAGGGGTCCCAGACTGTGAGAGGGCACAGGCTGGCTGAGGGGACCCCCCCCCCCCCCGAGTGCACACATTTTTATAGTAGGCTTAACTTTGTTTGGTTGATTTTATTTATTTTTATATGAGCACCAGTTCAAATCATCCTGATTATTTTAAAATAGCCATCCCCTGTCCCCTCTTATCCTCAGAGGATATACAGTGGGGCCTTGACTTACGAGTTTAATTTGTTCCGTGACGGAGTTCGTAACTCAAATTACTCGTATGTCAAATCAAAAAGTGAACGAGTGAGACGTGATGCTGGGCTGATGTTGTGGCATTCACTATGACGTTCGCTGCACCAACTAGCGGTGGGGTATCTGAAGCTGGCTCGTAACCCGAATTTTAGCTCACAACTCAAAGCAAAAAATCGGCCGAGAGACGGCTCGTATCTCGAAAAACTCGTTAGTCGGGACCCTTGTAAGTCAAGGCCCCACTGTATTCTAAGACATCCCTTCTTCCCCCAGTGGGTGCCTGAAACCACGGATAGCTCCAAACCCTATAAACACTGTTTGTTTGTATGTGCATACCTGTGATAAAGTTTAATTCATAAATTGAACAGTTTCACAGGTGGAGATCTTATATCACTTAGCATAATGTCTTCAAGGTTCATTTATCTTGTAATATGTCATAATTTTCTTTTTTAAGGCTGAATAATATTCCATAATGCACACGAACACACACACACCCCCTCACATATATTTAGCAGTGTTTGTACTCTTTGTATTTGTTTAAAACATCTGCATTCAATAAATTTTGTCATAAAATTTCTCACTACATTATTTAGGTCATATCATATTTATTAGTGTTACTTATTTAGTAGATTACTTATGTTGTCTTAGTGGTGACATAGGAAGGCAGTAGCTATTTTAATATCTTTGACAAGAATTTGAAATGGATGAAAGATAGTGGGAGATAAGGTAGATGAAGTGTGAGACTGTAGAGAATCTTTTATCCAGCTACATACTTTGGACCTGATGCTGTAGACAGTCAGGAAGCCATTTCAGAGATGTTAAGTAATGGTGGGGATAGAGAAAGGAGTGGGTACTATAGAGGACCAATTTGAGAGAGAGATTAGAAAGTGTTAAGTAGTGACAAGATTTGTTAGATTAGATATGAGACAGTGAAAAATTAAGGGTAACTCTTTTATGTAGGCTTTGGCTGCTGAATATGTAGGGAATTAAAGAATCAGACAAATCGTGTTCAAATTCATCAGACTCTGCAAAGCTATTTGATCATGGGCTACTGTTATAATTTCTATAAAAGCCAATTTCCTTGTTGTAAAATACACATTGTAGTTTAATAATACCTCCTAACATGGAGAGAAGGAGGGAAGAGAGGGACAAGGGTTGCCTGGTCCAGGACCGGGAATTGATGAAACATGGCGCGTATTGGTGAATTGGGTATGCTTTTAGGCACGTGTGGAAATTAGTGACCATGGATCAGTCATGAGGTAGCAAAGGAAAGAAATGGGCTCTGGGTGACAGAGCCCAAATAAATTGGGAAGATAAGAAGCACTGACTCACTTATCAACTTCAACTTCATATTTTATATAGTTTTTATTACTCATTTCTTTTATACTCTATTTTAAGTAATCATCTTTGTACCTTATTTCATCCCCTTGAGTAAGAGATGAATGTACTGCCTTGATCATTGGGAGTAGAGAGCAGAAAGCAAAGCAGAGATTGGTTTGCTTGCTGTTAAGAAAATGTCATATTTACCAGAGGAAGCATAAAATCTGTTAGATTGAAGAAGAGGAGCTTCCGCTGATCAGGGAGAAGTAGATTATCTGGGCTGTCAAGTAGCCACCAATGTGTCGGGATGTGGCGCCTGCATTAGTGTGTGACGGGTAGCAGTCATGCCCTGCTCCCCTGGTACCTACATATGAGGTGGCACACTACAGTTCAGTAGTATGCATTAAGGAGCCCTCTGAAAGTTTTAGTCTGAAATATTGCTAATAGCAACACTATTTTCTGTACTGCTAGTTTTCTAAAAGGAAAGGTATCCTAAAAGTGAAAAATCTTGATAGAAAATATATCACTATTTCTTACAATTATTTTAATTATCAGACTAACATTTTTTTGTTTTATGTTTTGTGATTTCAATAGGATGAGGAAAGTATTCCTATTATGTATAGGAATTTACCTGAATATAAGGAACTATTACAGTTTAAAAAGTTAAAGAAGCAGAAACTTCAGCAAATGCAAGCTGAAAGTGGATTTGTACAACACTTGGGCTTCAAGGTAAATTCTACTTAATCTTACTATTTGTTTAATTTTTGAAAGGGTAATAAGAGATATTTAAGATGGTTTCGGAGTTTTAAACGCCACAAATTCCAAGCATACAGGTAAAAGTTAGTAAGTTTAGTTCTCAACCTGTTCATTTACACAAAGTAGTGTGCCAAAGGCAAACATACAGGTTTCTGTACTTTGAGGTAAAATGTGAAATAAGTTTTTGTCTACCTATTTCTCTTTTTTACCTTCCAGTTTTACTGAGATATAATTGATAAATAAAAGTCGTATCATCTCACACAGTTACCATTTTTTGTGTGTGGCGATGACACACAAGATATACTCTCTTAGCAATTTTGAGTACTGCATATTTTAAAATTATTAACTATAGTCACAAGGCTGTATATTAGCTTTTCAGAACTTACTTGTCTTATAATTGAAAGTTTGTGCCCTTTCACCAACATTGTACCATTTTTCCTATTCCCATCCCCCATCCCTGTTCTACTCTCTTCTTCTCTGAGTTTGACTGTTTTAAGTTTCCACCTATCAGTGAGATCATACAGCATTTGTCTTTCACTGTCTGGCTTATTTCAGTATGCATAATGTTTAATCCATGTTGTCACAAATGACAGAATTTTCTTCTGCGTTATGACTGAACAATACTCCAGTGTGTGTGTGTGTGTGTGTGTGTGTGTGTGTGTGTGTGTGACATTTTCTTTATCCATGCACCCATGGAACTGTTTCTCTTTTTTTGCTGCTGTTCATGAATCAGAAATTTGTTTTCTTTCACATTTAATTATCTTTGCTACTTTTTCAGAAGCTAGTAGAAATACATTTAGCATTCCACAGAATTTTGAAATACCCAATTATGTTTCAGGCACTAGGCTAAGTGCTAGAGATTCAACAGTAAATAAGATAGACTCAGTTTCTGTCCTTACTCTGTTTTCATCTCGAGGAATTTAGAGAAGTTAAAAAAGTAAAATGGTTGAGTATGACTAGGTTGCATATTGGAGAACAGTGAGAGGCTATTGAGGTGCCTTGGAAATCTTGGTAAGGAATTTAAATTGTCCTAAAGGATTGTGGAACCACTGAAGCATTTTCAGCCGAAAGTAATATGAAATTTGCATTTCAGAAAGGTTTTTGGTCATCTTTACAAAGGCGGGTTTAGAGTGGATAACTCTTAATTTCTGAATACTGTGTTGTTAATTTTTTTAACAATAATGTATTTATGTAATTGGAAAAAATTAAGTGAAGGAGAAAAAGATCATTCTGTTCTTAGTATGGAGAATGGGTATGAAGAAAGGAAGGCTGGAGGCAGGGGGACTGGGTTGGGGATTTTTCTTTTGGTAATTTAGACAAAAGATGAGAATTTCTTGAATTTGCCTGGTGGCTGTGGAATAGAGATTGACAGATTTGAGAACACTTGAGGCATTAGAATTGACTGTACTTGATGGGATTGGAAGAAGTGATGAGACCATGAACTATTGACTTGCTGTAGTGGTCTACATGAAAATACTGATGTATGCTGTGACTGACACACTGAAATTTAAAACAAAAT
Organism: Myotis brandtii; assembly: GCF_000412655.1. Taxonomy (NCBI): domain Eukaryota; kingdom Metazoa; phylum Chordata; class Mammalia; order Chiroptera; family Vespertilionidae; genus Myotis; species Myotis brandtii. The sequence goes on along the minus strand of NW_005363836.1, from coordinate 6,790,136 downwards.
TTTTATACCTCTGGGTTTCTGGCCTGGCCATTAGCCAGGCTGTGTAAAAAGACTTTTCCTCTTGATCCTTCAGTGACCCTGCTTTTTCTTTTAGGGATTTTCCAAATTGACAGCTCTAACCTTTCAGAGGGAACTTTTCACTTCTCATAATTTTGCTGCAAGACCCAGTTGTGGCTTGTTGGCTGTCAGCCATTCTGGGTGGCCTGATGATCAAAGAAACTAGAAATGAGATTTACTTTGATTTCTCACTGAGGGCTTCCACGTCCACCACATGGAGAAGGAGCCTGGTCTTCCTTCCCTTCAGATGGTTATTGGTCATAGGAGCCTTCGGGCTTGGAGAGGAATTCAGTAAAATAAGAGTCGGAGAGGATTTTGAGTTTGCCTGGTAATTTAGGTCCGATAGTGTGTTAAATAGTTCTGTAACATATTTGTAAAGTTTAACCGCAGGGTTAAGGGAGTGGTTCGTGATCACAGTCATTGTACCCTGGTGATGAATAATTACTAATCACACAGCCAAGTTTGTAGGTAGTTTACTTAAAATTTTAAAAAATAAATTAAAACATATTAAAGTTAGTTTCTTATAATGTTCCTCTTGCCCACCTATACTTGGTCTTAAATGGGTGGGATTTCAGTTAGTGCTAGAAATTGTACCGCTGTCCAGTGCGTGGGGAGAGGGGAGGAGATGTCTGTGTGCATACCATGTGTTTTTCCAGCAGAGAAAAGGTTTTGGAACAATGTAGTTTAATGCCTTTTCTCTCTGAATCTCTGACAGTGTGATAACTGTGGCATAGAGCCTATCCAGGGTGTTCGGTGGCATTGCCAGGATTGTCCTTCAGAAATGTCTTTGGATTTCTGTGATTCTTGTTCAGACTGGTAAGTGTTTTCTACATTGTACATCTTCAATTTTGACAAGAGCTTTCAGCAACTAGTGAATTTGCTTTCCAGACTACTTAGAACAGTGGTTCTCAACCTTTTGGCCTTTTAAATACAGTTCCTCATGTTGTGACCCAACCATAAAATTATTTTCGTTGCTACTTCATAACTGTAATGTTGCTACTGTTATGAATCGTAATGTAAATATCTGATATACAGGATGGTCTTAGGCGACCCCTGTGAAAGGGTCGTTCGACCACCAAAGGGGTCGCGACCCACAGGTTGAGAACCGCTGACTTAGAAAGTCACCACATCTGGTGGATGAAATTTTATTGTTCTAAGGCAATAAAGAAGTTTCCCTTAATTATTATATTTCTCAAGTATAACTTTCCATTAGAGATTTGGATAGATTAATGGGTATAACCCGGTCAAGCTGTGAGGAAGTTCTGTAATATCTAGATTAAAATGCATTCACTGCCATGTAATAATGTGTGTGCGTGTGTGTTTTTCTTTACAGCCTACATGAAACAGATATTCACAAAGAAGATCACCAGTTAGAACCTGTGTATAGGTCAGAGACATTTTTAGACAGAGACTACTGTGTGTCCCAGGGCACCAGTTATAATTACCTTGACCCAAACTACTTTCCAGCCAACAGATGACATGGGAGAGAACACCGTATACTAGTCCTCTTCAACACATAGCAATGGTCTCATTGTGAGTTATGTGCACAGTTTGGAAAGGTTCTCTGCTTTCCCTGAATGACACTCACAGCATGACAGCTTCCTGAGTGTTCTCGTCCAGTCCAGCTCTGCACCGTGTGGCTCCAGATCGCTGCTCAGCAGCTGAACATTCCTGGTGAGCAAAGGGTTTCCTTGGTGAGTCTCTCACCCCCACCTTCCAGTCTCTGAGGTGGCACTTAAATAGGTGAGATGGAAATGAGAGCACACATTAAAACGTGAGTCAATTCCAAAGGTTTCGAAGAACTTGGTCATAAATACGGTAATGAGAAGACGAAGTATTTATATTAAAACAGTTTAGTAGCTTTCAGTTTTGTGAAAATAGTCTTCAGCACAGAAACTGACTTCTGTAGACAAAGTTTTAACCAATGAAGGTGTTTGCTTCTAGAATATACACTTTAAAAGAACTCCCCGCCCCAGTGGTGGCCCCTGACGGCCGTTAGTAAATTGGAGCTGCTTAACCATATTGATGTCTAATTTCTTTTAACCACAATGAACTGTCCTTACCAACACGAAGCACTACAGGAGGCAGCTGCCACATCGCTTCCTTAACCAGCTCATGGTGTGTGAATGTTATAAAATGGTCACTCAGATATATTTTTTAAATGTAATGTTATATAAGATGATCATGTGATGTGTACAAACTATGGTGAAAAGTGCCAGTGGTAGTAACTGTGTAAAGTCTTTAATTCACAACATTAATTCCTTTAAAATACACAGCCTCTGCCTCTGTATTTGGAGTTGTCAGTACAACTCATCAAAGAAAACTGCCTAATATAAAGATCATATATATGGTAATAATTCCCTCTTTTGTAGTCTGCACAAGATCCATAAAAGATTGTATTTTTATTACTATTTAAACAAGTGATTAAATTTAGTCTGCGCAGTGAGCAAGGGTTCACATGCATTCTTTTATACTGCTGGATTTTGTTGTGCATCATTTACGACATTTTGTATGTTTCTTCTTATCTGTGTATACAGTATGTTCTTGAATAATGTTCACTTGTCAGGAGAACTGTGAGAAATAAACTATGTGGATACTGTCTGTTTATATTATAGAATGCTTGTTGTGACTTCCTTTGGTTAGATTTTGGATTTTTTTTCCTCAAGAGTTTGCTTTACCTGTCCTTTCAAAAGAGTAAGGACTTTATTATGGAAACAAAAGTGAACTTGAGAAGCTCTGTAAAAGATGGTGCCGAAGCACTAAATAATAAACTAGGTACAAAAGAACACATACTATGGCTAAAGAAAAAGGCAGTTTTATTTAGATATGAAAACTAAACAGGTGGAAAATTTTACTCATTCTTTTTGATGAAAATAAGCCCCCATGTATTTAATTTAAATAGGTGGCTTTTGAAAAACCCTGTATTCCATGGAAATTATTATTGATTGTTAGAAAAGACAGTATATATATTCTAAGATTAAGAATTATACTGACCCAATTGTGAGAGTCTCCTGTTTTTTCTAATTTTAAATCAAGGGAACATTATTTACTAGGCCTCTTTTAACACATTGTAGGGTACTAAAACCATACCCTGAATGTTTTTAATTCAGAAAAGTAATATAATTTTAAATATAGAAATATGAGAATTTTAACATAATATATTAATTAAAGATTACTGATGATGTTGATAAAATATATTGTATTGGAGAGGAAATGGAGTTGAGCTTAACATTCACCCTGGAATTACTAGTTGGGAGAAGAAAAGGGGGATCATTAGATTCCTCGGCATTTTGATACTAGATGTTAAGTGAATATGCCAGAAGATCTATCATCAACCTGTAGCAAGACAGTACCCCTGGGTGGTGACCTCTGTAAATTCTGTATTTGTATAGAAATAATACCAATTAGTTCTGGAGAACCATTCAAAAATCCCATAAAGTATGAAGTATGCTTTGGAAGAGGGCTATGAATGGTATAGTTGTTATGTACACAGAATAAACAACAGATCCTATATAATAAAAGCCCAGCGACTGGTCGACCAGTTGCTATGATGTGCACTGACCACCAGGGGGCAGATGCTCAATGCAGGAGCTGCCCCCTGGTGGTCAGTGCGCTCCCACAGTGGGAGCACTGCTCAGCTGACCGAGATGAGCAGCTGCTACCACAGTGGGAGCAGCCGCTCAAAGGGTGGGTCCATAGCCGCTCAGCTGACTGGGATGAGCAGTGCTCCCACAATGAGCTGATCCCTGCAGGCCATGCCCCCCACCAGTGCACAAATCCTGTGCACCAGGCCTCTAGTAGACAAATAAAAGCTACTTAAATGTATTTTTCAAGGGGAAATATTTTTGAGAATTTTGAGTGCAAAGAGGATTATTTTCTGCTTGAGCAAAGATGTATTAGTTTTGCATTTTTTTCAGCTCCAAGCAAATAGTCCTCTTAGCTTTAAAAGGCCCAGAACAGTAGTAGGAGTGGTAATGTGCTGTTACTGCTTTAATTTGAGGACTGCAAGAATGGGCAGAGCTGTCATATTTGCAAATAGGCCTTCCGTCTCCTACAAAGAAGTGTTGGCTATAAGAGGCAACAGAGACCTACTAGTTAAAGCATTGCTTATTAAGTAGTAATCAGTAGGTTAGATGTAGCGTTTCCTGAAATAATGTGCTCAAGTATTTGATAAGAACAGAAGGAACTTTTAGTGACACCTAAAACCAGTGCATTATGGTTTAGGCAGAGGAGGTTTTGGTTGGTGTGATGTGCACTAATAATAATAGCAAACACTGATACAGTGCTTACTATGTGCCAAGCAAGCATATAGTAACAGTTTTAATTTTCACAACCTTATGAAGCAGGTTCATTTATTCTGTTTTCATATGAGGAAATCTAGCCAGAGAGCTTAAATAAACTTTCCCAAGATCATACAGTGAGTAAAGTGAGATGCTTGGATTTTAACATAAACGGGTTGCTCCAGAGTCAGTGTCTGCCTCATTGCTTTGTTTGCCACTGAGGTGGTGGAGGTGGAGATGTGCAGGGGTTGCTTTTCAGTCTTTTTCCTGGTGTGTCATGGTTCCTAGAGTACAGTACAAACCTGAGCACGTATCCAGGTTTATAGCACAGATTGGAGAAGCATTATCTGTGGATGAGGCAGAAGCACTGAGATGAGATGGTCTGCCATGATGAATTAGAAAGACACACATACATAGGATTTACATATTCCAATTTGGCAGCAAACATGGCCATAAGATTTAAGCCAGTGGTTCTCAACCTTCTGGCCCTTTAAATGCAGTTCCTCATGTGACCCAACCATAAAATTATTTTCATTGCTACTTCATAACTGTAATGTTGCTACTGTTATGAATCATAATGTAAATTTCTGATATGCAGGATGGTCTTAGGCGACCCCTGTGAAAGGGTCGTTCGACCACCAAAGGGGCTGCGACCCACAGGTTGAGAACCGCTGACAAAGTTGGGATTAGGACTTGGCGTCTCCTGCCTCAGGCAGCATTTGTTTCCATGCATGTTTGGCGCCTCTTGCTTAACCTAATAGTATGCCTTGTCCATTTCTGAACATAATTTACTGAAGTTTGAGGAACCTTTAAAAAAAGAAAGAAATAGAGAAAATAGTACATTACGTATAGTAGATAAGCATTTTGTGAAATGTCTTTTTTAGTTATAGATATAACATAGCATGCTACATAAGTTATTTTTTACTGTGGATAGCAAAGTTGGAAGACCATTGTTCTAGGTGCACACAAGTTTATGGAGGCATTGTCCTTTTAGGCTGTAAAGTACTTATTTTTATATCTTTTTAAAAAATATTTTTATTGATTTTCAGAAAGAGGAAAGGAGAGGGGGAGAGAGAGAGAAGACATCAGTGTGAGAGCAGAACATCCATCGACTGCCTCCTGCACGCCCCCTACCAGGGATCGAGCCCGAAACCCATGCATGTGCCCTAATGGGGAGTTGAACACAACCTTTCAGTGTCGGGACAGCACCCAACCAACTGAGCCACACCGGCCGGGGCTGTTGTTATTTCTCACTGGGTGAAACATACGCTTCTGTTGAATGAGCCCACAAAAAGGATTACATTTTTTTCTTCACAGTTCATGCAGCTCATTCAGTGGGTTTTTGACAGTGGTTCTACATTTAGCTCTGTGAGGACAGAGACCATCCATGTCTGTCTATTCCTTGGTCTGGTTCTTAGATTCTCAATAAATATTTTTGATAATATGACCCATGTTTTAGTGAGCTACATTTTTTCTCTAAGAGACGCCCCCTATGTCTGAGCAGTGTGGCACCGTGGAGGACTTGCCTGGGGAGATCTTTACTGGGCTCTGAGGGGACTGAGGAATTGTGTCCTGTCTTATGTGGAGGATGTTACCTTGGTGGCTGAGAAGACTTTGGTCCTCTTTGGGGCCCAGTTAGGCATGTATCTTCATCTCAGCCATGGCTTTAGACTGATGTAACAGAAGGGGCACTAGAGTGGAATTCCGGGTACGAGGCCCAATTGTGGAAGTGAGGCCCTCGGTAACTGTTGCCAGAGAACCACCTTGTATTGAGCACTGGGAACTAGTAAGTAACTTACATGTATTTTTAAGCTGTTCAATCCTCTTAACACCTCTGTGTGGTCGCTAATTTTATGATATCTACTGTGTAGTTGAGAAACCGCAGGTTTAGAGGATTAAATGTCAGCCTTCAATAATCACTGCTTTGTGCGGGACTGAGGATACAAAGCTTGCTGTCACAGAGCTTATCGGTCTAATGCAGAAGACCAGCAATAAAAAGTATGGTTCCAGGCAGATATAAATGCTGTGAAGAAAAATAATGTTTGAAGAAAAACCGTGGAAGAATGGGGACCATTCTGTCATTTTAGATGGACTAGTGAAAAAGCGCCTCAATGACAAGGGAAGGCTGGAACAGACACCTCATGGGGCGAGGGAATTGGCCCTGCAGATGTTGTGGAGGGACAGGCAGGAGGATGGCAACAAGGCCCTGCCAGTAGAGCTTGGCTTGTCTAGGCAATATTAAGTGGGCTTTAGATTTGGCCAAGCGAGCAAGGGGGGAGAGGTGATTGGCGGGTTGAGAGGCACGGGGCCAGATGAGGTGACGCCGGCATGCCGGCCATTGTAAAGGAGTTGGACCGTGTTTCTGAGGTTTTCTGCGTACACACAGGCTCTCCTACTAGGCAGAGATCTCCACTGTCCTTTCCTGCTTTCAAATCCTATGACTTAAAGGCCATGCAGATCAGTAGTGTGTTTTGTAGCTCTGCAGGAGACTTGATTTGCACCTCTAGGTACTCTTCAGGGGCAAAGCCATGTACCCTGCTGACTTGCAGTCCGCTGCCCTGTTGCCTCCCTCCCTCTCCCCTCCCCAGGCTGCCAGAGCTGTGGTGGGCGTGGACTGCGTTTGCCAACACCGCGGTACGTGTTTAAAGAATGTTCCTCCCTACAAAGAGTCATTTTGTGTGTTCTGGCACAACTGATCATTTTCACCCTGTGACTGTCTTTTTCTAATTTGCTCAAATACTCCGTGTGCTCCCCTATCAAGTGTGTGGCAGCTTGGGGTAGTATTAAAGTATTTGACAACTGTGTGAGTGGAAGGAACAGGCCCCTCTTTGTGTTAATAGAGGCATAATTGTAACCAAAGAAATTGGATTTCTTCTTTAGCAAACACTGACATTTCTGTTTAAGAATGACTGCTAGAGCAAAAGGAAATAACGAAAATTACCATGTATCGTGAATATACTGAGAGTTCTTTCTGTAATTGCTCAAAGCTGATCTATGGCCAAAATGAAAATCATATGAGCATATCATACATCTCAGCTCTTACTGTGTTTGCTGCTAATTCTGTTGAATAAGGCTTCAAATGCTTTCCAGAATGACGCGAGTTGCAAATAAATAGAAAAAAAAGTGTTATCCTGTGTTCCATTTACTTTATTTGTACATATCCATTTCAAAAAAAAAAAAAAAAGACGACTTTAAAAATACAGCTTTGCCCCAGAAATGGATTCTTATTGGCACAACCATCGAAGAGGAAAAAAAATCATGCAAATTGAAACCAGGGTCTTTTGGTCGTGACTGACTTGCAGCGGTTCTCAACCTGTGGGTCGCGAACAATGAAAATACATCCTGCATATCAGATATTTACATTACGATTCATAACAGTAGCAAAATTACAGTTATGAAGTAGCAACGAAAATAATTTTATGGTTGGGGGTCACCACAACATGAGGAACTGTATTAAAGGGTCGCGGCATTAGGAAGGTTGAGAACCACTGGTAGAAGAAGGTGCATTTATTCCAGTAGACTGCATGAGAAGCTCTGATTCTGGCAACAATAACACAACAGAGAACCCAAACTTCACTGGTTTGATGCGAGGAAACAATTTTACATTTGGGTATGATAAGGTTGGCAAACCCCTCAAAAAGGCCATTCTGAAACAAATATAGCATCGAGATCTGTTAAACATTGTGTGCTGACATGCTCCTCCCACCCACATCAGTTTTATTACTGTTACTGTAATTCTTACTTGTTTGGCAACAGTATTAAATAAATAGGTGATCATTTAAAATCAAAACTGTAAGTTGACATTAGTCCAGTGGATGCAATAATAAACCACCTCACGCTTTTAAATTACGTTTAGTCATTGGTATTAATGTATGATTGCCAGAATGCACCACCAGGTACAGGAGAGGCCAGTTTTCTCCAGTTAGTGCTCTTCGCCACTGTGACAGTATTCCAAGTAGCCAGTTTCATAAAAATGAGTAGAGACATGTTATTGGTGACTAGTCTGGGTTTCGCTGTCTTGGAAAAATTGTACAGTTTCACATTTTTTATGTTTTTCAAATTGAATCAGATTTCTAATAATTGGCATGTCAACCTAATCTCTCTGGCTCTGAGCTACAGTTACCAGAGGAAGATGCCCCAGCTTGCAAACCTCCTTCCCCCCCTCAAATTCAGGGACTTCATCAGGCAACTTGGGGGGAGGAAGATACAGTGGGGAATTTAGGGGTGCTAACTCCCTATTTGATGAGAGGAGAACCAAATGATCAGACTCTAACAAGTCCTGAGGGCACAGCTGACAGACTGGCACTGCACTGCTGTCCATGAACTCTGCTCTGAGGTGCAGCCTGTATGATAGGAAGGTGTGCGTGCTGTGAGTGGACAGCTGTCTGGATCACGAAGAGGCTGGGTGATAGCAAATACACCATGCATGGTTTCCAGACGCCTCCGATGGGCCAAGCTGGGGAGCAAACAGCAATGTTGGGATTGGAAGGGGACACAAAAGGTTTAACCTGAAACGTAATTAAGGTATAGACCTTTTAATATATTTCTCTGTCTTCACTCTCCTTAACATACATGCATTTTGTCTTCAGAAAATAGAGTCAATAGCTGTGCAGAGTTGAAGAAAAACTTCCTCTGGTGTCCCCTCCGCATTTATCTATATTTAAAAGGAAAAAAGAGAAAGTTAGTCTTAAGGAACATTTGTAAGTAGGACCATTTTTGATAATAAAGTTTTGCCTGCTTATAACTTGCTGTGCGAAATTTTAAAACATAAGACACCAAAAAAGTGAGCAGTTCAGCCCTGGCTGGGTAGCTCAGTTGGTTAGAGTGTCCTTCCCATACATCAAGGTTATGGGTTTGATCCCTGGTCAGGGCACATAAGAATCAATCAATGAATGTGTAAACAAGTGGAACAACAAATCAATGTCTCTGTCTCAAATCAATAAAATAAAAGCGAGTAATTAAAAAACTAGGTGCCTAAATTAAAACAGCAATGTGATGCCCCTCCACACCTATTAAAACAGCCAAAATACAAAGAACTGACAGTACCAAATGCTGGTGAGGATGCGGAGCAATAGGAGCATCCATTCTTTGCTGACGGGCGCACAAAATGATAGCCACTTAAGAAGGCAGTTGGGCACGTTCTTACAAAATTAAACTCTTACTCTGATCCAGGAATTGCACTCCTTGGCATTTACCCAAAGGAGCTGGAAACACGCCCACACAACCTGCGTACGGATGTTTATAAGAGCTTTCTTCATAATTGCCAAAGCTTGGATGCAACCAAGATGCCCTGCATTAGTTGGACAAGCATCCAGACAAGAGAATATTATTTAGTGCTCAAAGAAATGAGATTATTAAGCCATGGAAAGATGAAGGAAACTTAAATGCTGGCTGAAAGAAGCCAATCTGCAAAGGCTACACACTAAATGACATTCTGGGAAAAGGAAAACCATGGAGACAGTAAAAAGATCAGGTGTGGGGGGCGGGGGGAGTGGAAAGAATGGGTTTAACAGGATTTTTATGGTAGTAAAACCTCTCTTGCAATGGTGGACACCTGTCATACATTTGTCAAGACCCACAGAAGCTGGACTTTCTGTGATTATGATAGGTTGATGTTCAAACAAATGTACAACTCTTATGGGAGATGTTGATGTGGGAGAGGTTGTGCGTGTTTGGAGACGGGTATATGAAAACTCGATGCTCAGTTTTGCTGTGAACCTAAGACTGCTCTAAAAAATAAAGTCTATTTAAAACAACAGCAACAAAAACTAGGTTCCCTGTTTAGGTCAGGTATTTTGAAGGGTCATGGAAAGACTATGCAGTTAGCTAAAGCGAGACTTGTGAGTGTTCTGGAGCAGGGTGGGAAGGAATAGGGCAGAGGTGAGGGCCCTGCAGCAAAATGAGGGGGAGGGCTGTAAACCCGAAGCTGGGACCTACAGCAGGGAGTCGGGAGGGAGCCGATTTCCTGGGCAGGAAGGCACACTACCCCTTCCTCTCTCTCAAAAGTTCCTAACATGCCAAACGCTGAGATTTGTCCCATCACATATGTCACATCCATGGAAAGTAGAGGCTTGGGTATCCATGTAAGACGCATGGGAAGGGAGGAGGGGGTAGCAAGCTTGCTTAATGCAACTTTTTGGGGCTTCATCTCCAGAAGCTCCCATTTGGTAGGTGTGTGGGCTGGGTCTTCTAAACGGCACATTTAACAGATTCTGTAGATGATACTGATGTGGGTCACTTCGAGAAACAATGATTTTCTAAAACTCTGGTCTATCTTGTTTGGGCAAACTAGTTTCTATTTCACAACACTAGGGACTTCACTGATTCCAGTGGTAGCATGAGTTCTCAAAACAAAACATTGGGCTACCCCTGAAAATAGATACAACAAATGTTTATAGAATCACTGTTTGTAACAGCCCGACTGGAAAAATTGCAAAAGTCCATTGGCGGTGGATGGATACATGCGTCGCGGCATAAACTCCTGCTTTAACGCAGGCAGCAGGAGGGAGAGGAGGCAGCCCGAGGAATGGAAAGGAGGCCGTCACAGACCTGGTGCCTGGATACTGGGGGGCCTGACGGAGAAAGACTCAGAGGGACACCCGCGTTTCTGGCTTGAGCACCAGGTGGTTCCGCTACACGAGAGGCACACAGGAGAAGCAGCAAGTGCCAGGGGAACAGACGAGCAGGTGAGTTTTAGACAAGCGAAGGTGCCCGAGGAAACCAGGTAGTGACGTCCTAAATACATTTGATGTGAAGTCTTAGCTCTATGTGTAAAAGAAAATGTTCCATCTTCATAAAGTTAAAAAAAAAGTGTGTGGCATAGTCATATAGTGCAATACTACGGAAATGAGAAAACATGTAAAAACATGGATTAAATCAGGCAAAGTTGCGGGAAAGAAGCAAGTCTCCAAAGCATAGGCATACTGTGTGATTCAATTTACGTTACGTTAAAAACAAGCAAAGCTAGGTGACATTGGTGAGGGATCTATACATAGGTGATAAAATGATCAAAAGCAAGGACATGGCTATCAGAAAGGTCAGGCTTGTGATGACTTTTTGGGAAGAGGACGGAGATGTGATCGGGAGGCACGTGGGGAGCTTCCAGGACTTTATCTCATGACCTCGGTGGTGACTACAGGTGTCCATTTATTATTCTTCAAACAGTACATAGACTTGTATGCATTCCTGTAACTATGATCTTTCTCACAATAAGGAAAAAATTAAAATTGAAGCTTAAAAATATTTGCGGCTCCCTGCCCCCCATACATACGTCATTCTCCATCCTTATGGGAAAATCAAAGACCCGTCAGCAACTTGTTTGTCTCCCTGGCAAGTGGCTCTGCATCTGGGGCAGGGACTTAGCCGTTGCCACGTGTTCCCCTCTCAGCGCCTCGCCTAGTGCTTGACCTCACTTCCTCTTGCCTTTCAACCCACAAGCCTTTCCTGGGTGCGAACAATGGATCCTGTGCTGGAGATCAGCGAGCGGAGTCAGACCCAACAGTCCTGCTCTCCAGGAGCTCACAGCTCCAGGGCAGCGACAAAGCGAGAACAGGGATTGACAACAGGATGACTACAGGCCAGGAGCTGCAGATACAGAAGCACCTGACACCACGTCCGCTCTCACCGCTGCCCTTGTTTGCCAGCCGCTTTCTTCCCTCCCTCCCTCTTGGAGCCCCTTTTCTGACCCACAGTCTGGACTTGATGTAAGGATTTGGGATTCTCTCCTACAAACACCGAGCAAGTTGGTTTCAGACACAGGGCTAATAGCACAAGCCCCTGAGGGTGCACCTTGTTATTTCCTGAGGGCTGGGCGGCAGAGGCTTTGAGCGGGACCAGTTCCTCCTATTTCCATCCAAAACCCAAGCACTCCTTTGGCGTTGTGGCTTCCTTAGGGGAGTTGTTTATTTAATTAAAGAAAGGAAGCTTCTTAGTGGCCACTCAGCCAGTCACACGCTGTGGTGTGGGCCTCTGTGGAGCCCAAGCCCGCGAGGAGGCTGAAAGACGAAATCAAATAATTGGGCTCTGGGACCCTCAGTCCCAGGAAGCACAGTGCTGAGACTATAATTCTAGAGGCAGTGAGGCCACTTAAACTATTGGAAGGGTGTGTGTGGGGGGGGGGGGGTTGGGGGGGGGGGG
>NW_005363836.1:6773365-6777641 GCF_000412655.1 Myotis brandtii | reverse complement strand
ATTTTTATGAAGTAAAAGCCCAGCTGAACCGGGTGGGACCATGGCCTTCTGTCTCCACTCCAGATTCCTCCCTCCGTTCGCCGCAGGTTACCTGGACAGTCCCTGAGTCTCAATGTGGATTCTCCCTGCTCATCTAATCCCCACAGGGAGAGTATTTGAGAACGACATCTGGCTTTTCTATTTTCATATATAACTGTGACTCTAAGGAAATGGGAGAAACCAACTTACTGAGTGCTTTCTAAGCTCCAGGAACTATTCTCATTGCTTACAGCATTAGCTCATTTAAAACAGCCAACTCGGTGCTACCGTTGAACATCCTGAAGCACAGCGCACAGATAAGAATGCTGCGGAATTGGCATATGGATTGTTCTGTGTGAAGGGGGCTTAAAACTTGAAAACAAGGTGCTCTTCAACAGACAGTAAGTTTTTGCCCCAGGATCAGTGCTTATGGTGTTAGTTTACAGCAACCCTCTGTCCCCAGGGACGGGAAAAGTCAGTCTCTTCCTGTCCTTGCCCCCAAAGCTCTCCCGTTCTGAATCAGCAACGGCAGAAGGTCTGAGGTTTTCATGTATTGAACGGAAAACTAGGTAAGTGGCTTTGCTTCTGACTTTTGTCTGAGAGTGGATATAAAACCCTGCAGTCAGTGATGTCCTGGTCGGTCTGCAAAAAGATTTTTTAAAAATAGCTAAAAGCAAATGAGCAGGAAATAGGATTACATTTCTGAGCTTCACTCGATTTCCGAGGAGGAGCTGTCGGGAGCCCAGGCTGAATCAGAAAGCAGTCACACCGCTTGGGGAGTTGCATGTTCTGTCTCTCTTCCTCTTCAGTTCCATGAATTTGAAACCAAAGAACAGGTGGCTGGTTCACACACGGCCCAGATCTGGTGTTTTTCCTGAATTTCCCCCCACTGTTCAAAACGCTGCTTGAGTTTTAGTTTTGCTTTTCACCTGCTGGCGCCGTGGGGCCTGTGGAGCAAGCTGAGCTGTCACAGAGTGTTTACCATGGTCGGGCGCCTTCCTCTTCCTCTCCTCATCTTGTCCCTGTTAAAGCAGAGCCTCCCACCACAGGGGCCCTCACTATTCGGCACCTGGGCACCAACCGCGGACAATCCGTAGCTGCATGTTTTTAAAAGTTAGGGTTACGTGAAGCCTGCTCCTGGGCCCTCACCATTTCACATACCCGGTCAGTCTACTATTCCAACCATACATTTTATGAAATACAAATACAATCCTAGTATTTCTGATGAAAAATTAGCATCTTAATTGAGATCTATTTAAGTACCAAATTTTGAAGACATAAAAAAATGTAAAAATATTTCAATGATTTTTATATTGATAACATGTTGAAAGGATAATACTTAGAATATATTCGGTTAAATAAAATGCACTGTGAAATTAATTTCATTTGTTTCTTTTTTACTTTTTTTTTTTGTTGTTGTTGCTTATGTGACCACTAAAAATTTTTAAATACCTATGTGGCCCACATTACGTTTCTATGCTGCTTCGGAAAATTTACTGCATGGAAGAAGAATGAATGAATGGGTGGGTGGATGGATGGATTCAAGGCCCTTCCCAGTCTTGCCTCAACCATGCCTGTCTGCCTCCACTTTAGTTCATCTGCTGGCACCCCATCTCGTGCTAACGTTACTGGGCTCTTTTCCATGTCAGTCAGTGCCTTCGTCCCCACTGCATCTGTTACGAACTCGGACTCATCCTTCAGGACCCAGCTCAAATAAATAAATTACTATATTTACCACCTTACTGTGGGTGCAGTGCCCTGGGCCCCTCTTCCTCTTTGAATTCCCCACTGTAAGCACCAGGTCTCGGATGTTAGCGCTGCCCCATACCTGTTGGAATATGCCAGGGACCTTGGGTGGAGCAGCACCAATTCTCTGCTGGCAGAATCCCTGGCAGCAGCTCCTGGAGAAGCTCCGAGATAAAGTGAAGCCCAGTAAAGGGGTGGCCCTGACGTGGCACAACCCGCCATGTGAGGAAAGCACCCGCAGAGGGAGAAAATCAAGAATGTGCACAGGAGAGGACAAAGGCCTGGCGTCCTCTTCTGCCTGCTGCTCTGGGAGGGTCCAGACAAGCCCTGAGCACAACTCATTTCCCCGGGACCACAGGGGTGCAGAGACTGCTGCACGGAATCCAAAGCTCATTGCGGGGATCTAGTGAAGGCTTGGCAGTCAGGAAGGGAGGGGTGGAGAGGAGCCCATCCAGCAGAATCACAAAGAAGGAGTTTCGTTAAGTCTCTCAGAGCAGATGGGAGATTTATGCATTTGCTCTACCCAGGGATCCTTTGGCCAGTTGTTGTGCTTTTCACCCTGACATGCTACATCTCAATTATTTTTTCAAGAATAAATTCGTTCACTCTGGGGGATGGAGTGGACAGCTTCCTGTATGGGTTAAATCTAGTGAACGGGCGGGCGTGACCCTGAGGCAGTGTCTAGACAGGGCAGGGACCCAGGCCGCAGTGATTACTGCTGTCGGCCCTGAGGGCAGGGAGCGGCTGTGGAATGGAGAGAAGTCTGTCCTGACTGCAGAGGCACAGCAAAGCTGGCTTTAGGAGAGAGGGGGAGAGGGCTGGAAACTCCTGGGCCCACTCGAATCACATGCGCCTCCATCCCTGGGTTGATGTTGAAATAAGTTCTAACGTGATTGTATGCTGATAGGATAATAAGGACTTAAAGGATAAGGCAGCGGCTGTATAAATTCTGCTTTGCTTTTTTTACTACCTCTGTTTGCAGTTTCATTGCACTGTGTTTTGGCTTGCTTGTGGTCAACAGGGTGTCAGCTGATGAATTCATAACTGGGCACACGGAGGCCTGAGGGAGGTGCTGGGGGGGCTCTCTCTGGGCTGGCCACGTGGGGCTCTCCTTCCTCCCTACGTCTCCCTGAACCACTGCTTTGTCCCACTTGTACCCGGAATGGCATTCACCAGCCTCACCAAGATTTCAGAAAACTCCTTCAATGATCCAAGTGCCCACAGGGATGGTGAACCGCACTGTTTGGGGCTCAGTAAACCAATGGGACAAGGAGGAAGTGCTAACAATCCAAAGGGCATCACGGGAACACGACACAAACTGTTGCTTAGAATCCAGGGCAAGTTGAAGCTGTTGCAAGAAGACTGGACAGGGGCACAGAGGCCAGAAAGCAGAAGGGACAGAGGCGCTCCCCTTCTCCACCGGAAAACAAGTCTGAGCCTCCCCCCGCTTCCCCAGCCCCCTCTGTAGCCGGAGCTGCTGGCGAACCCCACAGCCACCTGCAAACAGTTCCCACCTCCCTGGGCCCACACTCCGCCCTCCCTGTCTCTAAGCGAGCTGGGGGAGGAAGCTTTAAAAAAAAATCTCTGCAGCTGCATTGGTGGAGGACAGCTGGGGCAGAGATGACGACTACAGAGCAGCCTCCTGCAGAGGGCCTCTGGGGTCCTGAGGGCTGGAGCCCACTGCTCTGGAGTCAGGGCAGGAGTGGCTTTAAGTACTGTATTTGCGAAGCGGATCATATATGTTACCTCAGCACAGACCCAGCTGCAAGCATCTCCAAAATTCAGGGAAAGCTGCAGAGATGAACAACACGGAACTGGAAACTTCCTTTCTCCCCCCCTTAGATATTTCTAAGGATCCCAGAGGCCCTAGCTGAGAACTCGGTTAGCCGTGCACCCATGAGCTCGGCATCTGTGAGTGTGTAGAATTTAGGTCGGGATAATGCAAAAGAGCACACGGATATTCTGACCCTGGAAGTGGCTGAACTCTGAGTTCTTTAGGGATTTTCTCATCTATCTAAATCTTCAAAATGGGAGAAATTCCCTTGTGTCTGAATAATTTCTGTGTGTGTTCCAGGCTCACAAAGTGTGGAGATCACTAATCTTGAACAGGCCTTTGCAACCCTGAATTCTTAAGCCCTTGCTCTTCCATAATGCACTTTGGGTTTGCTTGTTTTTAAAGACCCAAATCTTTGTTTT
Organism: Myotis brandtii; assembly: GCF_000412655.1. Taxonomy (NCBI): domain Eukaryota; kingdom Metazoa; phylum Chordata; class Mammalia; order Chiroptera; family Vespertilionidae; genus Myotis; species Myotis brandtii. The sequence continues at coordinate 6,773,681 of NW_005363836.1, read as the reverse complement.
AGATGGCAGCCAGGGGTTGCACCAAGCACAGCAAAGAGGTTTCAATGTGCACACCAGATCCTATTGGGGTAGCTGCCTGGAGAGCTTGCTGAGAACCACTCTGAGGCCACACCTCGGCACTGCAGGGAAGAGTGCAATGATGGATTAGCAATGTCTGCCACAGACACGGAAGCTGGGCATTGTGACTCTCATGCCACATGCTCCACATTGCTGAGTTACAGCAAGGAACACCTTTCAGACCTCTATACCCAGGGCTAAGTCCTTAGATGCTGGAAAATGGACCACTAACTGGTTTAGAAAATGAGAATTCAGTATC
>NW_005363836.1:6772064-6773252 GCF_000412655.1 Myotis brandtii | reverse complement strand
AATGCAGCTGCTTCGGAGACAGGCTTGTTCTGTGCGAGTTGACGTCTCCCTCGGACTTACTGTGAATAGCAGAAAGTGCATGTTCACGACCCTCTTCTGCCCTGGGGCCTCAGGATGTTGTTCCTGGAATACTGTTCCAGCCTCCCAGTGGTCTCCTAGCCTTACCTTCTTGGGATCTGTTCTCTACAAGGCGATGGAGTGAGCTTTCTACATGAAAACCCTGACTATGTCCGTTCCCTTCAGTACTCCCATCACCCACAGGACAGTGATTCACTCCTACATAAGGTTCATCTGGATCTGGTCCTTGCCTGCCCAGCCCCCTCTCTTGTTCCTCTTTTCCTTGGCACTTTACATCGCAGCCCAGCTGAGTTCCTGTCTCTCCTGACTTTTTTCACTGGGGGATCATTCCATGTTGGGTGCCCTGCTCCCCTCACATCTTACCCCACCTTGAGGATCAACTTAGTTGACCTTCCTCATTGCCTTTCCTTTCCCCTTAGAATGGGTTAAAGGGGCCTTAGAAATCACTCAGTTCTTACATTGACCCCGAACTGTAGTCACAGGTTTGTCTATATCCCCAACTAACACTCAGCTCTAGAGGCAAGAACCACGCCTTATTACCTGTATCCAAACCACTAGGGCAATGGATGGCCATGGGAGGTGCTTGATGCCTGTTTATGTTTGTGAAATGAGTGAATGATGGCGGTTGTGTAGTTTCCCCAAATTCATGAAATTAATGGTGACTTAGCATGGCTTATTGTTCACTAACTGACACGACTCATTTCCCCACAGTATCTTCACTGTTTCACCTAATTACCTACCCTTCTGGCCCCATATAATGCTTCCTTCAATAACAGTTACTGCAAAAAATTGAGGCAAAGGAGACAAGTGCCAATTATGAACTGTAAAAATCCAGAAATTCAAAGTCGTTGGATCGTAGATCTAGAAGAGACCTTTTTCCTGTTTAGCCAAGGTCTAGAAGGCAGAATTTATGCCTCATCCATGCCTCCCTCCCTCCCTTCATTCCCCTTTCCCTCTCTCTGTTTTCAGCAATAGGCACCTATGAAAATTGCATGGCCAGATTTCATGGTCCATGCGATGACAAATATTTAATTTTGATTGATACAAGAGTGAAGAGAGTAAGGGACCCATATTTGGGTCCAACTTGTGCAACTGTATGCAGCTCCAATT
>NW_005363836.1:6760453-6770204 GCF_000412655.1 Myotis brandtii | reverse complement strand
TTTCTCTCTCTCTCTCTCTCTCTCTCTCACACACACACACACACACACACACACACACACACACACACACACATACCTGCTGACACCCTGCCTCCTCTAATATACCATGTTGGATACAGAAGACACTGATCAATTCAATGAAGGGAAAACCAGCCTTGGGAATGGAAGATAAGAAGGTGTTGGAGAGATCACCTACAGACGTAGCCCTGAACTGTGGTCACAGCTATAGCTTGCGTTTGGCCTTAAGTGATGTCATGTGCAGTAGCCAAGCAAATCCTCAAAGGATCTTACATCTCAGCCACACTGATTCTCAAATTGCGGCCCTTAGACCAGCAATACATTTGAACAGTAAAATACTTTGAACAGTAAAAGCCCCTGATGGTCACTTTGGTTTAGAATCAGCTGGAGGCCCCACCCATGCATTTAGCCTAGGCCACTGCTCCAGCATACGTACCAGTCTCTGCACTGGGGGGAGGGGGGAGTGAAGGGGAAGGGCTCTCACTGGTTCTCTCTCTGAGGTATATGATATCCCCTTGGGCAACCTCACCAGAGGAGGGGTATTTGGGTTGGTTCAGCATTCCTGAACACACAACCTTAATAATAATACCACCCCATTGCCACCATTACCCCATTACCCAGCTCAAAGTTCTCGGGAGAACCAGAAGTCAGATGAATAGAACAGAAAATCTCTAGTGGAAAATCCCAAGGGGTCCTCAAGGCTCCCCAAATCCCAAACAACTACCACATATCTACAGGAACATCCCATGGTCAGACTCAACCTTTTTCTTTCTTTCTTTTTTTCCCCTAAAAGCTCATTCTGAAGGTTAGAACATATTTATACACAGAATCGCTGATTCTGGTGACGAAAAATGTTCTGAGAGAGTTAAGGGTATCGGCTGAGGGGCAGTCATATCATCATTCTCACATCCAGGCAAATGATCTGCATACTCAGGCTCAGGGCAGAATTTCAGCTCAGGGGCTCCTGGGAGGGAAAAGCCAAGCGCAGGTGCATGCATTTTGCTCGTGGTAATGTGTATTTAGTTTGGCTGTTGTTGAGTAAAATGCTGGCTTAATACAGGAAAGCTTTTCAATTCCACACTAGGGAGCCAGGCGAAGCACACCCCTCCTCAACATGAGGAGAATCTCTAAAGTGGGGATGATAATGCCTTCTGAATGGGATCGTAAAGACTCATAAAGTGCCGTATGTAAAGCATCTAGTTCAGTTCCCAGGACATTTTAAGTGCTCACCAAATAACAGCTATTACTCTGTTAGTTATGTATTCTATATGATTTTAACTATATGAAAACATAACAAATACTGGAAGAACATATGTCAAAGAATAGGTGTTATCTCTGGGTGATTGGTTACCCTTTGTTTTATACTTTTCCGTATTGCCTCACATCTACATAATTTTTATTCCCACAGTCACAAAACCACAAATAATTTTGAAAATAAAACTGTAACCACATATGCAGCCTTATAAATGTGTAAGGCACTTCTCAAGAATTCCACCCAATCATCCCAACAAGCAACGAGGTGTCTCTTTTCAATCTACATTTTATAGAAGAGAAATTGAGCTCTTGCCAGTGAGTTAGAAAGCCAGGCTCTGAATACAGTGAACCCCAAAGTCACTGTAACCAGGGGTTCTCGACTGGGGTGGGAGATGGGGATGATGGTTAGAAACCCCAGCTCTTCCTTCATATTCTGTCTCTCTCTCTCTCTCTCTCTCTCTCTCTGTCACACACACACACACACACACACACACACACACACACACCTGCTGACACCCTGCCTCCCCTAATATACCATGTTGGATACGGAAAGCACTGATCAATTCAATAGAGGGAAAACCAGCCTTGGGAATGGAAGATAAGAAGGTAGTGGAGAGATCACCTACAGACATAGCCCTGAACTGTGGTCACAGCTGTAGCTTGCGTTTGGCCTTAAGTGATGTCATGTGCAGTAGCCAAGCAAATCCTCAAAGGATCTTACATCTCAGAGAACTCGGTCAGTGACAGGTATGCGAAAGTGCAGCCTAACTAACGGACTGAACTGGATTTCTTTTCGGCAACAGATGGTCCCATGCATCAAGCATATCCATCTCTGATACAGAAAGGCTGGTGAGTGGTTAAAACCAATCACAGGCCTGGAGGAGTTGCACGCGTGATGGGTGTACAGGAAATGTTCACTAGGCTCTCAACCAGCCTGATGGCTCTGAATCTCTGGAGAAAAGCAGATGTCAGTACTTGTCTTTGCCAACTTTCAAATTAATCACCTGCCTGTAATTTGGAGGGGCTGCACAAATGCTGGGTCCCTGCAGGGCACGAATCAATCAATAACAGCTCATCTGACTTTTCAGCATCTTTGTTGTTCTGGTCGTTTAAAGGTTGTATGTGTTCTTTTGCACACAAGCCTGATTGATATTAGAATCTTCTAAATGTACTGTACCCAGGGACAAATTAATATCATGCTGGATCTTTGCAAACTCCTCCCAGCAGAATGTAAAAAACGGTTTGGTAGAAGGTCATGAGTTCAGTAATGAAATGGCACACCTGTCCATGGCATATTTTGAATCTGCCTGTCCATTCCCCTGCCTTCTTCTAAGGGCATTCCTGCTTTTCCTCTGGTAATTTCCCTTCCCTTTCTCAGTATGTGTGGTGGCCATTCTCCCTCCTCCCTTCTAGTTTCCGCCCTGGTCCTCCAGGCCGGATGGGGATATTCTTGGGAATTCCACCAGCAGCCCTCCCATCTCCCCCTTGGCCGCAGCGAGTGGTTCAGTGATGGGCCTGTGACCTAACAACCCAGGATAAGGAAACACAACCCCGGGTGCTTTTGTTGGACCCTTTGGCAGATAGAAACCCTTTTCTGTGAGGTCACTTAGATGGTGGAAGATAAGCCTGGAACAGGAAGAAAATGAGGCCAACGCAAAGGAAGGACAATCCAAGAGCTGGGAGAAGTCAGATGGTGGACAAACTAATTTGGATATGTAGTGAGCCACTCCTGGACCAGTTAGCTACTTGAGCCCATAACTCCATCACTACCATCCCTTCCCTTTCTTCTTCTTTTTTTGCGACTTTGTGTGAGTTTCTGCCATTTGTAACTGAAAGTTTTGATTCATGTCATTGGGAAGGCAAGCGACTTTGAATTTATCTCCCAACCTGATAAGGAAACACAACCCCGGGTGCTTTTGTTAGACCCTTTGGCAGATAGAAACCCTTTTCTGTGAGGTCACTTAGATGGTGGAAGATAAGCCTGGAACAGGAAGAAAATGAGGCCAACGCAAAGGAAGGACAATCCAAGAGCTGGGAGAAGTCAGATGGTGGATAAACTAATTTGGATATGTAGTGAGCCACTCCTGGACCGGTTAGCTACTTGAGCCGATAACTCCATCACTACTATCCCTTCCCTTTCTTCTTCTTTTTTTTGACTTTGTGTGAGTTTCTGCCATTTGTAACGGAAAGTTTTGATTCATGTCATTGGGAAGGCAAGAGACTTTGAATTTATCTCCCAACCGCAGTGACATCCCACACGTCTCTCCTGGGATAATCCCCAAAAGGACACTTACCCTGCGCCCGAACTCTTCGCCTTGCTTCACTTCCCGAGGGTAGCCGTCGATCAGGAAGCCGGTGGTGTGGCCGAGGCTGGCCGCCATGGCCTCCCGCAGCAGCTCCAGAAGGACGCCCTGCAGCGGAGGGACGGGGTCAGGACTTGAGCTCCTCCCAGAGCAATGCCTGCATGGCCTCAGGGCTCCTCGGTCAGCCCAGCCCAGAGGGAGGGCGGGTCAGATAGGATTAACAGCGGACAGAAATATGCTGTTTCTCATCAACTCTAAGCCTCATTCTCTCCCTGACACACATTTTAATGTCTTTGAAATGGGTAGGTATCTTACAATCAGTGCTGGGCATAATTTAATTATTAGTGTTTTTTTCTTACTGGTATATTTTTACTGGTTATATTTTACTGGGGTGTCTTGAAATAATGGCATCTTAGATGAGATAAAATATAGTGGCCGCATTTCACATGGCAGCACCCCATAATTAGGCAGAACGGCAGTTTAAAACTAGGCAAAACATACTGTTGATTTTTACCAGCAAATGTATTAGATTTGACAGCCAGTAACTTGAGAAGATTTTCAGTAGCTATGAAGTAGCATTTTCTAGCAACAGCACTTTCTCTGTTAGAAACATAGATCGGACCTGTGCCTATGGTAAGTAAAGGAGGAGAGATGTACGGAAGCTTGGGAAGGGATGCAGGAGCAATGCCCCCAGCCTGTTCCCTGGCTCCCCAGCTCCCCTGGCTTTGGGCAGGGTCTCAGAGAATGCAGGCACCACAGGGTGGTCAGAAACTATCCCTAGATAATGGGAAATTAACTCCTGGTGAAGTTGACATACTAGTGAGGAAGACAGATAATAGATGAACAAATAAGTAACAGTCAGCTAGAGAGAACCACTGGGGACAAAATTAAAGCAGGGCTAAGAGATACGGGTGGTGAGGGAGGCCTCTTTGATAAATTGCTACATTAAAGTAGGGATCTGGGTGAAGTAAAGGAGCATCTATGTGCATATGTTAAGGAAAAGCACACAGGCTGAGGACACAGCATGTGCAAAGGCCCTGAGGCAGGCACAGCCTGGCCTGTGGGAGGAACGGTGGCTGGTGGGTGTGAGCAAGGCGAGTTGTGGGAACAGAGCCAGGGGAAGGACTCTGGATTTTATTTTAACTGTGGCGGGGAGCCACCGGAAGATGCTGGGAAGGGAATAATACAATTTGATAAACACTTTCAAGAAATCATTCTGTTTGCTGTGAAGAGAGTGAACTGTAGGGAGGAGTGGCCACAAGGAAGCCAGCTAAGAGGCAATTGCAGCGGTTTGTTGTTTTCCACGAGAGCCATTCTGTCTTCCTGGCAATGCAGCCGGCCAAGGAGGAGCATAAAGCTCCGTGAGCTCAAGCCCAGTTACAGACCCTGGGACTTGGCGTGGGAGGAATTAATAGTTTTCGACACCCACGGCATCCAGCTTCTCAGAAATGGATGGCGACTTGAAAAAACACATACAAACAACAATACGTAAGAAAGATACATATTCTTAAACTACACAAGGAAGATACCAAAGTTCAAGACAATGCTATCATACCTCCCACAATAATGGAAACTGTATTTTCTCTTTTACAGAGGGTTGCATTCCTAGGCTTTGCTGTACCACGCTTCATCTCTGCTTTAAATATTTCAGTTCTAAAGTGGGACCAGTTTGGGGGAAAAGGTGAGACAGGCTAATATTCAAGGAGCTGGCAGGGCAACAAGACAGAAGGAACCTGGGCCTGGACAACGTGGATCTCCTGCCTGCCTCTGCCGGCTCCGCAGAGAGAACTCGAATACAGCCCTTGTCCTTTTGGGCTCTTCTGTTCCAGCAGCTTAGACTAAAGGCAACACCCCATAATATCCCCCCAGCCGGGGAGGCAGCTGTTGCTTACGGAGGGCACCAGGTCTCCACGTTCCATGGTGTCTCTGATCAATTTGCTTCTTTCAGAGTCTGATGACAGCTCGTGACGCAGGAGCTCACCAGTCGAGAGGTGTGTGAATCCGTATTTTTCCACCAGCTTTGCACACTGCGTGCCTTTGCCAGAGCCCGGGCCACCTGGAAAGAAGTCACGCATCAGGCATGCATCCCATGTCTGGTGCCTCAGATTTTTTTAAAAAAGATTTTTTAATTGATATTTGAGAGAGAAGAAGGGAAAGGAAGAGGGAGAGGAAGAAGAAGGGAGAGAGAGAAACATGGATGTGAGAGTGAAACATTGACTTGGCTGCCTCCTGCACACCCCTGCCCGGGGATTGAACCTGAAACCCGAATTGAATGGGCAACCTTTCTGTGCACAGGAGGACACCCAACCAACAGAGCCACACCAGCCAGGGCTCATTTTTGACTGTACTCACCATGGTGGACAAGCCTCAGTGCTTCATTCACTGAGCATACACTGAGCACTGTGATTTACCAGGAGCTATGTGGGGCGATGTGGACACATGGAGAATGGGCTATAGTCCTTGCCCTCAAAGAGCTTACTGCCCAAGGAGGGCGCAGGCATCACAGACAAAGCACAAGCAGTGAGTGCAGTGGCCGGTGGTCCGGTGGGAGGAGCTCAGGCCGCGCGTCTCAGGGGAGGGGAGAGGGATGCCCTTTGGGTAGAGACGCAAGTCAGACAAGTTTCCTGGGGAACCGATCTGCTCATGTGAAAGCACCGCCACGGTGTCTAATAAAGAGAGATGCTCAACAAATGCTAGCTCTTCATTTAAAAATAAATTGCTCCCCTTTTCAATTGCCAACTTACAGACAACTTACAAGCAGAGTACAGAAAGCTTTCTGAAACATCTGGGCATAAGTTGCCCACCTGATGCCTCACACTATAGGACACTTCGTGTCATTTCTTTTGAAAAAGGAGCCAAGCACAGGCTTCTACATAGCTGCATCTTCAGACCCCACTCAAATGTCAGTGGAATTATCTCAATTGTCCCAATAGTGTCTTTGGAAGCCAATGGATCAAGTTCTAAGTCTGGTGTTGCCTTTAGTTGTCATGTCTTTCTGGTGTCCTACAGGATAGAACAGTTCCTTTGTGTTTCCTCGACACTTAAAAAAATATTATATTTATTGATTTCAGAGAGGAAAGGAGAGGGAGAGAGAAACATCAATGATGAAAGAGAATCATTGATCGGCTGCCTCCTTCATGACACCCACTGGGGATTGCCCGCATCCTGGGCATGTGCCTGGACTGGGAATTGAACGGTGACCTCCTGGTTCATAGGTTGACACTCAACAATGGAGCCATGCCGGCTGGGCTCCTCGACACTTTTTTAAAAATTAAATTTATTGGGGTGACATTGGTCAACATGAACATATAGGTTTCAGGTGTGGGTTTCTATAAGATCTGTATATCGCACCATGTGCTCTCTACCCAAAGTCAAATCTCCTGTCATTATATAGCCTTGACACTTTGAAGATTATAAAGTTCCTTTGTAATGTCCCTCGATGTGATTTTCTGCTGTTTTCTAGTTATTGTTATTAATTCTGGGTATCTGCCAGGTTCCTTTGATGAGCATTACACCTTCGACTCGTTTCTTTGCCTCCCCAATGGCAACTAGTTGCTAAATTGTAGGATTTTACATCTGAAAGTAATAATAGCTAACCGTGGCCTAGAGCTTACTGTGCCAGTCACTGCTCTAAGCATTCTATGTGCATCGATTTGAAACAGCCTTAAGCATCAGGCGCTGTTCTTATCCCCATTTTACAGATGGGGAAGCAGAGACATAGTGAAGGTAACTCAACTGCCTCAGGCCAGTAAGCAGCAGGTCTAGGATTGAAGCCTGGCTCTGGCTCTCCAGGGCGTTCTTCCTCTCCTCCCCGCTGGAGCTCAGGTGCTCAGCCTCACAGCACACCTGCTAGCAGGATGATTTGCCTAAAAAGCATGTCACTTCCCAGCTCCATAGAATTGAATGGCTTCCCAGTCCCCGCAGCATAGAATCTGAACTCCGTAGAAGGGCATTCAACCAGCCAGACTCTGGTTGCATTAACCTCTCCAACTTTTTTCTCATTTCTTACCCTTGTCCAATGCTGTCATGTCCCACCACCTACTGTCCCTTCAATAAGATGCGCTTTTCCAGGCCACTGTGCTTTTGTGCTTCGAGGTCCTCAGCCTGGAAGGTCATCCCTTCTGCCATAAATCAGCCCTCTGACCCTTGCCACTGGTAAAGTGACTGGTTTACATAGCACTTGGGTGCCCTGGGCCTGGCTTACACTTGGTCTCCAGGTTCCCCACTAGCACAGCACCTTGCACACAGTAGGTGCTCCATTACACCTGAAGAATCCAGGTTTTCTTGGTAAAGAGAATATTGAACATTAACATGCAAAGCATGGTTGATATTTTCATATGGCAGTGAGGATTTATGGCTCATCTCCAGCTTTCCGGGCCCTCTCTTCACATCCAAAGCTCTTGCTTGGGATATTTGGCAACTTCCCTTTTGAGGGACAACATCAGTTATTGTTTCTCCTCAGTAGAAGCGCCTCTCATTCCCTCCCCGTGGCCTTGGTGGAAATAAAGGAAAGGCCACGTTTTCTATCATCTGCTCATCCACACAGCTGCCTAAGCCAGGTGGGGAGGGTTTAGATCCCTCTGTGTGGTCATGGGTGGGCTAGATGTCACGGGGAAACAGCTATGACAGAGGCTGGCCACTTAGGACCAGGTGCTGGCCAGCTAATGCTGTTTGCTCCAAGCACTATGGCTCCCGTCTGCTGAGATAATAGAAACAAGAGAAGGCCACTCAGAGAAGAAGAGCTTCCAGATAAATGAGTAAGGGGAACACGGGGCTGAGCTCCTGACCGATTTACCTAGAAACTCCTTTCCTGGGATGGCTGGAAGCCAGTCATGTGGAAAAGATATTTTTGAACTCGGCTTACCAGGCCAAAATGCCGCGTTCCAGTTATTTTTTCTCTTTTAGCATCCTGCTAATACAGCTATTATAGTTTTGGTCCTCTAAAATGTTATTTAACAAATCTCAACAGAAAAACAATTAAAAATCTTCAGCTCAAATTAACAACAGCTGGGTGTTAAACACCAGTGGGTGCCCTTAGGAACCACTTGTGGGAGCAGCAGCTGCAAATTCTTAGCATTCTTTGGCCAAATGGTGCAGGCACCGTGGAGTTGTAAGTAATCTACACAATGCCGTGATTCTTCCCGTGGCTCCTAACTGGAAAACAAAGTGATTTTCATCACTGCAGTAAGGCCCAACAACTGCTAGTAGGAATATGAGTTTTCATACACTGTCACTTGCATGCCTTCGAGGCTTTAACTTACGATCCTATATAATAAAAGGGTAATATGCAAATCAACTGAATGGTGAAATGACCAGTCGCTATGACACGCACTGACCACCAGAGGGCAGATGCTCAACACAGGAGCTGCCTGCTGGTGGTCAGTGTGCTCCCACAGGGGGAGCACCACTCAACCCGAAGCCGGGCTCACAGCTGGCGAGCACAGCGGTGGTGGTGGGAGCCTTTCCCGCCTCCACGGCAGCACTAAGGATGTCCGACTGATAGCTTAGGCCATCTCCTAAGCTATCAGTTGGACATCCCCTTAGGGCTCCTGGACTGCTAAAGGGTGCAGGCCAGGCTGAGCGCCACCTCATCACGAGTGCACGAATGTTGTGCACTGGGCCTCTATTTTTAAAATAAAAACCAATGGGGCCTTGATATTCTTCCAGGATAATTGGTTGCATGGAAAAAAATGTTTGAGGTGCCACATATCATGATGAGCAGTCTGTGTCTTCTGGTGACAAGATAATCGATAGCAGATGAGGGGCTGTCACACTGATGTCATTTCACTGGTTTTCAGGGTATCATTTCATTGCTCAAGGCTTAACCCCTAAAGCAAACCTATACTCAATACAGCATCCTGTGACCCACAAAGAGAGTGTGGAATATGAGATTCCATTTTAAAGGGGTCTGTCAACACTTCCAAAAAAAAAAAAAAGTGAAAAATCTTTATTGTCAACCTCCAGTGTAATTTAACATTTTTTGTCAGGGGAGACCAAAGGTCCTATATTGTGAGAGTGAAAATACTGTCAACTCCCACTTCACAGCTGAGCGTATTATTTCCCCCTAAGGTTCCCTCAGCACTGCATGCACGAAGGAAAGAAGAAAGGAAGGGAGGAAGGAAGGAAGGAAGGAAGGGAGGGAGGAAGGAAGGAAAAAGGGAAGGGAGGGAGGGAGG
>NW_005363836.1:6745645-6760268 GCF_000412655.1 Myotis brandtii | reverse complement strand
GAAGGGAGGGAGGGAGGGAGGGAGGAAGGAAGGAAGGGAGGAAGGAAGGGAGGGAGGAAGGGAGGAAGGGAGGGATGGAGGGTGGGAGGGAGGAATGGAGGGAAGGGCCATGTCTGTATCCTCACTCAAGCATTCTCACGGAACTGAAACCAGCAGCCTCACCTCGCCTGCCCACCCGAGCCCGTTTCCAGGGTGCTTTGTATTTACTGGAGTAACTCTTTCTTAGGAGCCGGCTCCTGGGTTCATTAGCTGGGCCCCGCAAGAGAAGACCTCCCGCTCCTAGGCAACTGTTGCAGGGTGCTTGGCCTCAGGGTAAAGCGGGTGAAACGGCAAGGCTGGGGTGTTCCAGCACGCTCTGTGCTCACAAAGCGAGCCCAAACAAATAGCAATGTCAGGCAGGCCAGCAGCTAACCCCCGATCCAAACAAATGCATGTATGTAGGTTTCTGTTATGCTTTGATTTTTGAAGATTTTAAATAGTAATGGCAGAGAGCAGGTTACAATGTCCTCTGTGGACATTTTATTGTATCTTATTAACTGTAGGATGCAACCTGGAATTAAGCATGAGGCCTAGTAATACAGCTCTTCATTTGACAAACATGTTGGGCAGCGAGTATACTAGTAGGTCAGACACTGTGCTGAGGGCTGGGAATAAACAGACTCAGGGGTGCTGTCTTTTCCATCAGAGAACTCACCATCTAATGGGAAGGTGACAGGTGAACCCAGTGTCACAGAGTGTGATAAGGCTGTGACACTACTGCAGGAGCCCCGGAGAGACTCCGCGCCCAGGCAGGGAAAGGGTGGTTGATGAGCGTGCACAAGGACCTTTGCCAACACATGGAAAATGTGGAAGAGAAGGGGATAAGACTGAGCTTGGTATGTTCAGTAAAGGGTTGTGGAACATGGCAGAGTCCCTCAGAGAATGGCTGGAGGGAAGGAGTAAGACATAACGGTGTCACTAGAAAGGGACTGGGACCGAGGTGGGTCTGCCCAGCACAGTCTGGAATGTGTGGGTTCTTGACTTTGTACAGGGAAGTTTTCATAATACGAGTTCAGGTGATTTTGAGAGTAGGTTTATTAAAGCTGGGACAGTGAAACAAAGTAAGGGCTTAAGATAGAAGTGGCAAGATCACTGTAACAGGAGTGAGTTAAAGCTGGGCTGCCTAGACCCAGGAAAGGAAGTCACAGTCATAGAAGTGAGCCAGCTGGGCTTCATGGACTCAGGAAACAGGTTACAGAGGCAAAAGGAGAGGCTTGGGAGACAGGTTCAGGGGGTTAGCTCTGGACGAGCTCTGCTGTCTGTATGTTCAGTAAAGGGTTGTGGAACATGGCAGAGTCCCTCAGAGAATGGCTGGAGGGAAGGAGTAAGACATAATGGTGTCACTAGAAAGGGACTGGGACCGAGGTGGGTCTGCCCAGCACAGTCTGGAATGTGTGGGTTCTTGACTTTGTGCAGGGAAGTTTTCATAATACGAGTTCAGGTGATTTTGAGAGTAGGTTTATTAAAGCTGGGACAGTGAAACAAAGTAAGGGCTTAAGACAGAAGTGGCAAGATCACTGTAACAGGAGTGAGTTAAGGCTGGGCTGCCTAGACCCAGTCATAGAAGTGAGCCAGCTGGGCTGTGTGGACTCAGGAAAGAAAGTGACAGAGGCAGAAGAAGTGAGCCATGCTGGGCTTCATGGACTCAGGAAACAGGTTACAGAGGCAAAAGGAGAGGCTTGGGAGACAGGTTCTGGGGGTTAGCTCTGGACGAGCTGCTGCTGTCTGCTGCTCCCCTGGTTGCAAGTCTCATGGGAACCCTTAGAGCTCAGGAGAAAGAAAGCAAAGATACACTCCCAAGGAAAGGAGAGAGAGCGTGGGCATGCTCAAGGGGGAGTGTGCACTGGCATCCTTTGTCTTAAGGATTTTTATCTGTTTTCTAAAGGTAGGAGTTTTAGGGGAGGTCTCAGGGGAAGGTCTCAACAGACTATTCAACAACTTGCCGGCTGTGTCCTTTGATATGTGTATGCATCAGGATGAGCATATAGGGGAGTTTGGGATCATTCTCTGGTCAGTTTCACTGTTTTACTTTTATCTTGGATTTGTCTGGTTCTAAATGGGTTTTTGTTATTTATTCCCCTGACTTCATCCATTCTGGGGTTTGGTTGGCACCAATGTCATCAACTGGGTCTCTGTTATCCATTTCCTTGACTAGGGTGTCTAAGCTACTCACGCTGTAATTGGGGAGGAGAGGTGTAAGTATCCTTGGTTAGGGGAGATGCGATCTTGTGATTTATTAGCTGGCTAGGTCTTTGTTTACTATCTGTCTCCGTTTCCTCATTCCACTTGTCAAGGAATTTCCTAGCTTCTTACTAACCTGCCTCCGTGGGAAATGCACAGGACAGATGGATCTAGCAACAAACCCTGGCTCTGACACTTGTTAATCATGTGGCTATGGATGAGTCTTCTATTTTCTCTGAGCTTTAGCTTTCTCATCTGTAAAATGGGTGGAGGGAGCAAGCACCAACTCTGCCACTTTATACACTTGCCTCCTGCCTCTCCTTCATCCTCCTCTCCCATACCCAACCAGTTGCTAAGCAACTTTGAAAAGTTGAGTCTACATTTGAAAAGTCTCTGAAATCTGTCCCTTTGTCCCAAATCTCATTGAAAATTTCCCTTGTTCTATCTCTTTTCCAAGAAATTGGTACTTGATAAATGAGAGGAAGTTACTCAGCCCTCTAGCTCTTCCTGAGTTACATCTGTAGGCTGTCATCCAGCATATTGTGGTTTGAAAGAAATATAATCCAACAATAAGTCTGGGGACTAGCCATCACTTCAAGATGTCCAGACCACTTACAGGTAAGATATATATGTGTGTACGTGCATGTGTGTACCTACAATGTGTGTACGTGCGTGTGTGTACCTGCAAACATATGTATCTGGTTTAGAAAACTCAAAGTTTTCCTATAAGGCACAGCATTCTCTGGGTTCTGATTGATGTCAGCTAAGCTCTCCAGGCCTTCATTCCCACCTCACCCCAGCCTCTGCATTCTTTAAACTTCTTCAGCACCAATGACCATCACTGACACAACTTTAGTTCCCTATTGATTTGGCTGAACATGAGTGTTCATCATCACGCCCATCTATCCTCTCTCTCTGTTCACATCTTCTTCCCCCTCTCTTTCTCCTTGACCTCACTTCTTTTCAACTGTTCTCTGTTCTCTGGGTCCTCACTGTGACTCGTTGAGTTGGTCCACTCACATTATTTAATGACCTTCTTCTAGTCTTTACCATCTTTGACTCTTTAGTAGCATTTAACACCACTGATAGACATCTTGAAATTCTCTCTTCCCCTGGCTACCAGGACACACGGTTTAACTACATTCTCTTCCTTCCTTTGCCAGGGTGAAGCACACAGAGTAGAAACGGCCTTATGTTGGGATCCCCACAGAACCTTGCATAGTGCCACAGGCAATGCCGAGGAGCTGTGTGGCCCCACTAAAATGAAATGACAACTCTATTCCCTTTTACATAAAAGGAACACTGGACCAAAGGACTCGAGTTCCAGGTTCACATCTCAGACCTTTATCTGGTTAGATAACTTTGATCTAATTACTTGTCCTCTCTGAGCTTCAACTTCTTCAATTACAAAATAGGGATGATTATAATGCCTATTTGTTGTGAGGACAAAATGAGGTAATACATGTGAGTTGCTTTACAGTAGCTGGCATAGTGTAACACTCAATAAGCATCATGATTATTATTTGTTAAATAAGGCAGCTAGTGTTAGTGAGGCTTAACTATCCTTCAACTCTGAAATTGGAATCTATAACTTTGTTTCTATAAAGATTAGACACAGCATTTTATATTGTGGCACTATTTTAACATCTTTAAGGATGGCTGGTCTTCACAGTGATAGCTTGTGGAGGTATCAAATATCTTTTGCAAGTCAAACAATCCTATTTTTAGATAGTCCTCAGAGTTATTTAAAAAAAATCCATCAGATTTCTAACCCTTGAAATATTTCTTTCTCTCTAAATGAAAATGGGTGCCAAGGATGGGTTCAGGATTTCATGATTAAATGATTCCTTTCAGAGGAAACCTATTATGCCATCAGATCATGAGCTGATTGAGCCCTAGGAATGATCCTCATCCACGGTGGGCCCATGAGTCAGTCTCTTTAAACATTCTCTCTGGGGACAGCTGCATCTCCACGCCAAGTTTCAGCAGGCTGTTGCTAGGAATCGACTTTCTCTGACTGGAAAAAGTGAAGAAAAATAGACCTTTATCCTCAGACAGTATCTCTATTAGTCTGAAATGTATTGCTGCTTCAGGTTATTTGATGAGAGGATGAAACAGTCCAGTGATAGGGTCAGCTGAAGGTCATATGAAAGAACTTATATATTACTTATATAAGAGTCTGGAATATATATATTACTTAAAGTCTGTCTTCCATATTAGACTCCATGGTCCACAATTATAGGATACTAGAGGCCCGATGCATGAAATTCGTGCAAGAGTAGGCCTTCCTTCCCCCGGCTGCTGGCATTGGCTTTCCTGTGGCACCCGGGACCCAGGCTTCTCTCGCAGCCCTGGCTTTGTCCGGAAGGTCGTCTGGGAGGACATCAGGTCTAATTAGCATATTACGCTTTTATTATTATAGATGGGTATGTTTTGCTCACCATGGTGCTCAAACACAGTGACTAAAACACAGTAGACACTTTATAATAGTGGCTGAAAAAATAATTTACTGATGAATGGATCCTTTTCTCCTGCCTCCTTCAAACTCTTCACTCTCTCTTTATTTGTGGACATTAAATTTATTTCTCTCAGTTGGCACTATCTCCTCTCTCTTCTGTATAACAACATGCTTGGTTCTCCTCAATGCAAGTAAAAATATTTCCACCATTCTTTGCATCCTCTAGTTGTCCTATAGTCTTTCCTTCCCCTCCCTCGCTGTAGCCTACAACTACCCTTTTTCATTTCCTCCTTTTTCATTGACTCCTTTTACTCTTGCAAGCTACCCCCTAACCTCATCACTCTCTGAAATTGATTTTTTTAAGTTCAACAGTGATTGCATAATTGTCACATTATTTAATGACCTTCTTCTAGTCTTTACCATCTTTGACTCTTTAGTAGCATTTAACACCACTGATAGACATCTTGAAATTCTCTCTTCCCCTGGCTACCAGGACACACGGTTTAACTACATTCTCTTCCTTCCTTTGCCAGGGTGAAGCACACAGAGTAGAAACGGCCTTATGTTGGGATCCCCACAGAACCTTGCATAGTGCCACAGGCAATGCCGAGGAGCTGTGTGGCCCCACTAAAATGAAATGACAACTCTATTCCCTTTTACATAAGAGGAACACTGGACCAAAGGACTCGAGTTCCAGGTTCACATCTCAGACCTTTATCTGGTTAGCTAACTTTGATAATTACTTATCCTCTCTGAGCTTCAACCTCTTCAATTACAAAATAGGGATGATTATAATGCCTATTTGTTGTGAGGACAAAATGAGGTAATACATGTGAGTTGCTTTACAGTAGCTGGCATAGTGTAACACTCAATAAGCATCATGATTATTATTTGTTAAATAAGGCAGCTAGTGTTAGTGAGGCTTAACTATCCTTCAACTCTGAAATTGGAATCTATAACTTTGTTTCTATAAAGATTAGACACAGCATTTTATATTGTGGCACTATTTTAACATCTTTAAGGATGGCTGGTCTTCACAGTGATAGCTTGTGGAGGTATCAAATATCTTTTGCAAGTCAAACAATCCTATTTTTAGATAGTCCTCAGAGTTATTTAAAAAAAATCCATCAGATTTCTAACCCTTGAAATATTTCTTTCTCTCTAAATGAAAATGGGTGCCAAGGATGGGTTCAGGATTTCATGATTAAATGATTCCTTTCAGAGGAAACCTATTATGCCATCAGATCATGAGCTGATTGAGCCCTAGGAATGATCCTCATCCACGGTGGGCCCATGAGTCAGTCTCTTTAAACATTCTCTCTGGGGACAGCTGCATCTCCACGCCAAGTTTCAGCAGGCTGTTGCTAGGAATCGACTTTCTCTGACTGGAAAAAGTGAAGAAAAATAGACCTTTATCCTCAGACAGTATCTCTATTAGTCTGAAATGTATTGCTGCTTCAGGTTATTTGATGAGAGGATGAAACAGTCCAGTGATAGGGTCAGCTGAAGGTTATATGAAAGAACTTTATATGGGACTGGAAACTTCTTGATGGCAGGGCCTGTGTCCTATTTATCAATGCCTGATGTATGGTGGGCACGTAATAGTAGATAATGAATGAATGAATGAATGAATGATGAACAATCTGGGAGCTTCAGGGAGGTAGCCCTATACATGACATTGGAAACGAGGAGACTTTGTTTCTGCATCATTCCTGCACTGGACTAGCTGAGTGATCTTGAGAGAGTCACCTTGTTTCTTTGGTTGTATCTGAATTGAAGAGTCTGGAATAAATTAGGGATTTCTTGTGTTATTTTGTATACTTTTCCTAAATATTCCAGCTTCCCTTCCATACTGCTCCTTATTAAGGAAAGATTATTCATCCCCATGATTTTGAACTTGAGTTCCCAAGTGACTTGCTTTGGCTAATGAAATGTGGGCAGAGGTAGATATGTATCATATGTAGGCAGAGGTTTTTTGTTTTGTTTGTTTTTTGCTAGTATAAGGTTTTCCAAGTATCTTTTCTCTTTGCCATGATACTGGCAATGACTTAGATAGTAGGGACTCAATCAGTATGGTCATCAGAGTGAAGGCCAGTCAACTGTCGATGAACCCGTAGCATTAATTCAGAGTAAGAACATGAAGAGGAGGAGGAGGGAGAGGAGGAAACAGAAGAAGAAACATCTTTGTTGTCCTACACCACAGAGATTTTTAGGAAGGCTTACTTGTTACTACAGTAGAACTTAACTTCTTCTGACTGATACTCTCTCCAAACTGTATCAGAATCACCTGGGGTATTAAAACCATTCCTGAGTCAGTCAATCTGTGAACCTTTAGGGTTGAAGCCTGGGAATTTACAGTTTTAGAAAGTTCCCCAGAGAAAATATACAGATATCTGCAATTTACTTTGAAATGTGTAAGGGAAAAGAAACTGTATTGATGGACAGATAGAAGGACCGATTTGTGATGAGACAAGTTAATGTTAACGGTAGAATCTAGGTGGTGGATATACAAGTGTTCACTATAAAATTCTTTCAGCTTTGCTGAATGTTTGAAATATTTTCATAATAAAGAGATGATCTTCAAGAAAATTCCCCTGGTGATTCTGATTATTAGCTCGATTTGGAACTTCTAGACTAGAAAATCTAAGGAAAGCAATTTGCTGTGAACTCCCAGTGGTCACTGCAGGGAGTCTTGTTGTTATTTAATATTTACTATGTAATAATGCTGAGATAATGGTTCTATCATAAATGAATACTGGATAAAATGATGGTGGATAAAAATCCTCATTGCCTTACCAATAGCAGAGCCATCCTCTCCCTTGCAGATGAAGTGAACTTTGTTTTCTCAGCATCAGACCAGAGAGAATAGGAGGGAGACTGTGGCCTATTTGGTACCAATGGAGTGGGTCAGAGACAAACCTGTTTGAGTTGTCATTGCAGACTGTTCAGATAAAGATACCTGGTTCACAATGCTTTTGACTTGATATTTGATCTAATAAGTATCTTCTCTCAGTGTTTCATTTGTAATAATTTATTTAACCCTTACAACTATTTGCAGTAGGTGAAATTTGTAATCTATTATGCAGATAAAAAAACGGTGCCCAAGGGCCCACTGTGCCTTGGTAACTGTTAAGCTCCAGAGCTTCTCCTGTAAGGAAATCAAACCTGTTGTTCAGAAATGTAGCACAGTCTTTAGTCAACCAGGAGCGGGGCTTCCATCATGGCCCCATAGGGTTGCCCGATGAAATACGGGACATCCAGTTCAACATTGCATGAGACATACTTACACTAACACTGTCATTGTTTCTCTAAAATTCAAATTGAACTAGTTGTCCTTTTTTTTTTTAAATATATTTTTATTGATTTCAGAGAGGAAGGGAGAGGAAGAGAGAGATAGAAACATCAATGATGAGAGGGAATCGTTGATTGGCTGCCTCCTGCACGCCCCCCACTGGGGACCGAGCCCGAAACCTAGGCATGTGCCCTTGACCGGAATCGAACCCGGGACCCTTCAGTCCGCAGCCCGACGCTCTATCCACTGAGCAAAACCGGGTAGGGCGTCCTGGTTTTTTTTTTTTTTTATTAACTAAATCTGGCAACCCTATAAGGCCCCACCACTTATTAGCCTGGAGATTTCATCTCTGTTTTGACAACTCCAACAGTCTGTGATTTGGGGAATCAGTCAGCTAAAACCTACCACAGTAACAGTGAGACATATGAGATGTCTAATTAAGAAAAACTCTGAAATTGGAATTTATAACTCTAACTCTTCCATCAACAGAAGACAAGGAAGGTTCAGGTCTTGGGCGAGACGAAAGGGTAGGCACTCGGGTGGTGTTTTCTCAACATTTCTGCCCTATACTGCTGGGTGAGCTCCTACAGTTCATAACATGTTGATCCCATCTCCATCCTCACCCCTTCTCCATCCTCACCCCGTCTCCTTCATCCTGACCCATCTCCATCCTCACCTGTCTCCAACCTCACTCCATTTCTATCCTCACCCCCTCTCCAGTCTCACCCCATCTCTATCCTCACCCCCTCTCCATCCTCACCCCCTCTCATCCTCACCCCGTCTCCATCCTCACCCCATCTCCATCCTCACCCCGTCTCCATCCTCACCCCATCTCCATCCTCACCCCGTCTCCATCCTCACCCCATCTCCATCCTCACCCCGTCTCCATCCTCACCCCATCTCCAGCCTCACCCCATCTCCATCCTCACCCCCTCTCCATCCTCACCCCGTCTCCATCCTCACCCCCTCTCCATCCTCACTCTGTCTCCAACCTGACCCCATCTCCATCCTCACCCCATCTCCGTCCTTACCCCGTCTCCTTCATCCTGACCCCATCTTCATCTTCACCCCATCTCCATCCTCACCCCGTCTCTATCTTCACCCCATCTCCATCCTCACCCCATCTCCATCCTGACTCATCTCCATCCTCTCCCCATCTTCATCCTCACCCCACCTCCATCCTCACCCCATCTCTATCTTGACTCATCTCTATCCTCACCCTGTCTCCTCCATCCTCACCCTGCCTCCATCCTGACCCCCTCTCCATCCTCACCCCGTCTCCATCCTCACCCCATCTCCATCCTCTCCCCATCTCCATCCTGACTCATCTCCATCCTCACCCCATCTCTATCTTGACTCATCTCTATCCTCACCCTGTCTCCTCCATCCTCACCCTGTCTCCATCCTGACCCGCTCTCCATCCTGACTCCATCTCCATCCTCACCCCATCTCCAAATGGACAGAGACCAGATTTCTGAACTACTCACGAGGAAACACCACTGCAAACCTGCCCTTTGTTTCTTCACCCAGGGGTCTCCAGGGCCTGTTCCAGACACAACCCACCCAACGTACAGACTGGAGCCTCCCAAAGTTGCCTCCTCTGGCTCTGCTAGTTTTGGTCTCCGAATTCTTGGACTTCATTGCTCTCTCTCTTCCAGATTCTTCTCAAGCTTATGAAACCACCTTATTTCCTATTTTGTAGCCTTTCACCTATGATCTTAGGCATGCATTAAATGAATATAATTGGCAATTTATACTTAGTCTCTCCCTTCTCTTTTTCCTTCCTTCATAGAAAATAGTTTTCCTCCACTGCAAAAGAAATATATGCTCCTTATTAAAGATATAGATAATCCAGAAAAGTAAAAGGAAAAAAAATTCTCATGACTCTGAAGGTAACTGCTAAAAAGACATTTTGTTTTGTTTCTTTGCAGCTTTTTCTCTACACATTGTTTTCTGGTTTTATTTTCATTGGGAATCTGTCTGCTCTGATATTTCTCCTCTCGGGCTTCTGTATTCTCATCTGAAAATAAGCTCATTGGACTGGATAAATTCCAAGGTCTTTTCCAGCCCTACCAGTCTATGTTTTTGTTTTTGTCAGAGAACTTGGAGAATATTTGAGCTTGCAACCTATTTTTGTACTGTAGAAGAAAGTGAGGGTATTTAAGACAGGCAGGGGCATATTTGGTGGGTGTTAGTTGGAATACACCTGGGGTTTTGTGTTCAATGTTGGGCCACACCACAGAAGCTGAAAGTCTTATATGCTGTGATGAGAATGCAAAATTGATGTCACCTTTCTGAAGGGCAATTTGGTAATACTGGTCAAAAGTCTTAAAAGTTTCCACATTAATGGATTGATCTTAAAGGAAAAGAAATTTATTTGTTGCATAGATATTACAATATTTTTAATGAAAGCAAAAAATTGGGGGGAAATGCACCACATTATGAATAAGCTGAATAAATTGTAAGATAGCAATACAAAGGAATAGTATGCAGTCATTAAAATGATATATTCAAAGAAGACACATACAAATGAATACAAACAGTATGACTCCATGCATATAAAGTTCAAAAACATCACACCTATGGCATTCTTTGCAGTGGGCGTTGAAAAGAAGGGGCTGAAGGGAGCCTTCTGGGATGCTGGTTGTGTTCATGCTTGATCTGCATGTTAGGAAGATGGGTATGTCCACTGAGTGAAAATCCACCCAGCTAAACACTTATGATTTGAGTGTTTCAGTTTAATTACAAAATATCTTTTAAAAATGACATAGGATATTGTTTTATAATTTTGGAAAAATGCTCATGGTATTTTGTTAAGTGTAAAGAGGTGCAATGAGGTGCATCATCTTGTTTTGATGAAAAATGTATATTTTTGACGGAGTCTTCGGAAGACCATCCTAAGGACAATAGCTGTCCAACAGAAAGAGCCCTCTCATCTGCAGGGGAGACCAAGAGATGCAGCCAGTGCCCTCCTCGAGGGCTCAAAGCTAGGACAGTCCTTTCCAAGTTCATTGACACCACAGTGGGGCATGAGAGAGGAGGGATGACATTACGGGGGCTTGGGGGGTAGCCCAAGAGGCACTGCTGGCAGCTCCCAAAGAAGCAGTTCCAAAGTAGGGCTGCAGCCTCTGTCTGCTGGCCAGGCTGCTGTCCTGGCTGTGAGGGTGGACTCTTGACCTCTTGGAGGCCCAGACTAATTCTACTTCCTGTTGCTGCCATGGACATGTGGTGAGCTTGGTCCTACTAGCGATCATTAAAAACCAAAACTTAAAACAAAAGTCAAACCCACTTTTCCCACTGTCAGGAGAAGGAAGCCTGCGTGAGAATTAGAGTAGAAACACAATTTCTATGCTCTATTCTAAAAAATTAAACCTCACTATTTTTAAATAGGCACATGGGTATTTGGAATATACATTTACCAGCCTCCCTTGCAGATGAAAGTGTCCTTGTGACCAATGGGATAGAAGCAGAAATGGTGAATACAACATCCAGGAAGTGACCCAAAAGGGAAGAAGGATGTCTTTCTCCCCCATTTCCACTTTCCTGTTTTGTTTTTTTTAAATATATTTTTTAATTGATTTTTTTACAGAGAGGAAGGGAGAGGGATAGAGAGTTAGAAACATTGATGAGAGAGAAACATTGATCAGCTGCCTCCTGCATGCCCTCCACTGGGGATGTGCCCGCAACCAAGGTAGATGCCCTTGACCAGAATCGAACCTGGGACCCTTCAGGCCGCAGGCTGACGCTTTATCCACTGAGCCAAACCAGTTAGGACTCCACTTTCCTGTTTAATGGACTTAGGGCGTAATGTCTGGATCACCAGCCGCTATTTTAGGATATGAGGTGACTCTGGAGAAGCCACATAGAAAAGTAATAAAATAGTTCCTTATTTTTGACAATGGGTGTTTATTTACCACAACTGAGCTTGGGAAACTTGGGGACAGTCACTTTATCTGAGCTCCATCACATTGCATTCCAATCCATCCATCCACCCACCACCCACTCATTCATTCATTCTAATTATATGGAATGTCTACTGAGTGCTAAGTTTCTCACTGCTTAGCATTCTCTTGCTTTTTCAACAACACATGTTGGAAGGAGGGGCAGTCTCAGGGCTTGCCTCAATAGCTCCACCAAGACCAAGCTGAGGACTTGCAAGAAAACAAGATTGTATTCTACATGCTGCTCTGCCCATGCCAGTTCCCCATGCATTTACTACAAGAGTTAGTCCAAGCAGGAAACTATGCCATTGGACTAAGTAGGTTCCTTCCATTTTAACCCGAGGTCATTCAGCTGGTGTGGATGGACGAGTGTGTGGCCCTAACGCAGTGATCAACTTTCTGGTAGAAGGCATTTGTCAAAGCATGGGAGCGCCATGAGGGGCGTCTTTAGTCAGTGCCCCGACAATACGAGAAAAAATACCAACTGGGTCACAGGAACCTGTCATGCTAAAGCCTTGATCACCTGTTGGTTGGTTTAAATATATTTTATTTACAGTTAAAAAGATGCCCTGAGACTCTTATTTCTGGAGCTTGGAGCAAAATGAGAGGGAAACACTTTGGAATGCTACATTTAAAATTATTTTAAAAAATTGATTTTTAGGGAGAGAGGGAGAGAAAGGGACAGAGTCGGCTGCCTCCTGCACGCCCGCTTCTGGGATCAAGCCCACAACCCGGGCATGTACATGTGCCCTGACCAGGAACCGAACCAGCGAGGAGGACACCCAATCACCTGAGCCAATGGACCAGGGTGGGAAGGCTACTGTTTGGAAGCTAAAACAGTCACTGTCCCCTGAACCGCTGGCTTGTTATCCTGCTTCATTCCTCAATGCTAGATACGGTTCCTACAGTAAAACCCAGGTGGTTGTGCTGTAAACTGCAGGATTGTGTTACGGGAGAAAGTGCAGCCTTCAGACAGGCTTACGCTCAAGGCCCAGGAGACGCTTCCTCACTTCCACTCGCCCTGATCCCAGCCAACCATTCTGCTCCAGGTGAAACCCCTCTTAGCGTCAGCCCCTTAGGGAGTGTTTAATTTTAACAAAGGACAGCAGAAACAGATACAGGAACTCACCCACCCTCTTCACCTCTGTTATAGCTCCCCCAGCTTACAGGTACCCTATCCTCATTCCAAACACTGCTAATCCCCCTTTCTCAGGATCCTCTCTTTCTTTTTAAAAAATTTATTATTGTTATTATTATTATAAGTTGTTGTTAATCCTCACTGAAGATATATTTTCCATTGGTTTTTAGAGAGAGTGGAAGGGAGGAAGGGGAAGAGAGAGAAACATGGACGTGAGAGAGGCACGTTGATTGGTTGCCTCCTGCACATGCCTTGGCCAGGGCTAGGGATCAAACCTGCAACCCAGGCACATGTCCTTGACTTGAAATCAAACCCAAGAACCCTTGGTGCACAGGGCGATGCTCTCACCACTGAGCCATGCCGACCAGGGCAGGATCCTCTCTTTCTAATTGGTTGTCTCCCCTCACTTAGCATATAATAGTTATGTTAGCTAATGCTTGTCGAATATTTACTGAGAGCACTGATGTGTTAACTCATTCCATCCTCACATCACCCCTGTGACCCAGGTACTACCATTCTTCCACATTGCAGGCGAGAAAACTGAGGAACGGGGGTAATGTTCACAGGAAAGGCACCCATGATATGTCTTCTCATAAAGATGCAGTGCACATATTCTGAAATCAGTGTGTGTTGGGAGGGGGTTCAGAAATGGTTAGATATTTTTATGGATTCAAATCGTTTCCTGTTTTGAGGTTAATGTAGAATTTCACATAATTGGAAGAGACATGGCTGGGGCATGCAGAGGTCTGTTTAATGATGTTCATTGGATGTCTTATTATTTTGTTTTTATTTTCAGACATCACGAGTTGGTTATACAGGAAAGCAAAGGAAAGTAGAAAATGGAGGCACATATTGAAATTATTATGGCAAACTCTTCCCTCACCCACTATACTCCCGCAGCCTCACCTACATTTTGGTCTCTTTACTAAGTATCTCCATACACTTTTAGAGCATCGGCCTTGAAGTCTGAGCAACTTGAAAGAAAGCCGTTCCTTCAAGAAAAAGAAAAAAACTGGCACACGAGTTGGTTATACAGGAAAGCAAAGGAAAGTAGAAAATGGAGGCACATATTGAAATTATTATGGCAAACTCTTCCCTCACCCACTATACTCCCACAACCTCACCTACATTTTGGTCTCTTTACTACGTATCTCCATACACTTGGCCGGTTTGACTCAGTGGATAGAGCATCAGCTCACAGACTGAAGGTTCCTGGGTTCGATTCCGGTCAAGGGCATGTACTTCGGTTGCAGGCTCGATCCCCAGCCCTGGTCTGGGCGTGTACAGGCGGCAACCAATGTGTCTCTCTCACATCGATGCTTCTCTCTTTGACTCTCCCCCTTTCTTCCACTCTCTAAAAGTCAATGGAAAAATATCCTCGGGTAAGAATTAACAACAAAAAAAGAAATAAAGTATTATATATAGTGCATGGTGTGTGCTAGTGTTCAATAAACATTGGCTTCTATTAAAGCTGCATCAAGTTAAAACAATCAGATTTATTTTTTATTTTCTTCCCGAGTCGTTTTTATTTATTTTTAAATATATTTTATTGATTTTTTTTACAGAGAGGAAGG
>NW_005363836.1:6717020-6745363 GCF_000412655.1 Myotis brandtii | reverse complement strand
CCCTACTGGGGATGTGCCCGCAACCAAGGTACATGCCCTTGACCAAAATTGAACCTGGGACCCTTCAGTCCGCAGGCTGATGCTCTATCCACTGAGCCAAACCAGTTAGGGCTCATTTTTATTTTTTAATTTAACTAAACACGTGAGTCAATTCCACAAAAAAAAAACACAACAAAAAACATTCAACCTGAGCCCCAAGAAAATACTCTCTAAAAATTAGACTTATTCATTGAAATACTAAGTTTTGAACAAAAATTCTCATTGCTCCAGTTTTTCTCCAGGGAATAAATGGGAATAGTTGCTCAGTGGTTAAAAATGCACAGAATAACACAAAAATACTGTACAAGTACCTCTCAAAGCTTACTACTTAAAAGCAGCTTATCAGCACCAATGCAAGGTACACAAGGCCATCTGTGTCCCCGACACATTGAAATCCAAGCCATTGAATGATGACTTGATCATTATGCCATTAGCATCGCACCTCATCTGTAAAGTCAGATCATTTTCCAAATTGAAGCACTACTACTAAGGCTTTGAAGAGGAATAATGGGAATTCAGGTGATAGGCAGGCTGTGAAAAGCAGACAAGGGAAAAAGAAGCCATAATAGATAGTGATCAAGAGATTAAAAAAAAAAAAAAAGGAGAAATGTTCCAGAAAAAGTTGTGAAAGACTCTGGGAGCCTATTAGTGGGATATAATGAGGGTATTTTTACATTTTCCAGATAATTTTTCATTTCCAGTAATGACCGCGTCCCTGTCTTACATATTGGCATAGTTCTCTATCTTGTGTGAACAACCAAAGCCCGTAAGACCTTTTCAATCCTTTGATCACCAGGCTCTATCCTGTGACATCCCTTATCTGAGCTTTGGAAGGTGTGTCTATAAACAGCAACTGAGCTGCTTTCTTCCTGAACACAGAGGTAATATTCACAAAACATTCAAAGGGCCAGCGAGGTCCATCCGTGCCACCTTTTGGGCCACTTTCCCAGAACATTTCCCTCCACTCAGATGACTGTCAGTGTTATTGCCTACATCCATCTGTAAGTATTTTGCAAATGAGCAAAAAATAGCACCAGCTTAGGGCGAGAGGTGGTGGAAGGAGGGAGTTGATGTTGCTTGTTCTCAGCGAGGGGGTAGCAGCTCCATGGAGTCAGGAGCATCTGATGAGGCTCGCAATTAACCTGAAAACCCTCCTGCCACAAACAGCGACGGCAGCAGCCTGCTTGTCCGTTCCATTCCAGGAATTCCAATTGCTGTTTCGGTTGTTATGGAAACTGACCACACTGCTTCTTAAAGAATTCATTATTCCAACAAATATTTGTTGTTCTAGTCATTATGGGGCATCTAAATGAGCGATGCAGACACGAGGGACGGAGGAGCTCAGGGGTGGAAGGCTGGTGATTAGAGAAGACTTCACAGGGAGTTAGGACTCAAACCCCTCCTGGGGCATGATTAGCTAGGGGAGAAGACAGTGCAAGTAAAAAGATTGCCAAAAGCGAGAAACATTCAGATAATAATGATGCAGGAGGGGTTGGAGCGGAAGACTTGGGGTGCAGTGGGAAAGGGGAAAGACACATTGAGGCCAGTAGGGAGAGGGCTTTGAAGGCCAGTCTTAAGGAGTCTAGACCTTTTTGTGGATAAAAGGGAACTAATAAAAGGGCTCTAATAAAGGGAACTTTGAAACCAGGGGAGAGTGCCTTAAGGACATTCATTTTATCTTATGACTAACAGTGAGGATGTCACCCTACCCTCTGCTAATACTACATAATACTACAGCTCCACTGTGGCTCTGGTAGAGGCCAAGATAATAATTTAAAAACTAAAAAAAACCCAGTCATCTTCTCATCTAGACAAAACCACACTTGTTTCACTGACATCAACTGACTCTTGTTTATGAAAACTCATCAAAACTGCTCTGTATGACATCCTGAGTATTTTCACGAGCTCAAATTGACCTGCAATAATAATACAGCCCCCAAACATCATTCTGCCATCTGACGAGAAGTGTTTGGAACCAAAGCCTTAATTTTCAAGCAGAGCCCAGTAAGTACCCTAGAAGAAGAACTATTATTTTTCCTCAGATCACAGTGGCTTTGTACCTTTTACTGCCCACACAATAAGCTGAAATATTTTTTTTTACTAGAATAGTGACTGACCATTAAGTTGACATACTGGAGAGGTTGTTTGGATAGAAGAAAAGCCTTTTGCTCAGAGCAGCAGTTCAGTGTGTGATCTGTAGACCTTCTGGGATCTCAAGCTTTGTCTGACGCCAAAGATTTTATATTGTGCTATTTGACCTACAGGGCACAGGATTGAGGGACAGGGGAGCTGAAATCTTTAGTTATCCTAGACAGATAGAAGTGACGTTTGAAAATACATTTCAAAATTCAATGGTGAGTGCTAAACTATGGGTACATATGAAATAATATTCACGTTAGAGACAGTAACAACAACCACAAAATATGCGGTATTATTTTTAGAAGCCTTTTCTGCACCGTATTTTTAAAAATGCAGATGTCTAAAGGATCATTCCTTGGATTCCTGAACACCACGTTTAAAGGGGCTCTCCTCATCCTAATTTGGCCCCTAAGATAAAAGCTAAACAGAAAGTATAATTTATTGCAGCTTGGCCTTGATGCCAAGAAAACTGAGTAAAGTTTATGGGGAAAGGAAAATTTTCTTTGAAAATATGATGTGTTTCTCTTTGGTAAGGAGTAGAAATAATGCACTTTTACTTTCTGGAAAGAATGCAAAATAAGTTTGGCAAGAATCCATCCAGATCCCAAGGTCAAGTCAACTAGAGGCAAGTAAGTCAGATATAGAACCCAGGTTGGGCTCAAGAATTGTTGCTGCTTAACACATGTTCTTTTGGCTGGAATTCTTCCCTTCTCTCACACCCCATAAATCCCTTCAATCATCCCATCTCTTCCTTCAGTTCTTTGCTTAAATGTCACCTCCAAAGGAAACCTTCCCTAATTACCCTGTATAAACTAAAAACCCAATTCTACCCCAAACCCTCCGTGTAAGTTTTTCTATTTCAGCTCTTTGTAGCTTTTCTAATTTTGTGATAAAACTTTGATTGGTTCTTCTTTTTCATCTAAGATGGAAGCTCTGAGATCCCTGTTCATTGCCCAGCATGGGTCCAACACCCAGTAAGGATTTGGCGGGTGACTGAAGGTGGGAGACAGTCCAGGGTAACAACCCACACAAATGAGTGCTGAAGTGGGAGGGCCCATTGAGAACCCTCCGTTGTCTGTGCTGAAAAGATACAAATCCAAACGCAATATAAAACTGTGCAGATGAATGCAGCAATCCGAAAGCCGCTGGGTGTTATCTTAACTGAAAAGGAGGCAAGACTTCAGAGGGTGAGAAATGAATAGCCTTTCCCCCTACCAAGTTGTTATTATTAGCAGTTGCATTAGAAAATTGAGGGCTGTTACTCACCAATCATGAAAATAATTTTACACTTCCTCAAATCTTCCATGAAACCTTTAAAGTAAGAATAATTGAAGTTATTGGCAGGAAGTACTGTATTGAAACCCTGGTTTTGCTCATGTTACGTAAAAACCAAAATCTTGTAGTTTTACTTGATAAGAAGCTTGAAGATGAGTAAGTGTGTTAATAGTCCATAATGAAATGGCACCAGTGACCATTACGGCCTATTCCTAGACCCAGGTAACATATTTTCATTTAAACACAAATGATCACCTTTAGGTAGTGAAACTAATAAGCCATTAAATAGCATTAATCACAAATAAAGATAATTTTTAAGAAATTACTTAAAAAATTTCTTAAGTGTCTCAGTTGTGAGTTACTTCATATTTTTAAACATTTACTAATCTCTCTTTGATAAAGAGAGTTTCGAAGACAATAGTTTACAAATAGTTCCTATGTACAAAAAATAATGCTATTTTCCATTTAAGGTAGTGATATAAAATTTATTTTAAAAATAAATGTATATAAATAATAATAGTGAGTCAATTTAGTGAAAAGTATTATGTGAATAATATATGGCATAATAAGTAGTATAGAGATAAAGCAAAAATCACAAAGGTGACAAGTGAAGACTGAATTTTGGGAACCACTGCTTTAAGGCAAAGGTATGATTAGACATCTTGGCAAAGTGGGAAACCCTCTAGAGTTTGTGGAGCCCTAACAGATGCTCAGTTGTCACGTGCTGTAGTAGGCAGCCAGGAGGGATGGGTAGACATGAGCTCCATTTTTTATCCTGCTGTCACCTGACTTGATATAGGCAAATGACTTCTTTTCCTTGCACCTCAGTTTCCCCATTTGTAAAATAAAGGTGTTGGACCCAATGGTCTCTAATTGGTTCAAATACCCATGACCTGTGGTTCCTGTAAATGAATAGGCCACATGAGGAAATGGCCTCCTTTGTCCCTGGGCCATAATTATGATGCTGTATGTTTAAGATATCTTCCTAAAGTAAACCAAAATCCTAAGAGACCGTGGGTAAGAGTGAGGGCCCCTGAAGAGATGGCCACAACCAAAAACTTGAACTGGGAATGGCTCTGGGAGCTCCAATCTCAAGGCTCAGAAAATGCCAGTGGTTACTGCTTGAGTCTGGAAGCAGGGGTGCCTCAAATTCGAAATATGTTTAGAGTGAGGATCTGAGGGTAGAGAAAACAGCAGTCCCACCCACGACTGCTTCAGAGAGGAGCAGGGACAAACATTGCACCTTTGCTTAAGGCCATCAGGCTTCATTTATGAAGATTAGACTTTACATGCAATCAGGAGTTGAACCTGTTACCGCACGGTGAGAGTTAGCAGGCCGCTTACTCAACTGTGCCAGGGCAGGGGCAGCCTTCTGCCCTGGACCTGGAGCTTTTGGGCAGGCCGACAAGGTGTGGGCTCGTTCAGGATGCTGTGAAGTTCAGAGTGGGATTCAGTAGAAGCCACTTTGGGAGACACTGCTCCGACCTACAGGCCATCCTGGGCAAATGGGGATGGCAAAAGCTCAAAATGCAGGACTTAGGAGAGTCAGAGAAACTCACCATGTTCAAGTCCTTCTCCGACTGGCTAATTTCTGAGCAGCTTAGTCTCACACCCGTGGGGGTGGGGGTGGGGATGGCAGGCTGATTCCACAAACAAGAACTTCTAGAAAGGTTTCTTTGTTATGCTTAGGCAAAGGCCGGGCAGAGATTCTAAACCAGTGGGTGGGTGTGGACTATGGTACCAAGAGTTAACATTCAAAGTCATGTTTTCAGGGCACCAGGCTAGACAAACAAAACAACATCGAAGCTGAATCCTTCCCTCAGCTGGACAGATGTGGCTACAGAGAGAGTAGGAGGAGACAATTTTGAATACTTTATTATTCTTGTTAACCCTATTGCTAAGGGAGATACTTTACAAATTGCAAGATACATTGACTAGACAGTAATATATTGCAATGTAGGATACTGTGGTTTGTTCCACTTCATGAAAAATTTGCATGCAGTTTTAAAGTAAAGACACTGGAGTTTAAAGGTATTGGTGTTTTTGTTGGAGCTCCAGGCCCCTGGGGTGTGTGGGTTCCTGGAGCAGCCCTCTCAGTGGGGCAGGATGGAGTTAGCCCTGGGCTCCTAGGTGGAGCTCCAGGGTCTTTTCCTGGTTCAGAAATAACTGCTTTTGCTCATCCTATGGGTGTGAGTTGACTAAAGTGACAGGTAGAATGTAATTACCTGGATAGAGAGGAGAAGGTTTTTATCTCCCATCTTGGTGACAAAATTACAAGTTTTACACTTTAAATAAACTGATAGGACTCTGATTTATACTTCATGCCTTATGTAGATGCTCAGTACTTTGGAAAGTTAGGTCGATTTTCTGTTATAAAACTTTTAGTGGAATTGGGGTAATTCATCTATATACTCAATTCTATCTTTTTGCAGGAATCCATTATGAGCTGAGTGAAAGGCCTAACAACAGAGGGGGGGACGGGAGGGAGAGGGAGAGGGAGAGGAGAGAGAGAGAGAGAGAGAGAGAGAGAGAATGGACATGAAGAATTGGGTTGGGGATAGAAGGGAAACAAGGTAGGGGAGAAAGAGCTGGAAGCAGAGGAAAAAGTGAATTTGGAGTCTTTGAAGTAATTTCTTTTTTATACTGAAGGATGATTTTTGTTGTTGTTCTTTTTAATCAGGGATGCCCCAGTCTCTTCACAAAGTAGCCCAGGGAGACTGGCAGAGTCGTATGTAATCTGGAGCTTTCTATTCAAGGCAAAAACACATAGATGCTCTTAACCTGTGGGACCAGAGGGTCATCTCACATCCTCTGGACTTCCAGTTAACTTTATGAAGCTGAGCATCTTTTAATTTATTTGAAATCTAGGAAAGTGGCTCTGGTTATTATTATTATTATTATTATTATTTTTGGTATATGTATCCTATTACAGTTTTTAAAAATAGTTATTTTTTAAAATTAATAATGGTACATTCATGTAATGTAGCCATTACAAATTAAGGTTATAGAGAGTTTTGAATGACATGGGAACATGCTTATGATATGCACAAAAATTGGAGGTAATATTTGTATATACATGTGTATTCTCAACTCTGTGAAAATAGGTATATAAACAACACTCTGGAATAAAATGTACTAGAAATGTTAACCATGATTACTTAGAGTCCATAAGGTTTTAGATGATTCTAAATTTCTACTTTAAAAAGTCTTCTATAATGAATGTGTTAATTTTATAACCAGGAAAAAAGGGCAACTTTATTAGGCAATCAATCAATCCCTATCCAGGTGGGTCTGAGTTCATTATTTGCACTTGACTCATGTTTATGTGCCTTTCCCCATGAATCCCCATGATGCCATTTGGTGACTGAGATTTTCACATACTGCTATTGCCATTATCAAATGACACTTTATCACCTCATGCTCATGGATCAGCGCAGGATTAGAGTTGGGGCTATTTAGAAAGCTAACTCACTTGTATGTATTCATAGTCAATACAAACATATTTCCATGGACTATAATGATAACATTTATTACAGAGTGATAATGTTGGGAGGTATTTTACTTAGGGCAAGCATGAACCTTATCTGTTTTGAACAATCTCAAGTTCAGATAATGTAATCTATTTTCAGTTCCATGTGTACCTAATTGTGGTTGGATCTTTTTATTTTTATTTTTTTTTTAGTTTTTGCAAGACTTTTAACGACAAAAATTATAAAGCAGTATAATTTGGGTGTTTCTTAGGTTGCATCCAATGATACACTGCAGAATAGTAACTACTATCCAGAAAAAGGACTTGTGTTTTCAAAAACTGAAGAACGTTTCATTAACGTTAGCTAGCTCTCTCTGCTGCAGGACTTGCGGGAGCCTTGCTGTGCTGTTCTATATGCGACTCTTCCGAAGGCGATTGAGTGTTAGCGTTTCCCAAACATATTTTCCCAGAGCACCCTCTTCTCACTGAGTGTCTCGGGGGTCATGTTCTCTGGGCTGGAGGAAGTGCATCTCTTAGGCATCCCTTTGCTTCTTCACATGGACCCAGCGGGGAGAGAGGCACAGAGTTCCCCTCTTAACTGTGTTCTCTGGCTAAGGGAAAAGTACATGTTGCTGGTAGTTTATTATCTCTTTGCTGGTGATTAATAAAAAAGACACATTCTAAGCCACTCAAGTGACAAGTTTGCTCGGTAAAGAAAACTCACCTCCGGTGGGGTCCTCTCCAAATACATTTAACTGGTCATCGCCCTGTTTATAAAAAAATAAAAAGATTAGATGATGAGACTAACAGGTATTATGTTAAACTTCTTCTTTTTGTGTGTGTATGTGTTAAACTTCTTGCCAACATTAACATACTAAACCTTCCAAACAACTCTATGAGGGAGGCCTATTATGACCCACCTTTACAGATGAAGAAACTCAGAGTTTGAGAAGCTAACCTGTGCACGGCCACAGAGTGGCGAGGAACAAGCCCAGATCTCCTCAGAGTTTATGCTTGTTTCTTAACCCGTTCAATATCCTGCCTCATTTTCTTGGCGCAGAACCTATTTGTGGTCAGAAAAGCTGATTTCAAGAAGGCAAAACCTTCCAGGACCCGAAACTCAGATAGGGCAGTCACAGCTGTTTCACAAACAACTCTAACTTATAGCTGGCCTTGGCCAACTTTCTGTAAAGGGCCAGGCAGTAAATGCTTTCAGCCTTGTGAGCCATATGGTCTGTGCAGCTATTAAATACGGACCAAACCTTGCCAATCTCTGAAAACGAAAGCATGAAATAAGGCAAGTTGGGACGACCAGCTTTGATTGATGTCTGCCTTTTAAATTTCCGTATTATTTTTTAATCAGACAGCTACTCCATTTTCCTTATAGAAGAACCCATGGTGTTTGGAAAAAATCCTGAAAAAAATTTATATAAAGGCATTTGGTGAGAATTTTCGATCCCACCTATGTCTCTATCCATCCCATCTACCCACTTCCTCACCCCTTATGGGTAACCACTCATAGAAGTTTATTTTTTATTTTTTTTGTATCTTTCCAGATACACAGAAAAACTACTTTCAGATATCCATGGATACACTTAGCTATAAATATATAATCTTTATACCTCCACTTTGTACATAGAAAGAAGCATACCTATATTGTACATGCATATGTGTTTATATTGACATACTAATCTATGCTGTTCTTCCCCTTGCTTTAAAAATATATTATTTTATTGATGGGAGAGGAAGAGAGAGATAGACACACCAATAATGGGAGTGAATCATTGATCAGCTGCCTCCTGCATGCCCCACACTAGGGATCGAGCCAGGAATCAAACTGTGACCTCCTCATTCATAGGTCAATGCTCAACCACTGAGCCACACCGGCTGGGCTCCCCTTGCTTTTTTACATATCAATATTTCCCAGAGAACGTTCCATATTAGCACAGAATGTTCTCGGTTGTACAATATTCTATTGTATGGACGGTCCCATAGTTGTTCCTTTATGATGGACCATTGAATTGTTTTCAATCTTGGACTATTTTTGAAAAATTAGTATAATAAATAACTTTACATAGAAGTCATTTCATACACCTATAGCTGGAGGATAAATTCCCAGAGATGGGGCTGTGCAACCAAAGAGTAAATGTATTTATAATTGTGATAGATTTTGCTAAATTGCTCTTGCTACTGAGGTTGTGCCATTTTGCAGGGACAGCCTCGGCCTCTGATTTGCTTTGATGCAGGACTCAGTTAAATGAGGTTGCCTGGTTGCATTAATGCTCCCCTGGAAGAGCTTTGTCTGAGAACAGAGCCTTGCCTTCCTCTTTTAGAACACCTGCCTTCAGGGCAGCTCTCCTGCTTGTCTTCTTAGATTTGCCTGTGTATCCAGAACGGTTCCAGGTGGACAAGAGTACGTAATGGAGTGGCCATTCAGGGACACATCTGCATTAATTAACTCCCTTCTCTGAGTAGAAAAGACTTTGGTTATTCCTCGGGAGCCTCCCTCCTCCCATTCCTTTCTCTTGTTGAAATCATTGCACTTTGGAGCTGGGAGTATAGGTCAATCACCGAAAATCCAACCCTACCATCCGCCTCTCCCATTTTACAGATGAGGAAAAGATGGTTAGCGAGGTCATGCGAGGGGCCCATGGTCATGTCATCAGGTCTTTAGCGATGCCATGGTTGGGATGGGAACCACATGTCTCACCATGTAGCAAGGCTCCTAGAATTTAGTCCCATCAGCTTAGCTACCACAATGGACCTGTTAGTGTCCTGCACTCACCTGGCTGGTACAACCACCTCCCAGCTGCTGCTAAGGGCTCACCGGAGCCTGGCCCCTTCCTCAGGCTGGGTGACTCTGGTATAAGTTGTGCCTCAGTGTTCCCCTCAAGATCAGGCTGACCCCAGCAGCAGACCAGCAGGGACCACATCTTTGCTCAGCTACTACCCATGCCCTAGCCTAAGAGCATCCCTAATAACACACCTGCAAGAATCCCCAGCTGAGGCTTTGCTTCAAGGGACCTATTTGAAGCCATTCATGTCTGCCTTCAATGCAGCTACATAGCAAGAGGCATAATAGCCTTTGCTGGAAAAGGATTGTTCAATCAGACTCTGCTTATTGCTTGTGAAACAGCTACTGAATTTATCCAGGTAATGTTAAGAGGAAGCCACTGAGTCCTGCCCCTCCCTGTTAAATATTATTGTTAAGTTATCAGACTCACACCCACCGGACAGGCTAAACTGTAGTCTTTCTTGTGTCTGGTTATCATGTTTTGCGAGTTTGAGGAGGGTTAATCTCAATCTATAAAACAATGCACCATGTTTAAATGGCCTATCAGACCTCTATTTGGCTGCTTGAGTCTGATCTGTTTTTATCCACAGCCTTCTATGCTGTTGGCCCAAATGCTTTAAATCAGCCCTAGTTTTATTTCTATGAATGCATTGATCGTGAACAGGTTTCTGGAGTGTAGACACAACTGTCATCAGCTCTGCGCCAGAAATGTGACGCGCTGCGCTGACTGACACGAAAGCCCAGGTGAATGGGATGTTTGACTGGAGGCTGTTATTTTCTAGTGATGCTCAGAATAAACCTCATGATTCCAATGTGACTCTTTTGTAAATAAAACTATTCTGGCATCACACACACACACACACAAACAACCAATGAAAAGCAAAAGATGCTCTACAACCCCTGGAGGCTCTTTCTGTTCCAATGCGAGGTGTATTCTGCATGAAAGGCATTGGTTTTGGAATGTCAATTATATAAGGAGCAAACTGTTATATAGGCTTATTCCAAAAATATCTGACAAGGTGTTTACATCCAGTTGCATTGTAGCTGCGTCTTCAGCGAGGTGTATTTTGGAAAAACACAACCCACTGATGACCAAGTGCCACCCTGTGTGCCTGTGGGTGCTTCTTTGTGTCACAGCCATTTACTGTGTGGCTGCTACATCCAGTCAGCACGTTGTCCCCTGTCAGTCTGAATTGTGGGGTCAGGCTCTGTGACTACAACGAGACATTGATGACTTGGGAGGCATGATGCAGGCTACATATCTGAACAAACTGACAAAGAGAAATAGTACAAATATAGGCACAGATTTTATGTAAGTGCCACTTATGACTCATAAGCCAGGAGCCAAGGCAGCCAGCAATGATGTGATTAATACTGGTGAGGGTGGGACAGCTACAGCCAGACCACTAACACACACACACACACACACACACACACACACACACACACACATTCAGGTGGCCACATCTTCTGTGCTACATATGTGATGATATGTTGGTGATTGATGAGGAAAAACCGGGAATCCTGCTGAAGTGCCATATTTAGAGCCTCACGATGGGGTTTGGGGTTCATGGGGAACGGGATTTGGGTTACTGATTTGCTTTGGTCTCTGTCCCTTCGTCTCCAGTCAAGCCAGAGCCACAAGGAGAGCAAAGGCTCCTCGCATCCAGCTCTATTTCCCCTTGCGGATGTGGAGGCAAGAAGCTGCCTTTGCAAGGCTGGCTGATGGTGCTATTTTTAGAAAGAACGTTAGTAGGTGTGTGTGTTTTCCTTTGGGATCAGAGCTCTAGCATCACTGTGAAGTGCAGGAGGACAGAGTGCAGTGAGAGACTACATGGCACAAGTATAATGAACGCTCATGGTGCCATCTGGAGGCAGGGCATGTGGTGAAACCGCTGCAAGGAACTGTCAGGAAGATAGTAAGACCACTCTCCGTACAGGATTTATGGCTTAAACCAGCAGAGACCAGCTAGATCCGACATGGAGACTCATGTCACCTAAGGGTAACCCCTAGCATCATTGTACACTCATTGCAATAAACAGAAAGCTCATAGAACAGCGGTTCTCAACCTGGGGGTTGAATGACCCTTTCACAGGGGTCGCCTAAGACCATCGGAAAACACATATATAATTACATATTGTTTTTGTGATTAATTACTATGCTTTAATTATGTTCAATTTGTAACAATGAAATTGGGGGTCACCACAACATGAGGAACTGTATTAAAGGGTCGCGGCATTAGGAAGGTTGAGAACCACTGTCATAGAAGGGCACAAAATGACTGTAGGAGTTCCTCTGAGAAATCTCCACCCCTTTCCTGGAAGGTCCTGATTATTCCTCCCCCTCATTGAATACCCTACCCCCCCAGTTAGATGAACCTCAACCAAGGAAGCAAGTTTCACTAGAGGGGAGCTGCTGTGTGTGTGAAGTAGCCCATTCTCGGTCTCAGTGCTTCACTAATAAACTCACTTTCCCTTTAAGCGCCACGCTGGCTCATGTTTGAATTCTTTCCTCTGCGAAGCCAAGAGCCCTCCGTGGGCCCTGGGCCCTCGAGCCCCTGGAACCCTGGAATGCCTGCCTCAATATGAATGGAGGCAAAGTGGGCTCATTTGCTAAGAGAGGGACGGAAGTTGGATCCTGGCGGTTTGAAAGAGCAGTTCTCAGGTTTTGCTGGTGAGCTGTTAATGAAGTTTTGAAATTTCTTGGCTCATCAGCAGAAGGTTATTGGAAAACGGAAACATAACTACATTTTATCAGCAGGGAGAAGGGAGACTGGTCCTTGAGAAATGTTCTGAGTGTTTACAGTTCTCACTAAAGCCTGTTTTCATTTAAAGCAATGGGCAATTTGAAAAAAAAAAAGTATGGGAAGTGGTATATAATTTACTTATACCCAAGAATTTATTTTACAACAAGTACCATTTCTCTTTCACTGAAGTGTACACCATTAGTCTGCTTGCTGTGGAAGTTCTTGTATAATCGAGTAAACAGGGAGGAAAAATATAGGGGATGCTAGGCGAACCTTCTCTCAGTCTTATTAAATTGCAGGTTCTCTAAATGAACTGCGCTAAATAGTGGTTCACAGTTCTCTGGGAGGAATGGTATTTTTCTTCTTTTATGTATGAAGTGAATATATACATGAAAAAGTAATTTAAATGTTCATGTCTCTAATAAGGAATTTAAAAAAATATTTGTATTTTCATATTTTTTTAAAGTATGTTTTTTATTGATTTTAAAGAGAGAGGAAGGGAGAGGGAGAGAGAGAAAAAAACACACGCATTGACGTGAGAGAGAAACATCTATTGGTTGCTTCCCATACACACCCCAACCTGGGATTGAACCCACAACCTGAGTATGCACCCTGACCAGGAATCGAACCGGTGACCTTTCGGTGCATGGGATGATGCTCAACCAACTGACCCACAACAGCCAGGGCTCTAATAAGGAATTTTAAAGAAAACAGTTTTTCCCGATGTTTTCCTATAAATTCCTGTTTCACCTCACTGCTGAGGAGTGTGTGAAAAACACCTTGGTCTCCTCTTCTATGTCAAATGGGGCACCGTTGTCGAGCAGGGCTTTGTCAGGCTGGTGGGGTGAAGCAAGGGACGAAGTTCCCATTCTGATTGTGTCTCATTTAAAGTGAATGTTAGCCATAGAGCCACTGGTGGGGTGAAGCAAGGGACGAAGTTCCCATTCTGATAGTGTCTCATTTAAAGTGAACGTTAGCCATAGAGCCACATTGGACTAGAGTCTTACCAAGGAGAGTTATTTGGCTTCTACCTCTTTGTATTCTGAGTCCTTGTAAAACAGTAAAGCTTAGCTTCAACCATTGGGACCTACAGAGCTTATTGGCCTGTTTCTAGCAGTTTTAATAGGTTCTATGAAAATACAGACTCCTTATGACATACTCTCGGCAAAATGGAAAATCAGGTTAATTAATAGAGTAAAACACACTAGATGTATGTTTATGTGTTTTTCAGAAAGAGACATATCACCCAGAGGAGACAGCCGTGGTTCCACCATCTCTCTTTAAAAAGGAAGTAGGCGGAGACCAAGATGGCGGCATAGGTAAACACCGGAGACTGCTGCCGCAAACAACCACTTCAAAAATACAACTAAAAGACGGAACGGATATCACCCAGAACCACAGGAAGGCTGGCTGAGGAGAGACTCTTCAACTAGAAGGAAAAATAACAGCACACCGAGGCTCAGAGGAGGCGCAGTGTGGAAAAAACTCAGGTGCGGAGGTGCGCGCGCAAAGCGGGCTGGTGGCTGAGAGCGCGGTTGTCGTTTTCGGTCAGGGGGGAGTCTCAGACTCTGAGCTCCAGATACGGGCGAATCGCTGGGGACTCGGACCCAAACGGGAGAAGCGGGAGTGTCTGGCATCAGTTGGAAGGCAGCTTTCCCTCCGAGGTTTGCAGCGGTTCCGGGGGTTCTGAGAAGCAGAGCCTCTGGGAACAGGACTGAGGGCACCATAACGGCTCCCTCCGCCCGCCCTGTTGAGCCCGCCCCGCCCAAGCCCTGCGCAGAGCCATTTGCCAGATCGCCTCAGGCAAAGGCTAGATTAGCACCTCCCCAGAGGACAGAAGTTTTCCGCGGCAGACACAGCTGATTCACACAGCCAGTCGGCCTGGTGGTCAAATCCCTCTAGTATTAACTACAACAATCAAGGCTCAACTAGAACAAGACTGCGCACAAAGACCACTAGGGGGTGCACCAAGAAAGCATAAAAAATGCGGAGACAAAAAAACATGACAGAAATGGAGGATATAGAGCTAAAAATCGCAATTTTGAGGGCTTGCAAAAATGTGCTAGAAGCTGTCAATAAACTTGAGGAGAGAGTCACGAAAACTAATGAGACCCTCGATGCTATGATAAAGAACCAACTAGAAATTAAGCATACACGGACTGAAATAAAGAATATTATACAGACACCCAATAGCAGACCAGAGGAGCGCAAGAATCAAGTCAAAGATTTGAAATGCGAAGAAGCAAAAAACACCCAACCGGAAAAGCAAAATGAAAAAAGAATCCGAAAATACGAAGATAGTGTAAGGAGCCTCTGGGACAGCTTCAAGCGTACCAACATCAGAATAATAGGGGTGCCAGAAGATGAGAGACAGCAAGATATTGAAAACCTATTTGAAGAAATAATGGCAGAAAACTTCCCCCACCTGGTGAAAGAAATGGACTTACAGGTCCAAGAAGCGCAGAGAACCCCAAACAAAAGGAATCCAAAGAGGACCACACCAAGACACATCATAATTAAAATGCCAAGAGCAAAAGACAAAGAGAGAATCTTAAAAGCAGCAAGAGAAAGAGACTCAATTACCTACAAGGGAATACCCATACGACTGTCAGCTGATTTCTCAACAGAAACTTTGCAGGCCAGAAGGGAGTGGCAAGAAATATTCAAAGTGATGAATGCCAAGAACCTACAACCAAGATTACTTTATCCAGCAAAGCTATCATTCAGAATTGAAGGTCAGATAAAGAGCTTCACAGATAAGGAAAAGCTAAAGGAGTTCATCACCACTAAACCAGTATTATATGAAATGCTGAAAGGTATCCTTTAAGAGGAGGAAGAAGAAAAAGGTAAAGATACAAATTGTGAACAACAAACATGCATCTATCAACAAGTGAATCTAAGAATCAAGTGAATAAATAATCTGATTTACAGAATGAACTGGTGATTATAATGAATCAGGGACATAGAAAGGGAATGGACTGACTATTCTTGGGGGGGAAAGGGGAATGGGAGATGCGGGAAGAGACTGGACAAAAATCGTGCACCTATGGATGAGGACAGTGGGTGGGGAGTGAGGGCGGAGGGTGGGGCGGGAACTGGGAGGAGGGGAGTTATGGGGGGGAAAAAAAGAGGAACAAATGTAACCTGAACAATAAAGATTTAATTTAAAAAAAAAAAGGAAGTAGGCTTGGGGCAAGGTAGGTCTGGAAGGAGTGAGCAGGTGGAGGGCTCGCAGGACTCTGACATCTCCTCCTAATGCCTCTTCCTTCTGACTTCTTTGCTCATCACGGGTGTACCTCCATGCTTTCTCTGCAGCCTGAAGCACTTTCCCCCACCATCAATGAGAAATTCACTTGTTTAAAAAAAGTCCAAATGCTGACATTGGCCAGAAAAATTTAACAGGTTTATATATAACTAGAGGCTTGGTGCACGAAATTCATGCACTCAGGGTGGGGGTGAGGGTGGGTCCTTCAGCCAGACCTGTGCCCTCTCACAGTCTGGGAGTCCTTGGGGAATGTCCGACTGACGGCTTAGAGCTGGCCTAAGCTGTCAGTCAGACATTCTTAGTGCTGCCATGGAGGTGGGAGAGACTCGCCAGCCATGAGCCGGCTTCTGGCTGAGCGGCGCTCCCCCTGTGGGAACGCACAACCACCAGGGGGCTCCTGTGTGCCGGCCGCCATCTTGGCTGACAGTTAATTTGCATATACTCACTGATTAGCCAATGAAAAGGGTAGCGGTCGTACGCTAATTACCATGTTTCTCTTTTATTAGTGTAGATTGTTATGAATTTGAGCTGCTGAAACTTGCTCACAGAAACATTCTGACTTGCATTAATGCTTTATGTCCCTGCATTTATATTAAAAAATTCCCACACAAATGAAAACGAAAAATCTGCCAATACCTGATTTCTGTCACCTATTTTCCACTTGCAATCATATACTTAGTTACCTTTTGATCCTATGAGGGAAAACATCCAATGTTCAGCACTGCCAATAACAGGAAGAAGAGATTTTTTGTTTAAAAAATGTAATGTTTCCCATCATAGTGGGTTCTTAAGCACATTTCCACGTATGTGGTGTGCTAGCTGGATGCCTTTTGGCATAATTGTTACTTGTTTGGCATGGATAGCACACAGGTTGGTGTCTTCAAAGAGGCCAACCTGATAGGCCTCACTTGCCTCCTGCAAAGCACCATAGGCTGTGCCCTGGAAGCGCAGATCTGGATTGATGTCCTGAGCAATTTCTCTCACCAGCCGCTGCAAGGGAAGTTTGTTAAATCAGAAGTTCAGTGGACTTCTGTTAATGTCTAATTTCACGGAGCGCTGTGGTGCCAGGCCTGTAACGATGAGGTTTCTTAACCTCTCCCCCTCCAGTAGAGGGCGCACTGTTGTGATTGGTTTTTGTAGCCAGTTACTACCCCTCTCATCCCCCCATGCTTTGCACAAGCCCTGGTGTAAAGACCTCCTTATGTAACCCCCTTCTCCTTTGGCTGGAGTTTGGTGAGCTAGAGGCAGTGCTGGCTTTGGGGAGTGACAATTCCGAAGTATTTTTAAATTATCACTATCATACACTATCATAGATGCAACTGACAGCTCTCCAAGGGCCACTCCTTGATTTCCAGTCAAGCTCTGATCTTTCCCCCCTGCTCTTGCTTTTATTATTCTCTAACTTGAATGTCTGCATTCAATTCCCTGAGGTTCTAGCAGGTAACACTGACTGAGGAGTGGGACAGGGTTAGTTAGTGGCCATGGGTCACAGAGCAAAGGAGGAACTGAAAGGGACTCCCAGGTTGGAACTGTGAATCCAAGGGGCAGGCCAAAAGAAGTGTTCTTCTCACCAGAAACAATCCGTAGACATGAGATGAGGGGGCTTTTAAATAGAGTCTGAAGACTCAGGAAGGGCTCACGATATGAAAGATTGATGAGCAGTGACTATCTACAGCTGCTAGCTACAGCTTTTATAAAGTTCATGCAGCTTTGCCCAAGCTAGTTAAGATACTAGTAAACTCCATGTCTTCCCAGCCTGGAACGCCTCCTCCTTTGCCCTGTTCGTTTACATTCTGTCTCTCCTCCTGGCCGCGTGCGAGTCCAGGCAATGTTGGGTGTTCCCACAGAGGGCAGGTCCGCGTGAAAACTGGCAATCTGACAGTTCTCAGGAAGGATGCCTTGTTGTTGCTTTTCTTAAACTATGATTACTTTATCTTCATGATTATAAATTTAATTTTTTGTGAGTTGTTTACTTGACGCTACCTACCTTGTGTGGTGATACTTCTATGCATTGACAGTTGGGGATAGACTTTAAGATCTGCAAGTTCGATGGCTCACAGATGAACCCCAGACTACCCCAGTGGCAGAATTGATGTCTCTAGACAGCCCAGTGTGCTGGCGCAATAAATGGCAGTCCTGCAGAGCTATGACTTTCCCAAGACGATGCAGAGGACAGGCAACACGCTGGTTTCTAGTGTGGCCTACCTCTGTGCTTCCTGAAATATACTGTACTCAAAGGCCAGCCTTTGTATCTCCTCTTTGTTTTAAAATCTTAGTACAGAATTACAGATAAAAGAGAGACATTTTACTATCTTTTGAGAAACCTTTGGCACCCTGGCTGGGTGGCTCAGTTGGTTAGAGTGTCATCCAGTACATCAAAAAGTTGTGGGTTCCATCCCCGGTCAGGGTGTGCATGGGGAGCAAGCAACCAGTTGATGTTTCTCTCTTACATTGATGTTTCTCTCTCTCTCTC
This sequence comes from Myotis brandtii, assembly GCF_000412655.1. Lineage (NCBI taxonomy): Eukaryota > Metazoa > Chordata > Mammalia > Chiroptera > Vespertilionidae > Myotis > Myotis brandtii. The sequence goes on along the minus strand of NW_005363836.1, from coordinate 6,727,162 downwards.
TCCCCCCTCCTCTCTCTCTAAAATCAATTAAAAACACACGTATCCTTGGATGAGGATTAAAATAAAAAACAAACAAACAAAAAAACCTTTGGCCAAGAGTACTTGGGGAATTTTTAAAAGGCACGATGACATCATATTAGAAAATCAGGCACTCAACCCACTACCAAGAAACAAGCAGATGCAGGAGCCAAGGAAACTTGCCTGCTCTCTCCTGCTTCTCCAAGTCTCTCATACAGGAGCCTGCACCGAGAAAGCAAAAAACTGCCAAAAGCAGAAATAAAAGCAGCTCAGAAAAGACAAGTCTGTAAGAGAAGTTAACCCTTAAAAGCTGGGACTTTCAGCCCGGCCAGTGTGGCTCAGTAGTTGAGCATTGACCCATGAACCAGGAGGAGGTCACGGTTAGATTCCCTGTCAGGGCACATGCCCGGGTTGTGGGCTCGATCCCCAGTAGGGGTGGAGGGGGGCATGCAGGAGGCAGCCGACCAATGATTCTCTCTCATATTTATGTTTCTATCCCTCTCTCCCTCTCCCTTCTTTCCTCTGAAATCAATAAAAACACATTTAAAAAAATCTCTCACACACACACACACACACACACACACACACACACACACGCACACACACACAGCTGGGACTTTCAAAATGCAGGGCTGGCCAAAAGTCTCTGGGAGGGGACTGAATCCACTCACTAACCTGTGGTCCACAAGGATGTGTGTGTTTACAGGGTTGTCTCCCCCCCGCCCCCCCTCACTAATTTGCACAAAGACTCTACTTGGACTAGTGGTGACCTGCCTTGAGGTGAACTTTGATCAATCCCCCCGCCCCATTAAATATTCAGAATAGAAAATAAAGAGAGTATGGGGGTGGGGGAAGCAAAGAGAGTTTCAGGGCTCCTGCAAATGCCACTTCCCTGGTATCAGTCAGACAAGAGCACACACTCTGCTGAAGAGCCCAGAGTTTACAACATGGCCTTGGGCTGGTCCTCTAGCCCTGCTTTGACCCAATCCCAGCTCTTTAGCCCCTCCTCTCTGCCTCTTTCCCTCTTAACAATATAGGAATCACCAGTTCTTTCCTACTTAGGATGCTCTGGAGGAGCGGATGAGGTCTGAAGAGAAAGGGCAGGGTATAAATGCAGGGCGTGCCTGCTGTTAGGAAGCTGCTCTACCCTGGTAAAGGTCATCTTAGACACCCCTTACCCTGGACTTGTAAGGCATGCACCTTTAAAGAACAAAGGGATGTTCTAAACTGGCTGGAAACAATCATTCCCATCAATGCCTCTTCACAGCTTCTCGGCATATGTACTAAAATTAACGCATTAGGAGCCCTGAAGAACTATAAATACGAAGGGGATTATGTCATGGATTTGCTACATTAGTATTTACTTTAGAAAAAAAATTGGGTAAGAAATTACCATATGAAATTGGTTAAGGACACATACTTCCAGTTATAAGATAAGTAAGTGGTGGGGATGAACAGCATGGTGACTCTTAACCACATAGTGTACAGAATATTTGACAGCTGCCAAGAGAGTAGCTCTTAAAAGCTCCCATCACAAGAAAAGAAATGTGTAACTGTGTGATAGGGATGTTAACTCGACTTACGGTGATTATTTCACAATATATACAAATATCAAATCATGTTGTACACCTTAAACAAATATACTGTTATGTCAATTCTATTGCATTAAAAAAGAAATTACCATATGAGAACTCGGTGGTCCATAAATAATTATTTTATGCTGAAAACACCCTTTGCCACCGAACATTAGCTTCACAAAAGCACATATGTGTCGTCAGCCTTGGCCTTCCCAAGGCGTTTTCCCTGCTCCGATTCCACTCACTGCCCAGCCGCAGGCCCTGTACACACAGGTGGACAGAGGGATACTCATTGTTGTGAGTGTGGTCAAGAAACCCCATGATGGAGGAAGAAAATCCTTCACTTTACAAGAAGGGAAACTGAGGCCCGAGGAGCGGTGTGTGTGACACAGTCGTCCCATGTCATACCTCTGGCATGTGAGAGAGCTGATACCTGAAATCAGGGAGTCTGACTCCAAAGACTCTGAGCCTTTCCCTACCCATGAATGAACAAATGAGGAAGCTGGATATTATTTTCTATGCAGGGTATGTTAGCACATATTTTGGGACAGTTGCTATTTGGCACATGTCCAAACAAGTCCACCTTTAAATTAGTCTGGTCCCAGAGAGCTACGGTATGTTCTTTAGATGTCAATGTTTTTTACTTGTGCAGTGTTTTACACAAGGGAGAATATTTCCATTTCTAACATCTGCAATGCAGAGTGGGGTGCTAGGAAAGGCACTGGACCCCTAGGAACTTGGTTGGAGTCCAAAATGCTATGTGTTCGCCCAGCCACGGTGGCTGAGTGGTTGAGCATCTACTTAGGAACCAGAAGGTCACGGTTCGAGTCCCGGTTCGAGTCCCGGTTAGGGCTTGATTCCCCCAAGGGGGCGCATGTAGGAGGCAACCAATCAATGATTCCCTCCCATCTTTGATATTTATATCTCTCCCCTCCTCTCTGTAATCAGTTAAAAAATATATAAAAAGCAACAACAAACAAAACAAAAACCAAAAGGCTATGTGTTCTTGGTGATGTCAATGAAGCCTTCGTGCAACACACAGGGCCTGCTCTGCTCGGCCCTGGTCTGGGGGAGCAAACAGACACGGTCTGTGCTCACGAGCTTCATGTCTATTTGGGGAGATGGATATTAATTACATAACCTTATAAGGAAATGCATATTAAACAGGAATTTACATCAAGTAAAGGGTTCTAGGAAAATTAAAATAGGAGCTCTGATGTACACAGGGGTTGGGCAGTAGGCTCTATGTTGGCCAAGTGGGGAAGGGAGGGGAGGGGAGGTGAAGAAAGACAAGCCTGTCCCTGGAAGAGTCCTCAGCTAATGCAAAAGCCCAAAGGAGGAGCAGCCCGCACCCTGGAGAAGCTGTAGGCAGGTCAGTGAGTCTGGGCACAGGGAGCGGGAGAGCGGTACGCAGAGGCCTCCTGCAGGGTCTTGGGGCCCAGGGAGGGCTCAGGTTGTATCCCAGGAGCTTGGGAAGAAAGGCTTTGAGGGCTGGAAGTTGGAAAGGACATGATCAGTTCTATGTTTTTATAAATATCACTCTAGATTCTGTGGAGCATGGATTGGAGGTGTCCCTTTGTCTGAAGTCGGGGGAACAGTGCCGCCCCAAAGGATCGAAAGTATTTTGTAAACAGTAAATTGTACAAATAGTTATTATAAGTATACCTTTGTTTACTAGTATATAAAACAAGTTATTCTCCATGTCTTCAGAAAAGCCACGGCTCTTAAGATTATAAGGTAAGTTTGGGGTCAAATGCAGTGTTAGAGCCCACCCACTATTCTCCCTAGTCTTCCAATCCGGTTCTGCTCTATCTAGCACCTTAAAGAAAGAAATCTGAGTGGGCTCTGGCGGAACTGGATGTAAGCAAACATTCCCACAGAACATTCGGAGGTGAAACTTGAGGCTATGTGTTCCTGACCGTGGAGAACAAGACCAGCCTTTAGCTCAACAAGGAGTGGGTGGACAGGACATGCTGGTCGAAATGCAAAGTCTTGGAAAAACCTTGGGGAAAACAACTCCTCAAATATGACTTTCTTCCTTTTTTTTAAAGAATGTTAAGCTCAAGAGCAACTACATGTTTCTTCATTTTTTTTCACTTAATTGAGCAGTTGCCACGGCAACTCAAGAACAGACTCCTCATTGCCTTCAATGAATTGCAGATCCACATTTTCCATCTGCTGCAAGTTGCAGTGAGCTTTTAAGAAAGGTAATCTCGAGTTCTTGTTTTTCCCCCTGCCTGACATCAGTATTCTCCACGGACTGTGAAGTGGCAGCACTTCGTTTTCATGAATGAGAAAAACATGTCCTGGGGACAGAGGGTTTGGAAATCTCATGAGGATTCAGACCCGTCAGCCAGTCAACAGCATGAAACCCACGGTGCTGAGGAGGAGAGCAGAGAGGCCCAGGGAAGAGGGGGGGTCCCTCGCCTAGGAGCACACCACAATGTCGGCAAGCCCGCCTGCCCTGCTAAAGAGCTCCCCAAGCCCGTCTTCTGAATTTAATCCTGGAAATAGGATGAAGGTCTTGCGGAACCACTGTCCCCGGACCTCCTTCTCTCTCTTCCCTCGTTGACCCTCGGCTTCCGCCCAGCCCCAGCCCCTATCATCTGTTCTTGCCTGAAGTATTAAAATATCCTCCTAACTTGCCTCCCTGAAACCAGTCTCTCCACTCAGTCCATTCTTCACATGGGTGGACCAGTATATGCCACCCATGCAGACCTGATGCTGCCTCCCTGCTCCGAGGCTGACACGGAATTTCCACCAGGGCTTAGGTAGAGCCCCTCCTGCCTGGGCCAGCCCATGCCTCCAGGCGCATCTGGTCCTTGTCTGCTCCCACAGTCCCACTGGCCGTCCCTCTATGGCAGTGGTTCTCAATCTTCTGGCCCTTTAAATACAGTTCCTTATGTTGTGACCCAACCATAACATTATTTTCGTTGTTACTTCATAACTGTAATTTTGCTACTGTTATGAATCGTAATGTAAATATCTGATATGCAGGATGGTCTTAGGTGACCCCTGTGAAAGGGTCATTCAACTGCCAAAGGGGTCGCAACCCACAGGTTGAGAACCGCTGCTCTATGGGCACTGCATTTACAGCCATTATATTCAGACTATTATCTTTCCCTGGAATGACCTGTCTAGCTCCCTACAACTCCTCTTATTAAAAGACCCATTTTAAGACTAAACTTAAGAGTTACTCCCATGGCCCTAGCCGACTTGGCTCAGTGGATAGAGCGTTGGCCTGCGGACTGAGGGGTTCCGGGTTCGATTCTGGCCAAGGGCACATGCCTGGTTTGCAGGCTTGCTCCCCAGTGGGGGGCGTGCAGAAGGCAGCCGATCAATGATTCTCTCTCATCATTGATGTTTCCATCTCTCTCTCCTTCTCCCTTTCTCTCTGAAATCAATAAAGAAATATATATTTTTTTAAAAAGAGTTACTCCCATGGACACAGACAATAGGGTGGTGGAGGCCTGGGGCAGGTGGTGGGGCGGGTTATAAGGGGCCAATGGGAGAATAAAGGGGACATATATAATACTTTCAACAATAAAAATTTAAAAACAACAAAAAAGTTACTCTCCTTCCTCCCATTAGAATTAAATTCCCTCTCCAGTTTGCTCATAGAGCATGTTCTATTTCTGTGATAGTGCATCCCACATCATACCGTCAGTTGTGTGTATTAGAGTCAGTTGTGTATTTTATTCATCTTTTCACCTTCCATGGTGCCTTGAACATAGAAGATGGAGAAATGGCTCCCTCCTCATTAGCCCATAGCATGTCTCTAATTTCTCAGCATAGTGGAATTGAACTCTCTGCCCAGCACTCATCCTACCCATGAAACGTAACACTGGCCACAGGTTTGGATCAGGAGTGCACTTGAGTCATGCTTGGACAATTAACATCCTTCTCTAGGAACTTACACTGAGAGAGACTGGGCTCTCTGTTGGCTGGGCCAGTTGGTAGACACTCTACCACCATGTAAGTGGGACTAGTAGAAGAAATTTGCAAAGAGAGAAAAGGAAGGTAATACATAGAGGGAAATTATTATGGCCTTCTAGCACCTAGTTCTGCATTGTTTCCAGGTGCATTCTTCCTTGGATTTGTGAGCGGTCTCCCCATACCTTTTTTGTGGAAGTTAGCTTAGCAGGTTTTATGACTTGTAACCAAAGGAATATTAGCTAAGACACTCACCTAGTAAGGGTATGTTTTTGTAACATGCTCGTCTTTTCTAGGAGACAGATCTTTAAGGCAAAGACTAACTGAATCTTCAGTAAGTTTTATAACCCCAGAATCTGGCCTTTAGTGCCTGACATTTAGTAGATGTTCACTATGCAGTTGTTGAATCAATACATTGACATTTTTCTGACCCAAATGAGATGATGTACAAAAACCATAAAGTATAAATCAATGTGAGCCTCACTTATTATTATCAGACCAACTGCTGAACTCTGCCCCTTCCTCACTCCTCCTGGAGAAGAAGGGGGAGTGTTTGGGAGACTTCTCAACTGTTCAGAAGTCAAGTAGGGAGGTGGGATGCTAGTTACTGGCTCTCCCTCAAACATTAGGTGGGAGGAAGAAGGTCCTTCCTCCAAATTCTCTTATGACTTATTTGAAACTAGAGGCCTGATGCATGAAATTCCCACAAGGGGCTTGGCAGCCTGGGCTTTATCAGGATGGTTGTCGGGATGGTTGTTCTGCTGTTCAGTCTAATTAGCATATTAGCTCTTTATTATATAGGATGATTCATTAAGTCACATTCAACTAATCCATGCTTATAATAATCCCATTAGGATATGGGTTCTCTGCATGCTATTAAGAAAAGGATTTGGTGCCAAATTGCAAATAAGGCAGCAGGGAGACAAACTAGTCAAGAGAAGCAATTTAAAGATAACCTGAAGTATTGCTGAGGTTCTACTTGGCAGAGAATTGATACAAATTACTTTTCTCCATTAAATCAGGGTTCAGGATATCAATGATCTTCTTAGCCTATCTCCAGAATATCCTCAACAAAGCCAGTTTTGTTATTGTAAGGCACGAGGAATAATGCAACAATCGGAACATAAGAAGATTAATAGAGATGTTCTGGGAACTGGCTGTCAGTATTTCAGACAGCCAGTGTTTGGAAATGATGAGAATTCTTGGATGTTTTGAATAATATTGTTTCTAGAGAAAGGAAGATGGTGTGGAAGCACCAGCACCCAGCCTGACTCAAAGACACTTGGTAACTGCTTGTGAAATAAAGCACTGCTTGTGGGTTTAACTTGTTTCCAAGGGAGAGCATGGGAGGGGTTCTGCTGCAGGTCCGAGGGGCTTAACCTGGCCTGGCCACAGGCTGACTGACATCTTGGAGGATATGTTTGGAGGGTATGCGGCACTAAATTGACTTCAGTTTGACAGCTCTTATTTCAAACTAGAGGCCTGGTGCATGAAATTTGTGCATGGGGGGGTCCCCTCAGCCCAGCCTGCACCCTCTCCAATCTGGGACCCCTCGGCTCAGGCCTAAACCGGCAGTCAGACAACCTTCTCACAATCCGGGACTGCTGGCTCCTAACTGCTCACCTGCCTGCCTGCCTGATCGCCCTCAACTGCCCCTCCCCTGCCAGCCTGATCGCCCCCAACTGCCCCACTCCTGCCGGCCTGGTTGCCTCACGCAGCCTGCTGTTCAGTCGTTTGGTCATCCCTCACTAACCCCCCTGCCGGCCTGGTCGCCCCACGCAGCCTGCTGTTCGGTTGTCCGTCCGGTTGTTTTGGTCGTGATGGCCCCTGGCTTTTTATATATTAGGATAATTTAGAAGAATAACCTTATCTAAAAACCATCTTCTTTAGAATCATTTTGTCCCATCTCAATAATCTTTGCTTTATTGAAGCATATCTGATTAGAAAGAAGTGGAAATACTGAAATATTACTTTTTATACCCTCTGGCTCAGTAATTCCAGTATTAGGAGTCTCTCCTAGGGTAATAATAAGAGATTTTGGCAAAGTTTATGTGCAATGATATGCCAGAGCAGCATTATAGTTGGCACTTGAACAGTGTGGGGGTTAGGGTGCAGATGCCCTGCACAGTTGAAAATCCATGTATAACTTTTGACTCCCCCAAAACTTAACAACAAATAGCCTACTATTGACCAGAGCCTTATGGATAACACATTTTGTCAATTAACATTTTGTATGTTATATGTAATATATATTGTATTCTTACAATAAAGTAAACTAGAGAAAGGAAAATGTATTTTTTAAAAAAATCATCAGGAAGAGATAATGTGTTTACAATATTTATTGAAAAAGAAAATCCAGGTATAAGTGGATCTGTGTTATTCAAGGGTCAACCATATTTATATCAGTGAAAAGATAAACAGAAAAGGTGCCCTGAAGTGGGGGAATGATGAAAATAGATATAGCATACATATAGAATTATATTTTATGCTGCCATTAAAATGTGTTTACAAAAATTATTGAATAACATGGGAAATTCTATATTATTACATGAAAAATTTTTATTATAACTTTATTAAATATCTATCAATCAAGGAAATATTAATTCTTTTCTTTATACTTATTATAAATTCCTATAGCATGTACTTTTGCTTTTACAAATAAGAAAATAACAAGGAAATAAAAGCATATTATGTGTCAAAAGAGAAGCAGTTGCAGACTTTCTTACAACCTTAGACATCTGTTCATATGGCTTTGCCTGTAAAGAGATGAACCCCTATGATTCAAAATATTAGGAAGAAAATACAAGCTTCTTTTTGTTTTTTGGGGAGTAGGGCGAGGAGAGGTTTTCTGGGGGTCATTATTATAGATTTGGGGCGGCAGCATGACTTATTGGAAAGAGGAGTTTGTGCAGACATTAGTGGTGTGACCTTTGGGATAATGATATTTTCCTCCCAGGGTTGTGGTGAGGCTTAAACCAGATCATGACAGCTCCTGGCACAGGACAGGCACTCAATAAAAGCTGTTGACTCTGGATTTTCTTCAAGGTTATGAATAGACAGTAAAAAACGGCAAGTTTTAGGTTGTGTTCTCTGCTGGTTTCCCCAGACAAGATTAATTAAAAAGCAAAGTGGTCTGAAAAGGAATGTTGTCACATCTGCTGCTTAGAACCAAGTGTGTTCTTCGTGAGTCATCACACCTCTACGTTAAAGACAAGACGAGGAAACAAAAAGCCCCATACCTACTACCACGTGGCTTGCCTCAAAAACCCATCCCATCTGCTCCTCTCTGGCCCCTTCCTGCTCCTGACCTCGTGGGAAATTCTAGCAAAAGCACCAAAGAGGTGAATGGGCTCTGACTGTTTTTGATTCACCTTCACCCCAAACCCCTGTCTTCCTCTGGATCCTGGTACTGAAAGTGGTTTCCTGGTTTCCCAAAGTCCCCTGGCCCACGGAGGGCTATCCTGAAGTGGAGCTATAGTGTGATGGTTAAAACTTGGTCTGAGGGATGTCTGGCTGCCTGGTTTTGAATCTTTGACCTGTTAACATCTCTGTGCTCAGTTCTACATCTGTAAAATGGGGATGATAACAAAGTCTCAAAAGTTGTGGCGACATGCTTAATGCATGTAAAGTGCTTCGAATCGTGCCTGAAACATAGAAAGCGCTCAAGAAATTCTAGTTATTATTATTATTGCTTTTCCTCCAGGTTCTTGCTCTAAAAATATCTCATAATATAAGGCTAGAAAGCAACTTCCTCAGCAAGGAGGATGTAGAGCTTAGAAGCACAGGCTCTGGCGCTGACATCAGATAGAGTGGAGTTGTGTCCCTCTAGCTGTGTGGCCTGGGGCAAGTTGCTTAATACTGCTGAGTCTCAACTGCAACTTGGGGCTGTGGGTAGGGTTGTTAAGACAATTGAATAATGCTTAGTACTGTGCCTGATTTGGGGTAGGCACTTAATACATTTGAGCTATTATATTGTTCTAAGGGTATTATGATCTCATTTAGTCCTCACAAAAACCCTATTTTGCAAGTGAGGAAACTTTGGCAAAGAAAAGTTCAAGGCCACACAATCAGTAATTGGCAGAACCAGAACTCGAATCCAGGCAGTCTGACAGCCAGCCTGGGGTTTTGTCCACTGTAGGCCCCTGTGCACCAGTACCTCTGCTTGATGATAACGAATTCTTTCTTACTTCAGGGTCAATGGCCGATAAGGAACAGGTTTCTACTCCTCCTAGCAGGTTATCCTTAAGAAAAAACTTTTATGATTTTTGATATTTGATAGTTTGGTGATTTTTACTGGCCTGAATTAAAGTCTGAAAAGGATTGTACAATTAGCAATGTTCTAAGATGATGAAAATGTTACTCAGCTGCAGTTGGTTCCATTTGATTCAATGATATAAGTTAACTAGAGGCCTGGTGCAAGAAATTCGTGCATGGGCGGGGGGGTCCTCTAAGCCCAGCCTCTCCAATCTGGGACGCCTTGGGGGATGTCCGACTGCTGGTTTAGGCCTGATCCCTGCCTGCCTGCCTGATTGCCCTTAACTGCCCCCCCTGCCAGCCTGATCACCCCTAACTGCCTCTGCCTGCTGGCCTGATCGCCCCTAACTACCCCCCTGC
>NW_005363836.1:6708000-6716985 GCF_000412655.1 Myotis brandtii | reverse complement strand
CCCCTTATTGGCCCCCCTGCTGGCCTGGTCGCCCCCAACTGAACCCCCTGCTGGCCTGGTTGCCCCACGCAGCCTGCTGTTCAGTCGTTTGGTCATCCCTCACTAACTCCCCTGCTGGAGTTGTCGCCCTAGGCAGCCTGCTGTTTGGTCGTCCATCCGGTTGTTTCGGTTGTGATGGCCCCTGGCTTTTTATATATTAGGATGTTGAAACATTGAGAGATAACTTCTAGGGATACAATATCACCCCGACCCCTAGCCCCCTTAGATTCTCCAGGAATGGAATTCAGGAAATAAAGTAGGTTAGTGGAGGTGATATTTAGATATTTCTGTGATAATGGTGGTGGTAGATGATGTCACACACACACACACACACACACACACACACACACCCCTTGGCTCTTCTTAAACAAATAGACTCAGAGGTGGAAAAGACCTTAGGAGGCATATAATTTTCCCAGCCACAGAAATCACTGGTTTTTAAAAACATCCCTGAGGAATGGTTACCTAGAATTTGAATATCTTCCATGAGGTAGTCAACTGGATAACACTATTTAGGAAACTCGTTATATATTGATCAAAGGGAATTCCATCTCTTTGTAATTTCCATCTCCAGAGCCCACTTCTCTCTTACACAAAGAAGCAGAAATCTAATTCCCTCGTCTACAATACAGTCCCTTATGGAATGGAATTGCTTCTTTGAATAGTTAGTTATGGAGCATGAGTCAGGGGCTGTGCAAAAGGCAGTGGGAACAGAGCTTAAGACCACAAACCCCACCAGCCAAGGTGAGCACAGGCCAGCAGGAGCCTGGTCAGGAAAACGTGCTCCTTCACTTGGGTATTTCCCGATCCTTCACCTCTTGTGGGATAGTTTTTGGATTCTTTCACATCCCAGCTACCCTCCTTTGAAAACGTGTAAATTAAAAATAATTTTCTCGAACCTTTCATGCATGTGGGTCTCTGGCTCCCATATATGTGGAGTTCCCATACATATGTATGCATTAAATTTGGTTATTTTCTCTTGCTAAAAAAGTAATAATTTTCTTATCATTGCCATATAAATTTGTTTTATTCCTTGTCCTGCATTTTCAGTTTACAGAATGTCAGACTTCTTCCTATACTTCCCTTTGAGCTTCTTCTTCATTCAGTTTATAGAGAGAATATTTCTGAATTGCCATTCTCTACTCTGTCCAGCACTGTGCAAGGAATTGAGGAATTATAGAGAAGTGTGCATTGGCCGTTCCCGTCGGTATAATATACTGGGGGAGAAAGACATGGACACAAATAGCCACAATCCCTGTGACAACTGCTATCATGGAAATAGGAACAAATGCTGGTAAAAGTAAGGAACGTCTGTTGAAAGTTTTGATGATGGTACTGGAATTCCAAGAAAATTCTTTATTTTCACTATTTTATTATTTTCTTCAGCGCTGTGCTATTATTTAAGTTATTTTGAAGAGAGGTCCTAAAGTTGTAAACTTTTTGTTCTATATTTTCTATCTACATTGAAAAGAGGATATGAGACACTTATAGTAAATAATCACCATGTTAAGCTTTGTATAACCATATGTATGGTGCTTTACATTTGCTAATATGCCTTGATAGAAATCGGCTCTTTGATCTTCACATTATTTTCTTCATTTTATAGATTTGAAAACTGAGGCTCAGAGAAGTCAGTGATGTGACAAAGTGGCAGAACCAGAACTCAAACCACAACACCATCCCTAATAAAAATGTGGATTCAACACGAAAATGGAAATAAGGATATACACGACCTGAAACCTCATAAAGAGAGAAAGATAACTCATCAGTGGGTGGACAACGGTAACTCTGCTCCTTGGCAACCGACTTGAAGGAGCAAAGTGCAACCTCATTACATCCCTCCTCTGCCAACTCGCCTGTGTTTGCTTTTCAGGTCTTTGTGTACTCCCCACCCTTATTTCTGCAAATACATCATAATCCCAGGAGGTCAGTTGGTTTTCCATTAACAACAGTTTCCCGTTCTTAAGGCTCCAGGCTCATTAGATGACAGGTCACACTCGAGTTCTATTTCCTTCCCTTGATAAGGCAGTGACACTATTGTGTTATCACAAATGTTTTCATTTTGCCTTTAAAATGACAGGGCATTCAAGTTATTCTAGTTAATAAGATGTCATAGGAGCTTATGAAATCAGCTACAAGAATAATAGGGTTTTTGAAAAGAGAAAAGCAAACAGTCTCTACTGATCAGTCCTTCCCACGGTTTTACCCCTGGAGTATATCCGATTGCTTTGAAAAAAAAATTCTATCAGTTCTTATTTCCTTTGCAAAGATCTCTCTTACAGTCCTGTGACGGTGCATGGCAGATGTGCGTAGTGATGAGGCATTTACCTCTATGTCTTCATGTGTGGAAATATGTCAAACTCTTGGCTCAAAATGGTAACCTAAGTGATATAATGTTGCTGGTTTTTATTAAATTAAAATTATTGGGGTGGCATTGGTTAATACATTATACAAGTTTCAAGTGTACAATTCTATGATACATCATCTGTATTTGTGTGCTCACCACTCAAGGTCTAGTCTCCTTCTGTCATATATTTTGCCCCTTTATTTCTTCATCCTCCTTCCACCCCTCTTTCTCCCTCATAACCACTGCTGTTGTCTCTGTCTATGAGTTTGTTTGTTGCTTTCTGTTTCACATCCCACATACAAATGAGCTTATATGGTTCCTGACCTTTTCCATCTGTAATGTCACTGTTTAATATTTAATACCTACACTGAAAATAAGGACATTCCAGACTTTGCAATCAAGAATGGTGAAAACATTTCTTATTAACTTATGAGGTTTAATAATGGGACTTGTCTTTCTTTTATAGAATCAATTAGCTCTAGGCTGCCCATGGCCAGTGGAGACAGTCGGGAAGGGCTGGCTTCCTGAGCCTGCACCAGCTATTTTTGTTTTAGTGTTGGAAACAGCTAGACTTATATCTTTCTGATCTCAGTCCCTCTCCAACATCCCTGCTTTCATTTTTCCAATAGGTCCCCCCAATACTTTCACCACCAACTACAAGTGCTGCGAAGGGAACCTGGCTACTCCAGCTTCCCAGCTTCAGCCAGGCCTTGTAGGACTTGTCACAAAAACCTGACTTTCCCATCAGAACCGGACTCAGTGTATCAGATACAACTTGGTAAGTCCCCAAATTATGATCAGTGCTGTGTTACTCAAATATACCGCATTGGGAATGACACCGTGTTAATCAGCTTTACAAATACAGGCTAACACATGTTTTGGCTAAATGCAATATTTCTTGATGTAGAAGTTGAGTATCACAATGGAAGCTCAGTTAAAATAAATATTTACTAAATGAATGGGAAAAAAATTGAAAACGATCACTTGGTCAAAGTAAATTTTGAGGCACTAACGTCAAATGGACTATTGGACTGCTTGCCTACTCTGTTGTTTCCTGAGTCCATGCTCAGCTGGTTCCACAGCACAACCCTCCACTTACTTCAAACCTCACACTCTTAATGGCCAGCTCTGTCTCTGGAAATCATCGAAGAGGAATTCACAACTTCCCACCATTACACATGCAAACCCATCCCATCCACCTTCCTTGTTATAACCCACATGTGGTCCTTCCTCCCTGTACTTTAGAATCCAGCCCTCCTGCATTTCGAGAAATCTTCCTCTCTCTTGTAAATTCTCCTTCTCTCTAGTGGGTGGATCCTTCCTATGAATTTTTAAACATGGAGTATCTTCCATTGCAAACAAACAAAAAACAAGTGAAGATAACTTCCCCCAACAGCCCTCTGTAAGGTCCACAATTTCCTCCATGTTTCTATATACAATGCCCATTTTCCAGTCTCCCTCTTCCTCATCTCATCAATATTTGACACTCTCTTCTCATTGAAATACTGTTTTCTTTGTTTTTTGGGACCCCCACATTTTACTAACTTTCCTCTTATCTCTCTGACAGCTTCTTCTACATCTTTCTTGCCGCCTCATCTTCCTTCACGCAGCCTTTAAGGTTCCTCAGTGCTCAGCTATGGACCCTCTTCTCTTCTCAAGTCTCTTCTCTTTCTTCAAGGGCTGCATCTCCACTTACAGCTTCAGCTTCTACCGTATTCAGCAGCTCACCAACGAATAGATCTTCCCTCTAAGCACCAGACCTGTATATTTAACTCTTCACTCGAATTCTCCATTTGGATAAGGCCCTTGGAACTCTAAAATTACACCTGTGCTCTTTCCTTATGCAACGGGTGTTTCCTTACTGTTCTTTCTTGGTGAATGCCACTGCCATCCACCCAGCTGTACAATTTAAAAACCGAGGCATCATCTTCAACAGCTCACTTTCCCTTGGCTCTTGTATCCATTCCAACATGAAGTCCTGTTGATTTTGCCTCAGAAGTCCCTCTCAAATACGTCCTTTTCTGTCCATCTCCTTCACCCTGCTCTAGTGGAATGCAGCATCCATGATCTTTTGTCTGGGCCACTGCAGCTTCCCACTGGACTCCCTAGATGTATTCCTGTCTCCCTCCAAAGTGCTGTGCACATTGCAGCCAGAACATTTTTAAAAAACACAAATATAATGTTGACACACCCTCCTGCCTCCCTTCTCTAAAACATAACTCTTCAAGGCTTCCCACTGCTCTTAGGATAAACACCTAACCGGCTCTACAGAGCCCTAATCTCCAGGCTCGTTTCACACCACCTCCCCTTACGGAGCACTCCAGCCGCACCGGCCTTTCAGATGTCATGCTTCTTCCTGCTTCTACATGCTATTTCCTTTTCCCAACCACCCCTTTTGACCCCCTATGCTTTCTTCTTATCTCACTTTGTTGCATATACCTGGTTACCTCTTACCACACCTACACATTGCACTATGTATTTCCCCCAAGCCCTGAACACAGTCTTAATTACCATATATTTATTTATGTGATTATTTTATTATTATCTATTTCTACTATAAGCTCCAGGAGAGTAGGAACCATGCCTTCTTTTGCTTATATTATATTCCCAGTACCGTATATAGAGTCGGGCACATCAAATATTCTCAATATTAGTTGAATGGATACGCACGTTAATAAAGTTGAAGGCATGGGCATAGATGAAGCGTTGGTGTAGGGAGAGAAGAGGGCCTATGATGGAACTTGGTGAACACACATTTTAAAGGGAAGGTAGGAAAAGAAAAACCATGTTGAGGGGAGGAGAAGAAAAAATGATCAAAGGAGTCAAGAGTTTTGAGAAAGCAGAAAGTGCCACCAGTGTCCTGGGCCCAGACATTGTAAGCACTGAGAGCTACCCTCCTGACGTGGCAGTGATGAGATGCTTTCTAATGGTCTCTTCAGGGAACAGAGCAGGCAGAAGCTGGTGTATAAGGCAGAATGGGAGGTGAGAACACAGAATCAGGGGAGCTGACTTCTCTTTCCCCAAATTTGGGGTTGAAGGAAAGTGAGAGGAAAGAGTCCCCCACTTGACATTTCTGTGACACTTGGCACTGTTCATGGCTTTTTCTTTCTTCAAAGTGGAGCTGGTGGGGTGGTAGACAGAAAAAGAAAGATACTTTGAGGATGAGAGCTTTGAGAGAGAAAGCAATGCACATTAATAAATCAAGGTCCCAGGAGAGATGAAAGAGATGAGATTAAGGATGTGGGTGGACAGTGAGCCTGGAGATACTGTTGTTAGGGGCATATACATTAAGGACTGTATGTCTTTTGGGGGTAGTGACCCCTTTATCCTTATGAAATGTCTCTTTATCCCTGATAACTTTCCTTGCTCTGGAGTCTGCTCTGTCTAAAATTAACATAGTTACTCCTGCTATCTTTTGATGAGTGTTAGCATGGCGTATCTTTCTCTGGCCCTTTATGTTAATAACAAAACATTCCTAATTCCTCCCTCCTGTCCCTTGCATCATAACTGTCACTCATTTCACTTATACTTAGCACACAGTATCAAGTATATTGTTGCTATGACTGTTTTGAACAAACTGCGGCCTGTTAGAGCAATTAAGAATGAGAAAAATAAAAGTTTTTTTTTACTTTCACTTATACATTCTCTGGTACTCTTCCTTTCTTTATGTAGATCTGAATTCTGGCCTCTAAAGAATTTCTTTAAACAGTTCTTACAAGGCAACAAATTTTTGTCTGAGAAAGTGTTTATTTCTCCTTCTCTATAGAAAAGCAAATTTTTTTTTCCTCTGGCTTCTTTTCGTTGACTTACTGCAGTTTGAATATGATATGCCTAGGTGTAATTTTAAAAATGTTTATCCTATTTAGTGTTCTTTCAGCTTCCTATATCTGTGGGTTGGTATCTGACATTAATTTTGGGGAAATTCTCAGTTATTATTACTTCAAATATTTCTTCTCTTTCTTTCTTCCTCTCACAGTAATCCCATTACAGGTATATTATACCCTTTGTCATTGTCCCACATTTCTTGAATACGCTGTTCTTTTTTTTCTCCCAGCCTTTTTTTTCTCTTTGCCTTTCAGTTTTGGGAGTTTCTATTGTCATATCTTCATGCTCCGAGGTTCTTTCCTCAGCCATTTCCAGTCCATTCATGAGCCCATCAAAGGCATTCTTCATTTCTGCTGGTGTTTTTTATCCTTAGCATGTCTTGTTGATGCTTTTTAGAATTTCCATCTCTCTACTTACATTATCCACCTGTTCTTGTATCTTGTCTACTTTTTCCATCTAAGCCCTTAGCATATTAACCAAAGTTTATTAAAAACAAAACGAAACTCCTTTTCGGATAAGTTGAATATCTGGCTCTTGTTCTGATGCTGGTTCAGTCTCTTCAGACTGTGCTTTCATGTCTAAATATGTCTTGTAATTTTTTGTTGGAAACTGGACACGATGTACTAAGTAAAAGGCACTGCAGTAAATAAGTTTTAGTCGTGTGGTGGGAAGGTGTGGGGAGGATGGGAAGTGCTCTATGAAGGGCATGCAGTCCTGGGATTAGGTCTCAGCCTCCTGGTGAGCCTCACCAGGGCTTCTTAGTTTCTCCTCCTGAAAGTGGGGGGGAGGGGCGGGGAGGGGGAGCAGAATGGCTGGAGGTGGTGGGAGTTGGTATTTCCTTTCTCCTAGGTGGTTAGGCTCCGATGAAAGCCCAGCAGCTGAGGTCCTGGGTACAGTTTCTCCTGAGAGCAGCCCTTGTTAGGAAGGAGAGAGTGCTCTGAGTATGTGAAAAAGGTTCCTCTCTCCCTCCCGCTGCCTGAAGCACAAGGTGATTTCTCTCTGACACTGTGGGGACCTGGTCAAGTTCCTGGAGGTGAAACTCACAGAGTGTGCGGGACCTCTCTACCTGGGCCTCCTGGAGTTTTCAACTCTCAGAACTGCCTATAGGAGCCTCTGGCAGTTTGTCAATTACAGCTTGGATTTCCCAGGGCCCTGGTTCCTGTGGAGATTCTTGTTTGTGGGTTTCTGTTCCCATAAGGTGTGATTCTCTGAGTCTGCCTTATTGCCAGACTTTTGGTGCAGTGGTTTGCCTTGTGGCCTCACTCCTCTAACATACCTGAGAATTGTGGATTTTTCAGTTTGTTCAGCTTTTTACTTTTGTTAGGGCAGAGTGGTGACTTCTAAGCACCTACATGCCGGATGGAATCCAGGAGTGTTCAGCCAATCAGCATTCATCCAGCTGAAGCTACGGTGGCCTCTGCCACCCACAGAAAGGCAGCCATTCCTGAAAAGTTAAGTCTAAGTCGAGTTTGGAGCAAGAAAAAAAGGGTGTTCACACTTTTGGGGCATTTGTTCTGAATGAGGTAACCTGCATTCCCTACTTTCCTGCATTCCCTACTTTCCTATGATGATAATTCTTGGTGGAGTTATCATCATCATTCTCTGGAAGAGGAAACCCTGGCTCAAAAGTGTTAGCACGTTATCAGAAAATTCACATGTTAAGTAGAAGAACTAGAAATCATTTTATCAGCTTTTAAAGGAATGGGAATTTACTGAGCACATGCTGTGTACCAGGCTGTGTGGCAGGCATTTTATACACACAGAGCGGAACATAGTCCCTGCGATACAGGAGAATATTACAACACAGGGTTTTATGGGCCCCCCTGGGAAGGACAAGAGATGAGCTTCCCCAAGGAGAAGCCTGGTCTTGAAGAAGCATGAGCTGGGGTTATCTGGGGCAGAGGTGATGGGGGCAGGGAGGTCTTCGATACAGAGGAAAGAATCTCCACAGGAACCAGTGCCCTGGGAAACCCAAGCTGTAAGTGACAAAGCACAGCCCATTTGGGGGAACTGTACATGGCTTGGTGTGGCCGGGGCGTTCAGTGTGTTTTGAGGATTAGCAAGGGATGAGTTTGGGGAGGGATGTAGGTGGTCAGATTCTAATTTGAAGGTTCCGATGTATGTGGTAAGTGGTTTTATTTTAATTCTGACCTTAATGAGAAGTCAAGAGGGCTTTAAGCAGTGGAATGATGCCATGACTGGCTTTTCTGTTCAGAAAGATGAATTTGATGGGTGAGGAGCCGGGGAAGGGACACGGGTTAGGACACTGTCTCAGGGTCCCGCAGAGGAAGGCTGAAGGTGCAGTGGGCCTGGAGAGATGAGGAGCAGTTCCTGCACAGAACTGGCCGGCTTCTGATCAAACTGAGGTAGGGAGGGAGAGAAAGGAAGGAGGCGAGGAAGACGCCCTGGCTTTTGGCTTGGGCAGCTGGGAGAATGGTGGTATCACTCACAGAAATAGGGAAAAGAGAAGAAAGAAGAGATTTTGTGGGGGAAGATGGTGGGTTTGTTTTTGGATGTGTTGATTTTAAGATGCACATGGGAAATCCAACCGTTGCTGTTTAGCAGACAGACATATCCGAAATCATGGCTATGACTGTGCTTCTCAAAAGAGAACATGTGCAATGAGGCGTGAAGGGGCTGGAGCACTCACATTGACATAATGAACTGAGAGGAGTCCAATGAGGAAACCAAGAATGAGTGAGCGGGAAGTATGAGGTGCACCATAAGAGCAATACATTGGCGGGGGGGGGGGGGGGGGGGGGGGGGGGTTGTGG
>NW_005363836.1:6696317-6707887 GCF_000412655.1 Myotis brandtii | reverse complement strand
GGCGCAAGAGTTTTGTGGTCCAGGCTGGCTCAGTGCTCATGGAATAGATCTTTCTTCCTGGACACTGAGTAAGCTCTGTTTCCAGCTTTCTTGCTTGTAGGGAGATGGGAATATCAAATGGATGAGAAGAGGTAATGTGCAATTAACAGCAGGTCTGTTTTCCTCATACCCCTTTCCTTCCTATCCATATTCCCTTTGGAAGTCACATGTAAGAAAACTTTTTTGGCCCAGCCGGCATGGCTCAGTGATTGAGTGTCCACCTGTGAACCAGGTCATGGTTCGATTCCTGGTCAGGGCACATATCCAGTAGGGGGCGTGCAGGAGGCAGCCATCATTGATGTTTCTCTCTCTCCCTCTCCCTTCCTCTCTGAAATCAATAAAAATATATTTAAAAAAAAATTCCGATATTAACATTTCTTTCAGACTTTTCTGTTATCTCCAGTTTTTGGGGTGTGAAGTCTTTCATTTGTTGAACCAGCTGGATTTCTTGTTATGGTTTTTCTTTGTGCCGCCTGTAATTTTGGATTGTGAACTCACCTTCAATAGTGATTGTCTGGTGTTTGCCTCTGTTGAGATCTTAAGGTTTATCAACTGAAAAGGCTCCAAAAATGTACCAGTGAATGGGTGGCATTTGGAAGCTAGGAAAGGAGGCAGGGAATGCGCTCGAAGTTTATCTCCCCACGGTGAAACCTGTTGTATACCTGTGAGCAAATTACTCTTTGCTTAATTTTCTTGTCTATGAAATAGAGATAATAATTCCTATTTCCCAAAGAGGTTGTGAGATAATCAAATGAACAAACTTAGCACTATCTTTATGTATGTATTAAGCGCCTAATAGATGCTAAAATATAAGTATGTACCATTATATGACTCATCAGTAACTTCTTGCTTTGTGATATAAGGAAAGGAAACTTAACACTTGTGAAAATAACTTCTGCATATGTACGTGAAATGTGTAGCCAGCCTTTATATCTGGTCAGTGGTCAGACCTACCTGCTTTATTTGAGACATATATGAGTTGAAGATGGGGAGAAAACCTAGCCCATGTCCACCTGGCGCTCAGCCATTGCAGAGGAGCTTTGGTGAGAGGTGGGAGGGAGTTTTGGACATTATCCTTGTTTAAAAAACAAGGCCCAATGAGAGGATTGGATCATTTGCCAACTATTTTGGAAGATTAAAATATAGCAGTAGGGAAAGTTCTTCTGCCGAGAAGAAAATGACCCAGATACATTTCTTTGCTTTTATTCCAATAGAAAACATATTTAACTCCCTGGCTGTGTTGCCCTTGGCCATCAGTCCCTTTCAAAAGTTAGACATAGGAAAGCACATCCCCAAACCTGTAGCCAATGCTTATTAATAAATACCTTTGGTTTATTATGGATTAAGTGATAGAGATACAGGCAAATTCTTGGGCAAGATAACTCTGGTAACCTCATTTCTATCGAATGTAACTTTTGACCACAAACCTTTTCTTAATTTATTGCCATTTTATATCTGTGGATAAGGACGAGCTAAAGGACCGAATTTAATGAATGAAAGCTGTAGGCTATTGCGATTTATTACAGGATATATGTTACTGTAAACATTTCTCAAAATGATTTGGAATTCTAATTTTCATGAAACATTAACAAAGGCTAAAATGAAAACTACTTAAACAGCGAAATGTTTTTAGGTTTTAATTACCTGATCTTCATAATCAGATCCTGGGTCAATGATCTCTCCAGAGTCCAACATCATCGGAGAATCAAGGTCACCTGCACCTAAGATTAGAAAGGGAAGGATGACCTAAGGAGGCTGTCCGCGTACATTTCTAGAGCAAACACTCTCCCACTAGGTTTCCGTATTGTCCTCATGACTACATTAAATTCACAAACATTTCTAGACTCTTCCCATCTGCCAGGCACTGTTTGACCTGCAGACAGAAAACGCAGGTGCTGTGGACACTGTCTCCACCAGTGATGGCAAACCTTTTGAGCTCGGTGTGTCAGCATTTTGAAAAACCCTAACTTAACTCTGGTGCCGTGTCACATATAGAAAATTTTTGATATTTGCAACCATAGTAAAACAAAGACTTATATTTTTGATATTTATTTTATATATTTAAATGCCATTTAACAAAGAAAAATCAACCAAAAAAATGAGTTCGCGTGTCACCTCTGACTCGCGTGTCATAGGTTCGCCATCACTGGTCTCCACCCTTAAGAAGAAGACAAACTTGTGGAGGTGATGGATTTGTCCATAGCAAGGTGCAGGGACCAAAAAGAGAGGGTTACTTCTGCCTAGTAGTGGAGGTGCTGGTGGAGGTGGGATTGTTCACGAGGAACGAATCCATGAGCCTGAACTGTGAGGGTGAATAGGGTTGTCTCAGAGGAAAGCAGTTTAGGGGTGTGCGATAGACACTGAGGTGGAGGGAACACCATGAGCCAAGTCCAGAGTGGGAGAAGAGCAAGGGTTCCTAGAAATAAGATATGCTGAATTTGCTCAGTCCATGAGAACCTGAGCTTTCCCTCCAGCCTTTGCATCCCCTAAGTCCCTGAAGGTGAGAAAAATCAGGTCAGCTTAGTGTATTAATAGGATCTTCCCTCCCTGGGTGCCACAGGTTACACTGAATTGCTTACCCAATGGCCCCCAAAGGCTCATAATGGAGCTCCTGGAGCACAACTGATTCATCATCCTCATCTAGCAACTCTCTCCTGCTTCGAAATGCAGGGGTGGGCAAAAGTAGGTCTACAGTAGTCATACAAACCAATAAATAACTAGTAGTACAAGAATAAATGCATACCCTTAAGCCTACTTTTGCCCACCCCTGTAGAAATCACCTAACTAGCCAGAAAGACAGAAGTCAGTGCTGCCCATAAAACACTATGCACCCTGTAAGGAAATAAACGACTCCATGTTTCATTTTATACTTGGCCTTGCCAAATAATTCTTGGCCACAATATGCAATGAGTAATGTTGAATGAAGATGGAGTTTTGATAAAAACATCTCAGGTATGGGCCTCTCCAGAGAGGCTGCTTTCATACTTTCTTCCGAAAAGAGAATCTAGGTAGGTTCTCACATAGTTTTTTTTCTCAACTCTTCTCTTCTCATCATTAGCCCTGCTGCTTACCAAACTAAGTACTAAGCAGTCACGCTACTGTTTATTGTTTGTATCTTTAAAATTTTTTTAAAGGATAATGAAGTTTTTCAAAATGGATATAATTGACCCTTCGAACCATTTTGGAAAAGTAGCTAACTGCAGGGTTGCTACTGAGAGTCACATAGGTGTGTGTGGCACAGTGCTAGGCCCTTGACAATTCCATTGTTAATAAGGTGCTCACTAGAATGGAGTGTGGAAGACTATGCACCACACGCTATTAACAGAGTGAGACTAGAGGGGTGATACACAAAAATTTAATTATACATATATAATTTTTTAAAGTGGAATTATAATATACTAGAGGCCCGGTGTATGAAATTCGTGCATGGGGGGTCCCCTCAGCCCAGTCTGCACCCTCTCCAATCCAGGACCCCTCAGGGGATGTCCAATTGCTGGGATTGGGCCTAAACCAGCAGTTGGACATCCCTCTCACAATCCAGGACTGCTGGCTCCTAACTGCTCACCTGCCTGCCTGACGGCCCCCGCACCCCCCGCCAGCCTGATCAACCCTAACCACCTCTGCCTGGTCTCTCCCAACTGCCCCCCTGCTGGCCTGGTTGCTCCCAACTGCGCCCCCTGCTGGCCTGGTTGTCCCCAACTGCCCCCCTGTTGGCCTGGTCACCCCCAACTGCCTCCCTGCTGGCCTGGTTGCCCCCAACTGCACCCCCCTGCCAGCCTGGTCACTCCCAACTACTCCCCCACTGCCAGCCTGGTCGCCCCATGCAGCCTGTTGTTCAGTCATTTGGTCGTCCCTCACTAACTCCTTTGCCAGCCTGGTTGCCCCAGGCAGCCTGCTGGTCGTTAATGTTACTGTAACAGCATCCCGGACAATTTGCATATTCCTCTATTATTAGTATAGATACTTTTTATATCTTTGTGCATCTGGTATTTTTCATTCTCTCTCTCTTTTTGCTTTTGGTATTTTTCAAATAAAATCCTATGTAATAAAAGCCTAATATGTTAAGTGTCTGGTCATCTGTTCAACCAATCAAAGCATAATATGCTAGTGATATGTTAACGCTTGCTATGATGTGCAATGATCACCAGGGGATAGACGTTCCGACCAGTAGGGGGCTGAGGTCCGGCTGATTGGGACTGAGCGAGATGGGCTGGACATGCCCTGGAGCCCTCCTGCGGCCCCTCCCCCCGGCCAGCCCCACCTCCAATGGGCCCCCATCGGGCCGGGCCTAGGGACCCCACCCATGCACAAATTTGTGCACCAGGCCTCTAGTTTTGTATAAGGCGTGTCTTAGGGCCAAGATACCTGACTGCCTGAAAGCCCAGTTTAAAGGTCAGTTTGCATGTACTAGTATGTGTGTGAGGCAGGAAATATGTCAGAAGTAGAATGCATTATTTTTCTATGATAAGAGCACAGACATTTCTGAACCAGTATTTCACAGACTTCCTCCTCCTCATTTTAGAAAAGAGAAACATGAGGTGCGGAGAAGTCAAATAACTTGGCCAAGGTCCTGCAGACAGTGAGTGAGATAAGGATAGAAATTATAGTCCCCATTTCTCCTACACATCCGCTGACTCCAAATTCTAAGCAGGAGCCATCCCAGTGGCTTTATAACTATGATCTTTCCTTCTAGCACTCGATAGGAGAGGACCTGGAGGACCTGCCGTCTCCTCTACATTCTGAGAAAATGAATGGTTGATGATGAGACGCGTCCCTGGGTGGCTGCAGAAACGGAAGAATTAGAAGTAAAATCAAGGTGTGTCACTCCAGCTGGTGACAACCAAGGGGCTGCTAGTAATAGCATCATTCAAGGTGATGGCAATTTTATTTAGTTTTCACTACTTCCATAGTATGGATATTACCCACCGCTGCCTAGTGGAAGTGGAGATAGGTACTTAAATGATTCCCTCATCTCACATATCTATTTTCTAGTACAGCGATTCATATGAAGTGAGCAACATGATATGAACTCAAAGGCTTATTAAACATGTAGCTGTTTTAGTTCCTGTGTCCTACTTACTTTATTTAATTAGAAACTGTTCTTTTGGTTGTTTTAGAAAAGCACAAAGTGAAGGGCTTGTACACAGCCCAGTTAAGAGATATTATACGTTAATATTTGAAACTGGAACAAGATTATTAGAAAACTGTTTTCAGCAACAGAATGAAGAGATCTTTGTTTACAAAAACAATAACCCACAACCTGTGCTTATAAGGAAGAAGAGATTGGCTTTCCCGAAAAAATGCTTTTAACAGAAATTTTATTGTATCATAAAGGGGAGGAATTTCTTGACACATTGTTGCTCTTGGCAACAGTACTAATTTATTATAGAAGGCAACAGACAAAGGATGTCATTATCAGCTCAGATAATGACTGAATAGCTTTCATTTTCTTTTGTATTGGTTGCTTGGTTTGCTGAAAATGAGACCTTTAATAACAGTCTAAGGTTTGACTATACAAAATAGGGAGGTAAATATAGCCATATGTACACATTTTGCCTTCTTTCATTGGGCAATTTAACATATAAAACAACTTCAATGAATTCTCTTGTTATCTAAAGAAAAGAGCAAAATTAGGACATTTGAAAAAAGTGATAGTATGGCCCCCAATTTTGAATTTCTTGATTTCTTTTCATCTTTAAAAAGTATCCTTTCTGTAGACACCAGAGAAAAATATGAGCTGAATTAAAAGCCCACAGGGAGCACTCAGTGTCACCAGTTTTAGATGCCGAATGGTTTTTGGAAATATCATTTCCAGGTCGTCTCCTTAAATTTAAGTGGGAAGATGATACAAATTGGCGTTAGCGGTACCACAAGGCTAACAGTACTGCTTCCTGGGATAATGCCACAGGCGTTTTCTTCCTAGTCACTAGGACCTAGTGGATCTTCAATCTGAAGTGTTAGGAATGCCCTCCTCCCACTTTGAGTACCAAATAAAGAAACACTCCCTCAAGGCAGGGCTTCGGGGCAGTGAAGGGTGGATAGAATGCCTCTAGCCCTTCATCTGCCCCTCTGAGGAAAGCGGCCTCTCCCAGTTCTGTCTCTCCCACTAAATTATAAGCAGCTTGGGGTAGGGCATATTTCATCTCTGAGTCTAAGAATGGTACTTAGAAATCCTATGCATTCGACACATATATGTCAAAGGACTGAAGTGAGTGAAAGGACGCTGACATCTGACTTTTGTGGATCTTGATCTTCATTTGCTCCACAAACATTAAAGCCCTCGCAAGCATTCCAGGAGTCACCCAGGAGCCGGGTGGAGCAGCCAGCGCTAATTCCAACAAGCGTGGAAAGTGTTAGTCACAGTTTGCATTTGAATTACTTTAAAGAGCCCCTTTTTTGAAAAAATATGTGGACAGTATTTGGGACTAAAAAGTGAGCTCCTTGAGGGATCTGGTGTGGGTGGACTGTTCTGGGTGAGAAGGGAAGGGGGATTTTCCAGTTCTTCTATCCTGGGGCGGAAGGAGGGAGGAAGGGAGAGAGGGAGAGCAGAAGCAGACCTAGGGAAATGGGGAAGAGTTGTGTTTAGTAAGATGTGGTCTGTCCTTGGGACTCCTCAAATCCTCAGCAGAGATGCTAACATATATATATATATATATATATACACACACACACACATATACACACTAGAGGCTCAGTGCACAAAATTTGTGCATTTGGGGTGTGTGCGTGGGGGTATCCCTCAGCCCGGCCTGCGCCCTCTCACAGTCCGGGAGCCATCAGTTGGACATCCTTAGCGCTGCGGTGGAAGTGGGAGAGGCTCCCACCACCACCGCTGTGCTTGGCAGCGGCAGCCGTGAGCCAGGCTTCTGGCTGAGTGGTGCTCCCCCTGTGGGAGCGCACTGGCCACCAGGGGGCAGCTCCTGCATTGAGCATCTGCCCCCTGGTGGTCAGTGCGTGTCATAGCGACTGGTTGTTCCACCATTTGGTCAATTTGCATATTAGCCTTTTATTATATAGGATATATATAGTCTTTTCAATGTGACAGCCATGTGCTTTACACACATAAACCATTTACTGTTCCCAATTATCGGAGGCCCAGAGAGACTGAGTGCTGGATCCCATGGCCCCGCTAGTAGCATTAATGGAGGGCTGCGGAGAGTGGGGGACACTGCAGATGGGCCGGAGGGGTGCAGAGGTTCAGGGAACCGCATTCTATGGCAGGGAGGCAACAAACCTACACTCTGCTCTGGAGCCAATGAAAATGTGGTGGGGCTGTGAGTCGGTGTACTCAGCTGAGCGGCCCAGCTGAGGTGACCAGTAGGGAGAGGCCTTCTATGCCATCTCCTGTGAGATTCACACTGGGTATCACACACACACACACACACACACACACAGTCACACACTCACACACACAACACACACACACTGTCCTTTTGAAGCCTTGCACTCTAAAAAGGGAAATAGATTTTTTTTAACAAACATATTTCTAATTATATAATCACAATTGTGATAAATACCCTGAAAGAAAAGTGCGGGGTGCCACTCCAGGGCCTAATCTAGTCTGGGATGGGGCCTGAGCAAGCTTCCTGAAGAAATCACATTTGATCTGAGATACAGAGTAGGATCTGACCAGGTGATGGATGGAGCTAGGAGTTGGGAGAGTCCAGGGATGCAAATGCGGCCTGCCACCTGCGAGTTTGACATGCTTGCCCAGGCGTTTCCAAGCAACTTGTGCAAAATGGCCAGAGGCAGGAAGATACCTAAGGTCTACAAGACCCTGGAGGAAGCTGGTGTGGGTGATGGGGGAGGTGATGCCTTAGAGGGAGCAGGACCACTGTGGGAAAGCTAAGGGTATTTTCCTCACGCTAAGGGCACTGATGATGCTCAGCCTGCAGGAAAGTCATTGAAAGTTTTGCTTTGTTTCATTTTTTGTCAGGGAGGCAGGGGGATCAGAGATGCATTCTAGGAGGATTCCCATGGCAACAACAATATTCATGACAGACAGGAGAGGCCAGGGATGGGCAAGGAACGACAGCCTTTGGTGAGTGCCGTGGAAACTGAGAACAAGACTGGACTTCCAAGGTGGCCCTGAGGACAGAGGATCAGTGTGGGCTGTGAGGGTAGGAACATTTTTGCCCTGCTCTCTTGTAAGAGAAAAACTGCATGATTTGACTTATATGTGGAATAGAAAAAAGTCAAGCACATAGAAGCTGAGCAGCATGATGGTGACCATGAGCACGCTGGTGGGCGAAGTGGGGAGATGTTGGCTAACGTTGTACCAAGTTGCAGTGAGGTAGGATGAATAAGTCTACAGGTTTAATGTACAGCATGATGCCTGTCGGCAATACTCTGAATACTGGAACTTTGTGAAAAGAATATACTTCAGGTGCCACTGATCACACATAGAAAAATGGTAACTTCTGGTATATGTCAACTAGTTTGACTGTAGCCATCATTTCCTGTGCTGCACATCTTAAATATATACAGTTTTTATTTTAAACATTTAAAAAGGAATTGAAAGCCATTCCCATGGAGGTGATCTGAGAGCCGTGGGCAGCTGGGACTCTGCAGAGGGTTTAGAGAGAAGGAAAGAGTAAAGGAACAAAACCCGGGGCTGGCAATTCACAGAGCAGAGGACACCGGCAAGACGAGTTTAATTGGGTGAGTCACCGACCTTCCTGAGCCTGGAGATTTCATCTCCAAGTGCAGGTTTCTGTTTTCTCGTGGAGGAGAGACGGATCTGACAGCCCTGGCCCATTCCTTAATGAGAACAATAGCTTGGAGCTGCCAAGTGGCTGCTTCCTGGAAGGCGGCATCGCTTATTTCTAGTTCCCACAGTCCCTCCCGGGCACACGTCACTCACCGAGGGCTGACACAGACAGAACAGACTGCTGTGGAGGCTGGAGCAGAACCCAGCTCCCAGGACTTGGGAGTGGGAGTCAGAGCCGTGAGCACAAACACCCTCTGGGAGAAGTCGGAGGAAAGAGGAGCCCCTTCAAACCTCTACAGAGGGCAGACACTGTGCCCTGGGCCAAGGGGACGTGGGAGAATAAGGGCAAAGGCGGGTCCTCAGGCAGTGTACCGACTTAGCACAGAAGCCAGCCCGGCTGCATTATTGCAGGACGAGGCCACGTGAAAGCCACAAAATGCTGGCAGTTCTAAAGAAGGGGCAGCCTACATCAGCCCTCCACCCCCCACATTGCATTAGCAAACTGAAGCTATCTGGCAATTAGATATCTGTTGTTAGAGGTCTGATAAGTGTTCTAAGTAAGATATTAACTTGAAGAGCACCGGTGTCATGCATTCGTCAGAGCAGCAGCAGTCTGTTTAGCTGGTCTTACGTGCTTCTCAATGTTGCACCTTTCCCTGCAGTAGGCCGTCTTTTTGCAAACATCCTTGGAAAAGTGGGCAGCTGAGTTAATCAGTTATCTGTGCTCTGCGGGTCTGCCCAGAAAGACTACCGCTTGCCTTTTAATCCTGCCTTTCTTTAAAGCTACTCTTGGTGGGCTTTAAATATGGCTTAAAATGTTAAGTGTTTAGCCTTTTTCTTTACAGCGTAGAACTTTTTGGTCTTTATCCACTGAGGCCATAACTGAGAAAAAAAGATCAGGACTGAGCCAAAGATTGAGAGTCATCACATGGAACTGATAGTTGAAGCCAAGAGGGACACTACGTTAACCCAGAGAGTAAAAGACAGGGAGAGAAGGGTCAAGGACAGAACTGTGAGACCTGCCCACTATGGGGGTATGATTGCTCTGCATGACCCTCCAATGGCAAACTTCTAGGTGAGAGTACTAGGAAGAGAAGGGGCAGGGCCACAGCAGGGATTGTGGGGCAGGTGGGAGTGGCTCTCAGATCCGAGAGGAGGCTCCTCCCCACCTCCCCCCAACCTCGGCAAAGGTGAGACCTGTATGGGTTATGGAGTCCTGCAGGAATTGGAACTTTGAATTCTTGTACAAAGTGTAGGCTAGATTAGATTTTTTTCAATTATAATAACACTAGAGGCCCAGTGCATGAATTTCGTGCACGGGAGGGATCCCTAGGTCTGGCTGGAGGTCAGTGCCTATCAGGTTCCCTGCCTACTGCCTCCTCCTTTCCTTGCTGACCACACGCTGCCACTGCGCGGTTCCCTGCCTCCCCACCTCCCCTCTCCTTCCCTTGCTGCCCATGTCCGCCACCACCCACACCCGGTTCCTCATTCCAGCCCAGGGCCTGGCCCCGATCAGGCGATTGGGACCTGCCAGCCAGGGGGAGGGACCAGGAGGTTGGCCGGCAGGCCTGGGTAGGGCAATTGGGGTCTGCTGGCAGAGGGGAGACGGCCAACCGCCACTGAGGCAGGTGGGTGGCGGGCCGATTGGGGCCTGCAGGCCGGGGGGAGGGATAAGGGAGGGACCTAGGAGGTTGGCCGCTGGCCCCGAGGAGGGAGCTGGTCCTTGGCCCCCCTGGGAAAGGGGTTGCGTCTGCTGCCATCCACCCCTGGTTCCCTGTTCCAGCCCTGGGGCCTGGCCCCGATTGGGTGATCGGAGCCTGCCAGCTGGGGGGAGGGACTGGGAGATTTGCTGGCAGGTCCCATTGGCGTTGAGCCTGTGCCCCCTGGTGGTCAGTGCATGTCATAGCGACCAGTCGTTCCGGTTGTTCTGTTGCAATGGTCACTTAGGCTTTTATATATATAGATAGGTCTTATGCTACATGGTGACTATCTACTAATTTGCATGTGTAATGACTGGAAGAAAGGCAAGTAACTATAAGGGCCTTCCTTTCTCTTTTGTTTTGTACCTTGATTTCTAGACCAGAAAGTATAAAGCTCTGAGAACAGTGTCATCCTCAAAATCTCACAGCAATGTGTTGAGCTCCAACCTTACTACAAAGCCCCGGACACCTGGCAGGTGATCAGGACAGACTGTTGCTCGAAGGACACAGGGACTTACTTGCTGCAGCCTCTTTGTTCGGAAATAACTTGCTGTCCACCGCCATGCTGATGTCATAGAACACCTCATCCTCGTTTCGGTCGGCATCGAACTGGGGGAAACCAGGACAGACACATTGGGAACATGAGAACACATAAATTATTTCATTCAAAAAAGTAATTAGCATGCTCACACAGCTGTATCTCTAATGAAGCAGGGAATTACAGATTCTTAGAGAGCTTTTTAAGCCAGACCTCATATAAAACAGAAAGGGGTGTTAGGGAGTAAATTACCACTGCAAAATTAGGCAATAGTATGGTCAATTATGGTTAAAAATGTGTAGAATTTTCTTAATTTATAAAGTAAGATTTGGAAAAAAGGAAAACTGAAATTTGCCTTGTGTATTTCTGGCTTTTTTTTTTTTAAATTAAAAAATTCAACTCTTACCATTTGCAACAGCATGCATAGAACTGGAGAGCATTATGCTAAGCGAAATAAGCCAGTTGGAGAAAGATAAATATCACATGATCTCACTCATATGTGGAATATAATGAACAACATAAACTGATGAACTAAAATATATCCAGAGACATAGAAGCATCAAACAGACCATCCAACCTCAGG
>NW_005363836.1:6677923-6696241 GCF_000412655.1 Myotis brandtii | reverse complement strand
GGGCACAGGCAGGAGCAGGGTTGAGGGCACGTGCTGGGGTGGTTGGAAGGAGCGGGGAGAGGTCAATGGGGGGAAAAGGATTCATATGTAATACTTTAAACAATAAAGAATTAAAAAATTAAAAAAACAAACAAAAGGAAGTAGGTCGTGTATGCTTAGAGATAAGTGTGAGAAGGACTTCAAAAAGAGAAGCAAATTTGTGTCTATTAACGTCTAAATTTTGCTAAAAGAAAGGGTGGGTGGGACTGGGAACACTTCAAATGAAGGAGAAAGGCTGGACAAAAGCTTGGTCTGCTGCCCTGCACTAGACCAAATGCTAATTTATAACTGTATGTGAGTTTGCGCTTTGAAGCAATTGGGAATTAATTTTCAAACTGCCTTAGAAGTTTTTATGGGCATTTTTAAACAAACAAAACTAAAATGCCTAATTTCATTTTCATGAAAACTTTTATGGCAAAGATGCCTTTTCTTTTTAGAGTTAAAAGAGAGCTTATTAATGAAGCAGTGGAACAGAAAGAATGCTACTCCACAGACAGAGCAGCCACAAAAATGCTTTATGTGGCCTAAAATTACTCTTTGGAAAGATATAGAGCAGAGAAGTTAGGGAGTCATATCTTTGTTATACCACCTAGATAGCTTTATCATTGAGGATCTCAGAGCCTGACCACCCCCTACCCATGCTATCTATCGGCACAGTGGTAGGGTGGTGCAGACATCCAAGAATGAGCATTTACAAACGAGGAAAGCAAAGCCCAGAGTCATATACCTAGTGTCTTGAAAACTGCCTGATTTGTAGCAAGTATTTGATAATTTCATTGAATAAATGAATAAGTGAACAAATAAAAAAATACTCATCAAAATATGTAGTTTTAAAGAATAGGGGAAAAGATTTTTCTCATGTATTGTCAAAAAAGAAAGAAACCCCAAACCAAATTTTAGTTACCAGTCTAGATACTATAGATACTATACAATAGATATAGTCTACAGCAGTGGTCCTCAAACTACGGCCCATGGGCCACATGCAAATACAAATATTGTATTTGTTCCCATTTTTTTTTTTACTTCAAAATAAGATATGTGCAGTGTGCATAGGAATTTGTTCGTAGTTTTTTTTAAACTATAGTCCGGCCCTCCAACGGTCTGAGGGACAGTGAACTGTCCCTCTATTTAAAAAGTTTGAGGACCCCTGGTCTACAGATACTATAAATGTAGATGTAATAAAAATTAAAGATTTAAATATTTATTTTACCATTCTCCAAAATTTACAAAATTTTAAGGAAACATGTGGTTATATAAGTCCTCTATTTTCCAAGCTGTGTGCAGTGTTTTTCTAAATATACTTTTATCACTTTAGTTTTTAAAAATAGCTTTACTGAGTTATAACCAATACACAATAAACTGCACATATTTAAAGTGTACACGTTTGACACCTGTATATACCTGGAAAACCATAATAAAAATAAAAATAGCAAACATATTTATCACCTCCAAAAGTTTCCTTGTGCCTCTTAGAAATCTCTTCCCTGCCCCCGACCAGGTAATCGTTGATTTGCTTTCTGTAACTCTGGATTATTTTGCACTTTCAGAATTTCACTTAAAAAGATTTTTACAGTATGCAACCTTTTTGTCTGGATCATTTCACTCAGCACAATTACTTTGAGATTCATCAATGTTGTATCCATAGCTCATTCCTTTTCATTGCTGAGTAGTGCTTCATTATGGATATACTGCTAATCCTATCCTGGGTATCTTTCAGCTCAGACATTGCAGTTTTCATCTCTAGGTGTTTGATCTGAATCTTTAAAAAAAAATCTTTGTCCCCATTTAAAATCTGAATATTTGAAATACAATTATAGTAACTTTTAGTGTCCTTCTCTGCTAATTCTAACATCTGCTGTCAGCTCTGAGTCACTTTTGATGAATATTTTTTCATTATTATGAGCCATATGTTGCTGTTTCTTTGCATGCCTGGTAATTTTTTATTGGGTGCCAGGCATTGTCATTCTGACCATGTTGGACACTAGGTATTTTCGTATTCCTATAAATATTGTTAAGCTTTGTTCTGGAATGTAGTTTAGTTACTCAGAAACAACTCGATCCTCTTGTTTTTAAGATTTGTTGGGCTGGACCAGAGCGATGTTTAGTTCAGGGCCAATTGTTTCCCAGTGTAGAGGCAAGGCTATTCTAAGTCCTCTACCCAGTGCCTGGTGAGTGAAGAGGTTTTCTGGTCTGACTGGGAGAAATAGGCACTATTCCATGCCTGGTGTAAGTGCCAGCTACTGTTCCCACTCATCTTTCTGGGTGGTTTTCCCTCAGCTTCAAGTAGTTCTCTCACATGCCTGTGCTGATTAGTACTCTGCTGAATAACGGGGCGAGGGGACCCACTGTACATCTCCAGGGTTCTCTGTCTGCACGTCTCTCGCACTGCTGAAACTCTTTGCTCTGACCTCCAGACACCTTGGTTTCTGAGACCCTCAGCTCCATCTGCTCACTGGGTTTGTTTCCTTTCTCTCAGGGAATTGTTGCATTGCTTGATGTCCAGTATCTTGCAAATTACACACACACACACACACACACACACACACACACACACACGTATATACTTGTTTGTTTCATCTGGGAGGGAAAATCCAGTCTCTCATTCCATTTTTGCCAGGAGTCTCAACCCTTTAACTTTTCATCATAATAATTATCTTGAAGATATTTAAGAAGATTTAAGTGATTTATTCCATTACATTTTTCTGCTGAAGTGTTTCATTATTTTCAGTGAGGGAAACTTTAACTAGAGTTATTTTCTTACCTCCCCTCACACAGTTAAAGCACATCTGTATGGGGCTTCAAAGCGCTTAGGCTACATCACATCAGCCTATGGGAAAAGTGACACAGGTAGATTTCTTTCCATTTTATAGGTGAGGAAGTATCTATTCAGAGATATTATGGCTTTCTCAAGTTACACAGCTAATAAGCAGGAGAACTAGGACATGGCCTGAGGGTAACTGATACTTTCCATCTGAACAGGCTACACATACCGTCACGGTAAGACAAATACAGCCTTTCTGATCAAGAAAGCATTAACACGACCCTTTTGTCTAAAAGCAAGGGGAGAAAAGCAGGTGGTGGTCAGGGCAGGTACAAGGAGACCACAAAGGGACAGTTAGTGTCATCTTCATGCACTGCTTCCCACAACCATATACCGTGGTGGTTTGTTTTTCTTTCAAAATGTCTGTTAGCTATCATCACTAAGGGATAACATCTACTAAGAAAAGTTTTCTTTTTTTCTTGGACTTTTGAGGGATGGGTGGGAACATTGCCATCCTATATAATAAAAGTCCAGCGCCCGAAAGGTGAAACGACCAGAACGACTGCTTGACCAATCGTTATGATGTGCACTGACCACCGGGGGGCAGATGCTCAACGCAGGAGCTGCCCCCTGGTGGTCAGTGTGCTCCCACAGTGGGAGCAGGCGCTAGCAGGCCCAGGGTGAGGCCGAGTCTCTGCACCTATCAAATACCTGAGACAATCCAGATTCTGGTCTGATCTTACCAGCTGATGCAGGCCCTCAAAGGTGTGTTCTAGAAAGAGTACGGGGAGCTGGCATAGGCAGATGGCAAGAGGGGATGTGACTGAGGACCCCCCGGGGAGGCTGTCCTGATGGCTGAGGATCCTGGAGCATGGCTGCCCTGAACATCCCTGATGGTGTCACCGACCTGGCATCCCACCTCAAGGACATTCACTGAGTGGCTTTGGGGTGCAAAGCTCTCAGCCAGGTTCCTCCAGGACACAGAACACGTCTTTACCCAAGACATTACCCCAAAATATCAGCTCAGACTAATTTCCTCATTCAGCAGCTGTTCAGAAAGCAGATCCACAGCCACTCGGCTGACCGGGATGAGTGGTGCTCCCACAGTGGGCCGATCCCCGCAGGCCATGCCCCCACCAGTGCACATTTCGGTGCTCCGGGCCTCTAGTTTTATAAATAAAAGAATATATGCTTATGTTTTAGCCAGGGATCCCTAGAAAACAGAGCCTATGCCAGAACGTACAGGTGTTAGCCTTTATTGGGGTGGTGTGTGCAAGTGAGGCAGAGAAGGAAAGAAAGCAAATGGAAGGTGGTACCTTACTAAGCTGGGTCTCAGCTTCATGAGAAGACAAAGCTGGTCGCTGGGTCTCCATTAAGACTAAGTGGATCTGCTACCCTTCAGACAGTCTGATGGGGGAGAAAGGAGGGGCATTTATATGCTGGCTCATTTCAATTTTCTGTCTTTCACTGGTCCAACTTTTCCCTAACAAGGAGTTAAGTCTTCCCACCACTTCTTGGGTGTATTGCCTAGTCCCTGTGGCACCACTGGGAAGGCAGACCCCGTGCCCTTGGGATCGGCACAGCATCTAGTCTGGAAGTGCTGAAAGGAGCCAAAGCCACTGCAGCCCTGTCTGTGCAGGCTCCCACCGTGGTGGGATGATGAAGCCCAGCCCTCAACCCTGACACTTTGGGGCAACCCCTAACTGGCTGGGGCAGTTAGCAGGGGTGGAGGTGCCCTGGCTGGCAGGGCAGTGGTGGGCAGGGCTCTCCATTCAACAAGCAACTATCGCCCAGCCATATGGGGCCAAGTCAGTCAGGGGAGGCTTGCAAATTGAGCTCAGAGAGCTCACAACCCTCTTAGAGCTTGATTTGAATTTTTGTTTCCCCCGTAGCAGCTGTCTGATCTTGAGCTATGTATTCCCCTTGTTCTTAGCACCTATACAATGGGGTTGCTGTGAGGCCTAAGAAGATGGGATATTTAACACACCAGTGCAGAGCTTGACATGTAGTCCTTCTTTATAGTTTCTCCTTGCAACCCTAGGGCTGAGGGAGCATATCCTAATAGGGATCTGCAATTTGGACACACACAGACACACACACCACACTTTTTTTTTTTTTAAAACCTTGGGGGTTCTGGAATGAGTAATAAAAAAGACTACCTAGGAGTTGTTCTATCCTCCAACTGATTTGAACAAAGATATGCTTAGTTCTAACACAAATTAAAGTATTCAGTTGTTCAATCCCAAAAGCAAATGCAAAAGATGAAACACCATTCATAAAAGCATATTTGCTAGGTAGATTCTTCAACTGGTCACTCCTAAGTTTTTGGACGAGGAACATGAGCCCTGAGGAAGGAAGGCAACCCCCCTATAGCCAACTCCACTCTGGGATCACACAGATGCTGCTGAAGCCCCTTCACTCCCGCATCAGGACAGAATTTCACCCAGACTTCCGTATTTTCTGTAACATCCCACTTCTACAACCCCAGGACTAGCATGGGACTCTTCTCTCCGGTCTCTTAGCAAAACAATGTGGCATATAGTTCTTGGAGAGCCTTCTGATTGAGTACTTATCAGAACAACTGCCACGTAACTGGCCAAGATTTTTACAAAATGGTAAAATTCAGTGTTGGAGAGGTTGTGTACATGGTGAGTGAAGGACTGGCTTTTAAATCATCAAATATCTTGCTTATATTTGTTTTTGCAAAACCACACATCAACGGTTCTCAGCCAGGAGTAAGTTTGTCCACCTGTCTCCTGCCCCAACATTTAGCACTGTGGGAGGCATTTTTGGTTGTCACACTGGCGGGGTGGGGGTTGGGGGTTGAGGAGCGGGGTGGGGGTGGAGGAACTCCGGTTAAGGGTACTACTAAATATCCCACAGTGCACAATACAGCCCCTCACAACAGGTATTACCCAGTCTAAAATGTCAGTGGTGCCCAAGTTGAGAAACCCTCACCTACACCAGGGCATTCTCAGCTTTTGGGTATCTAAACAGTGTTTTGAAACTCAAGGAGTGATGCTTTCTCTTTACTTTTATTTTTTTAAAGGTTTTGAGCTGCAAAAACATATGCTGTTAACTTCAAAATACATAGGATAGCAGGAGGGATCATTCTGTGGGGGTAGCCCAGGTGAGGGGTGAGGAAGGTTCTAGGAATACAAGTTTATCTTCATCTCCTGGGTCAGAAACAAGCTCCAGGGGGCAGATGTAACTGCGTGCCACTAGCCCAGATGGGGTTTGAGGTTGCTCCCAGCTCCGAAATTCTGCACTGAACAGGCACTTCATCTTTTCAGTGATGGTTATATAATACCTGGCAATCTTATAACAACCCTTTTTTCTTCTGAGAAAAAGAACTCACAGAGGACAAGGTCTGCATAGTCTGTTTTATGTCATTTAATGTAAGAGGGCTGGGGAAGTCAATTGAAAATTTCAAAATGAAATGCTTACCAAATTCCCTAGTTCACTCACATGTATAATTTGAATAACAAATGTTGTAACAGCTTTCAAAGTCATACAAAACTCACCTAGATTAGGAAAGGAAATTATAGTAGAAGGGGTAGGATCCATCCATCTGAGGAGCAGCAACCATGACGGTTTGCATTTCTAACGGCAGAAATGAGCCTTTGTTTTCTGTTGGCTTTTAGGCTGCAATCACTGCCCAAGTCTCCTCCACAGACAGAGGGCTCCCTGCACCCTCCCCTCTGCAGCTGGGAATGGTAGGTCTATAGAACATCCTAAATGGACTTGAAAGTGGGGATCAGCTTAATCCCTCCTTCCAGATTTCACCTTTTCATAACTTAGGTCTGTCTCCTATTCCCCCCCCCCCCACCCCGTCTCATCATTTCAGCAGGAAATAAATCTGTTATTAGTATTCGCCTCAGTTTTATATATCCTATCGGTATCATTCTGTGAGTATTAAGCAGCTTCTTGCATTTTTTACTTCTCCCTGGTTTCCAGCGAAGGGTTTCAATTAAGCCAGCTCCCCACCAACGGCTCTCATCATTTGCTACCGCAGATCCCTCAACATGCAAATAACTCACCCTTCAAATGTTCTTTTTTATAGGTTTTAAGACTTCCCTTTAACGGATTGATTGTTTGGCATTCTCTTTCCAGTGACTTTATTTTTCTCCAAATCAAGTGGAGATTGCACTAAAATAGTAATAGTTTAAAAATGTATGGTAACTGGAGTGAAATCTGTAGTTATCAGCAATGGAGTAATGACAGTTTACATTATTCTGCAGAACCATTTTCTAAAGCTTCATAATTAATCACCAAATGGGAAAGAGAAACACTAGGCGGATTTGGTGGGGGTGGGTAGGGACACTCTTCTGTCTGAGAAAGCCAAGTCAACCCCGTGTTTCGATGAGCAGAATTCTTATGGAATGGCCCTGCTGAACTGAGATGTGTAGAGCATATTTCCAAATGGGATGAAATAAAGGCAAAATGTGACAGAAGATCGATCTAAAAACAGACACAATTGGTATGCAAAGCGAAGAACAGAACACTAGAAAGTTCCACATATATGAGTAAAAGTTTCTTCTTTTCTCCGTTTCTTGTATGAAAGCTTTATTTCACTGGATATTCAGATTCTAGACAGCATCTAGAAGTTTTGTGGGGAAAAGTTAACACAATGAAGAGATTCCAGAGAAAATGGCTGCAATAGTATGAAGTGTTTTAAGAAAATATTTCCTGCCCTAGCTGGCTTGGCTGAGTGGATAGAGCATCAGCCTGCAGACTGAAGGGTCTCAAGTTCGATTCTGATCAAGGGCACATGCCTGGGTTGCAGGCTTGATCCCCAGTAGAGGACGTGCAGGAGGTGGCCTATTGATGTTTCTCTCTCTCTCTCTCTCTCCCTCCCTCCCTCCCTCTTTCCTTTCCTCTCTGAAATCAATAAAAAGTATATTTAATTTAAAAAAAGGAAAAAAAAGAAAAAATTTCCTCCTTAACTTGAAACCTTAACAATGTAAAAAGGGCTGACGTATCCTGCTATATGGACCTAGAAAAGAAGGCTAAATCCAGATGATTCCTCTTACTACACTAGCTCTGAAGACATTTTTCAGGATCCTCATCAACACTCAATAACAAAAGGGTGCTGAATAAAGTACAAGGAACTGTTACTATTTTTAAAGCATCTCTTATGTGCCAGACATTGTTAGAGGTTTTCTTTATACACTTTTATCACTCAGTCCCTGCAATATTATTAAAAAGGGCTGTCATCATCCCCAGATTCAAACACTGAGCCGCAGAGATTAAATAACTTGTCCAAGGCCATGTAGGTGGTTGGCCCAGGAACGAATTCACATCTGTCTACATCAAACTGTGAGCCCCAGCACCCAACCAGGCTGTCAGGATCCGCTCCCAGCTCCATGGGGCAGCCTTAGTTCTATTTAAAGAACAAATCAGGACTTTTATGAGCACTCTAAGAGCAAACCTCTAAGAATCCTCAGAAGGCAAGCCAAACCAGGTCAAGATGCAATATACTCACATACTCTTGATCTTACTCTCCATTTGGGGGCCATCGTAGGTGATTTTATTTCTCTGCAAGATGTGTATCATGGTAGGTGGCTGTGCTGTTGGCAGAAGAGCCACCCTGCAGGCTGGAGCATCAAAAAGATCAAGGACCGTGAGAGGCAGATGATTTCCCAACTCCAAATAGAGATCTCTCTGCGGAGTCTTTAGATTAAAGCTTTCATTTTCATAAGGAAGCTGGCTACTACCCCCAATCCTCTTTATCTGCTACTGATTCTAGCTGTCCCTCCACAGTAACCTTCTAAAACTTTCCTCTGTAGACAGCGCTGCCTTTTCATTTGTTGAGAGGGCTAAGGTCATCTTGTGTGGATTCTGCTTTTTCCCTCTATCACCACTCAACCCTCCCTCGGCAATCAAAGGAAGAACAGGCCTACCCTCATTCTAAGAGCCTTTCTGACATTGGAGAATAGAGGCGGGTCCATCCCTGGTTGGCACTTCCTGCAGCAGCTGCTGTGGTTCTGTGCAGGGCTCCGTCCAGCAGCACAAGGCATGGCCTGGCTCACTGCTTCTTCCACAGTCCAGCCAGGGCTTCTGCTCTGCCTTTGCCTCAGAGGCAGCATTCCAGACTCCTTTCCCTGAGCTCCTTGCTCTGCTTATCTCCTTAAGGGACGGTGGACCCAAAGCCAGCACCCACAATAAGAAGAAAGAGGCTGGCCCTAACCGGTTTGGCTCAGTGGATAGAGCATTGGCCAGGGGTCTGAAGGGTCCCAGGTTCAATTCCGGTCAAGGGCATGTACCTTGGTTATGAACTCAATCCCCAGTAAGGGGCGTGCAGGAGGCAGCTGATTGATGTTTCTCTCTCATTGATGTTTCTAACTCTCTATCCCTCTCCCTTCCTTTCTGTAAAATCAATAAAAAATATTATAAAAAAAAAAGAAGAAAGAGGCTAGATCTTAGGTCACGGCATAAAGTTGCTGATGAGAGAAAAGGTATATAATCAGAGTTGGTGGTGAGAACTGGGATCTGAAACAGTTCTTGAGCTGAAGGGCTAGGTATCTGCAGTAGCTGATTATCTAAAATTTGGGGGTTCAGGAAGAGACTTAGGCAGATATTCTCATTCTGACCATGTCCACATCATAAATGAATATCAAGTGCCCAATATTTTGCTTATTGAATTGTGGACACTGTGATAGAAACATTACAAATTAAGTTGCTGCATGTGGAATCTAAAAATAAAGCCAAACTCATAGAAACAGAGTAGAATGTGGTTTCCAGGTACCAGGAGTGGAGGTGGAAAGGAGAAGTGGGGGGAGGGGGAGATGTTGGTCAGAAGACACAAACTTCCAGTTATAAGATGAATAAGATTTGGGGATCTAGCATACAGCATGTTCACTCTAGTTAACAATATTATATTATATCCTCGAAAGTTGCTGAGACAGACCTTAAATATTGTCACCACACACATGTACACACATACACATACACACACACACTCAATAAATAATGTAAGGGGATGAAGGTGTTAACTAACCTCATTAAGGTAGTCATCTCACAATAAATACATGCATCAAATCATGTTGTACACCTTAAACTCATGCAATGTTGTATGCCAATCATATCTCAATAAAGCTGGGGAAAAGCGAAATAAAATGAATTTGCTGAATAAGTTAGCAGATGCCAAAAAGGATTTGTTATTTCATTGAGATGGTATTACTACGTGATGCACTGCTTCTCACTCAAAAGTTAACTAAAAACAGACCTTTAGCCCAGCAAATAGATTGATATAATGGATTTGTCAAATAAGTAAAGTTTTATCATATGTCTTAGAATCAATATAGATGCTATACAATCCCTTATATCACCTCCATGATGCAATTCAATTCAATAAAGATGAATTGAGCACCCACTTTGTGCCAGGTATGTGCTGAGCATTGAAAATACATAGAGGGAAGATTAAATTATATTAGCTTTTCCGAACTTATTAAGGCATCGATGAGGATTAAAACACTTTGAAGAGACTTGGTAAAGAAAGGCTAAAGGAGAAGAAATCACAAGATATATTCACTGTAGACAAGCATCACATTGTGCAGTTCCTATTTTTTCTCCACGGCACCCAGCAGGGTACCGAGCCCAGCAGTTAGACAACAAATACTCAGCGAACGGAATTAACCAGAAAATTCAATTAATTAAAATACCCTTTTTTCCTTCTTATTTTCTCTTCTTATTTCCTCACAGCATCCCAGCAATTTGTGGTTGTATAAAACTACAAAGTAGTTGGATGAAGATTTAAACCTTTGCCAAGAAAGCTTCCACACTAAAGTAATTAGTTAACAGTCTCAGAAGTCACATTTCAGCCTCATGTGACATTTGCTACCTTTCCTGATTCCAGGCCCCATCTCTCCGGGGTTCAAGTGTCTCCTGCTGTGGAGCCTGAGGTGGTGCCTGGAAGCCTGAGAAAAACCGCTGTGCTGCCTCTGAGGCGGATGTGTGACCAGGGGCTAATTCAGGCCCTGGGAAGATCAGGCTCATTCTCTTTTTTAAAATTTTATTTTTTTTCCAGTGGAGAACAAAGTCCATGAAAACCTGTGAGGAGCCTCAGGGCAAAAAGCTGAGACTGAGAAAAACAAAATTAATGCCAAGTTCAAATGCAACCTTCAGGTTTATAGAATGAATGAATCAACTTTGATCACACAGATGCAAAGGCAATGTGTCAGCTTTTATAAAATGACAGTGACATTGTGGGAAATCTAAAAACTATCACATCCCATGGGACCCCTTTCCTTCCAAACAAAGCTTGGATCTTATCCTAAAGCAGAGAATTCACCCTTGCCCAGCAGCCTAGGGGACCAGTGCTACACTCGAACTCTTCAGGATGCCTTTTCTCCTTTCTCTAACTGCAACCCTTCATTGCAGGAGCAGTCAGGGGAGGGGCACACCCTCATATTGACCACCCCCTAATAGTGGATGAAGGGAATATTATGAGGGAACTCCAGATTTAAAGATCACTTGTGGGTATTCTTAGGTCCTGTCTTTTAAAAGCTGTGAGTTACAATCAGTTTCTCTATCCCCTGGTGAATTCTTGACTTTGTAAGCTCGGTAGAAGGTTCTCATGGTTGGTTTTTTATTTACTCAACAAACATTTATTGAGTACTTAACATCTGTTGTGGGTGCAGTGTGCAAAGATTTTTACTACAGTATCCTATAATCCAATAGCAAGGACTGTGTTGTTTTCTCTTATGACTGTCTTCTCCCTGTCCAAGTAGGAACTTTCATTATAGGAAAGTGAGAAAGTGAGACTGTTGAGTGTTTGGGAACTTACTAATTCCTTCATTACAAAATACTTATTGTGTAACTACTATATGGCATGCACTGTAGGTTCAGTGCTCAATAAACTAGGACTCTCGCCCTTAAAGGGTTCACAGTCCAGTGAGGGGGACATTAACTTGAGCCATAGCATTAATATAGTCAAAGGGCTAGGACAGAGCTATATGGGAAAAGGCAGTGGGGGTCAGAGGAGAAAAGAGGATTCAATGGTCTCTTCTCAGAGAGGGAAGGGGGTTAAGAGGGAAGCGTAGGGTGGGTGGGATGGAGGATTAAATAAAATGTTATAAGAGACGGCATTTTGAGCCCGAAATATTCAGGATTCATAGATGTCCTTGTCTTGGTTATAGGCTGCCCCACCAGATCTAGTCAAGATATTCTTCTTTATCTGATAGTAATTTATGAATCAGAAAACACTCAGCCAGATCTATACTGTTTTTTATCCGGTTGGAGGATTAGGCTTCTCAATGTCAACAACGATGCACTTTTTGCTATGACCACATGTGATGCTCAAGGGAAGTGAAAAGGTGTAGAGTGAGACCCTCCAGCTAGACCACCTGGAGTCAAGTCCGAGTCCTACCATTACTGGTTGTATGCCTTTGGGGGTGTTACTGATTCTCTAAGTCTCTTTCCTCATCCATAAAAAGGCCATAACCAGAGAGCCTATGTCATGAGGTTGTGGGTTGCTAAAAGGGTTAAGAGAATCCCTGATTACTGTTGAACTGGCACATAGTAAATCTCAAAAAAGTGTTATGTATTATTCTACTGGGGGAACAGCAAATAGTTGTCTATGTAGAATCTTATTTTCTGGAAGCATTTAAAAATGAGCTAAATTCCCTTAAGTCCAAAATGATTTACATCTCTTTCTGACAACTTACTAGGTCTCATTATTGCTTTTGCTTTTTGAAAATCCCCCTGGTTTATATTTATTTTACAAACACTATTATAACATTGATAAAGAAAATA
Organism: Myotis brandtii; assembly: GCF_000412655.1. Lineage (NCBI taxonomy): Eukaryota > Metazoa > Chordata > Mammalia > Chiroptera > Vespertilionidae > Myotis > Myotis brandtii. Next base: position 6,683,685 of record NW_005363836.1, on the reverse strand, counting down.
AAAGCCACGATAGCAACAAATACCCCCAATCTGAGCCTCATTTTTACTTTTCCACAATCTCTTCTGAACCAAGCACAGTCATGCATTTTTATCTCAGTAGTTCTGCCTCAAAAGGTATTACAAAAATCATGCCCTAAAACTAGACTAGATTTGTGTTTACCCTGAGAGCTGGTAATAACTGTATCATAAGTGCTTTCTTGAATTTTAAAATATTTTAAAAGAAATCCCACCACTATTTCCTGGTTGGGAAGGCAAAATGGGAGGCTGTGGTAAAGTAATGAATTTGGAATGAAAGACTATAACAATGACCTTAGTAGTAGAGCACCATAACAGGTTTCCACAGAATATAAAAAACAGTCTTTTGGCCACTAAAAGGCCATTTCTTTTTGGCATGAAATCATGACCTACTTAGCCGTCTGGTCAGGAGAGTCAGAACCATTCTTGTGAATGTGCAGGCTCTGGTTTTGCATTTGACTGGCCACGATTGACACGGCTGGACAACAGCTGAGCACCCGTTGGCCATAATCCTCTGAGCACACATTGAAGATAAATCAATATAGGTTCTCTTTTTAAAATTCAGATATGTAATTTGTAAAGATTTGCAAGTAGCCAGATACTTACCACAGTTGAAGATAATATTAGTATCCTTTCAAATATGTTATTTTAACTTTTTCTTTAATATATCAAGCAAATTACAGAGGGATTTGGCTTAAACTTTAAGATGATTGTCTCATATATGGCACAGAACAATCCAGTAATTACCATGAAGAAGAATGGAACAAGTCATTAGAAAGGCCCCAACTATGTCAGAGGCTTTCCCCATAATTTCATGGGATTTTGAGCCATGGAGGAATGCTGAAAAAATCACAAACGTCCATTTTAATCTTATACTTTCCAATAATATTCATAGCGTATTTTTAACTACAGCCATACCTAAACATACACAACCAATTTAGAATGTATAATTATATATCTATATATTCAATGGTTAACCTATCACATAACAGACAGAAAAAATGAGAATCTTTTGGATGTTTCAACTTCTTTGCATGATCCAAGGGTTCTAGAATTTCTAATTTTTATTCGGGAATCATCTTGGAGTCTACATACCTGTCCTTTTAGAATGAGGAAGATATAGCTGTTAATTCCACCTTCTAAAAGGAAAACAAAGCCACTCTATGAAGGTATATATGAAGATAAATGGTTTTAAATATTTGTTTTACCAGGTTTATTTTACCTAACTCATTTCTGAGCATTTGGTATAATGATAATGAAGAGGTCAGGCTCTTATATCCTATCAGCTATGTGGCTCTGGAAAACATACCCATCTCAGTATCTGCAGTTCTTATCTTACAAAGTAATCTATGCAAGGTGTCTGTACTTGGCAGATGTTTTAGAAATGCTAGTTGTTATTATCTATTTCTTATGATCTATTTCTTCAGCATCTTTTCTGTAACATCTATTTATATGTTTATTCACCCATTAGCTATTTAATGGAAGACCTTTTGAGGAGAGGCACACTGCCACTTTGACAGTCTAAGGAGGTTTTATGTGGAAAAGGTACTGAGATATATATATATATATTAGAGGCCCGGTGCACAAATATTTGTGCACTGGGGGGGGTCCCTCAGCCTGGCCTGTGCCCTCTCGCAGTCTGGGACCCCTTGGGGGATGTCCACTTGCCAGCGGGGAGCAGGCCTAAGCTGCAGTTGGACATCCTTAGCGCTGCTGAGGAGGCAGGAGAGGCTCCCGCCACCACCACTGTGCTGGCAGCCATCAGCCTGGCTTGTGGCTGAGCAGAGCTCCCCCTGTGGGAGCACACTGACCACCAGGGCAGCTTCTCCATTGAGTGTCTGCACCCTGGTGGTCAGTGTGTGTCATAGTGACCAGTCATTCCCAGTTGTTCTGCTGTTAGGGTCAATTTGCATATTAACCTTTTATTATATAGGATAGAGGCCTGGTGCACAGGTGGGGGCTGGCTGGTTTGCCCTAAAGGGTGTCCTGGATCAGGGTGGGGGTCCCGCTGGGGTGCCTGGCCAGCCTGGGTGAGGGGCTGAGGGCTGTTTGTAGGCTGGCCACACCCCCTTCAGGGTGGGGGTCCCTACTGGGGTGCTTGGCCAGCCTGGGTGAGGGGCTGAGGGCTGTTTTCAGGCTAGCCACACCCTCTTCAGGGTGGGGGTCTCCACTGGGGTGCCTGGCCAACCTGGGTGAGGGGCTGATGGCTGTTTGCAGGCTGGCCAAGCCTCCCAGTAGGAACCCTCACCCCATGGGGGTGTGGCTAGCCTAGATGAGGGGCTGAGGGTTGTTTTCAAGCTGCCCACAGCCCCTTCAGGGTGTGGGGGGGGTCCCACTGGGGTGCCTGGCCATCCTGGGTGAGGGGCTGATGGCCGTTTTCAGGCTGGCCACGCCCCCCGGTGACCCAAGCTCCCAACCTCTCCTTTTTTTTCTTCTGGGATTTATTTATCTTCTATAACTGAAACTTTATAGCCTTGAGCGGAGCTGAGGGCCAGCCAGGACAGGCAGGAAGCTTGGCTTCCTCCATTGCCATGGGCAACCCAAGCCTCCTGCTCACTCCAGCTCCGTGGCCACCACCATCTTAGTTGGGTTAATTTGCATACTCGCTCCTGATTGGCTGGTGGGCATGTCTTGTGGGCATGGCTCGAGTGTAGCAGAGGGATGGTTAATTTGCATGTTTCTCTTTTATTATATAGAATATATATTAGAGGCCTGGTGCACAAATTCGTGCATGGGTGGGGTCCCTTGGCCTGGCCGGCAATTGGGGCCATCTCACCCAGTCCCAGTCAGGGCCGGCCGGCCGGGGGGTGGGGGGGACTGTGGGAGGTTGGCCAACCACGGGAGTTTGGCTGTGGGAGCACACTGACCACCAGGGGGCAGCTCCTGTGTTGAGAGTCTGCCCCTGGTGCTGGTGGTCAGTGTGCATCATAGCTACCAGTCAGTCATTCAGTCATTTGGTCGTAATGGTCACTTAGGCATATAAATATATATATATATATATTGTTGGTACACCATTTCCAGTTATAAATATTGTTGGCTGCTAACAGCTCACACCCAGGCTCTTGGCTGATGGGTGCCTCCTGGCAGCAGCCCCCAGTCCCTGGGCCATCTCTGTGCAATTCCCTCGATGGAGCTGCTGGTTATCAGGAGGAGGCTGGAGGCTCCTGAAACCAATTGTTTGTCTGCCTTCTTTCCCTGCCCTCCATTTCCCTGTCTCCAGGGCAGGTGTCTCCTGGGAGCTCCCTCAGCAGCAGCCCTCAGAGCCTCTGCTGTCACAGAATCCAAGACAAAACATACCCATGTATTATTTTCATAAAATTTTTGATAACACAACCTTCATGTTGTAATCAAGAATTTCAAGAGCTTCTTTAAAATGCATACATAAAGTATCTATTGCTCTTCTAAAGTGACTGAATACATACATTTTACTTTATTTTTTAATTTATTTTTTTAAATACATATATTTTAAGTGTTCTTATTAAGTCTTCACTCTGCCTTTCCTTATTATCTTAGCTTCGTTAGAACTCCCTTAACCTTTAAACCTAAGAAATCATGCTATATAATGGATGTGAAGTAAATAGAACAAAATCTTATTTATGAACTTAAACCCTTTGGGGGTTTGCTTTTATTTCTTATGTTTGTTCAAAACTGGAATAAAAGCCTTTCTTTTTCTTTTAAATATATTTTATTGGTTTCAGAGAGGAAGGGAGAGGGAGAGAGAGATAGAAACATCAATGATGAGAGAGAATCATTGCTTGGCTGCCTCCTGCACACCTCACACTGGGGATCGAGTTCACAACCCTGGCATGTGCCCTTGCCTGGAATCGAACCTGGGACCCTTCAGTCCGCAGGCTGACACTCTATCCACTGAGCCAAACCAGCTAGGGCTCTTTTTGTTGTTGTTGTTATGGATTGGTGACTTCTATCATCCCCTTGGGTATTTATTCTCATTAATTTTTTTCTTTTACTCATCACAATTGGTCTGAGTTTGTGATTCTATGTAGGAGTAGGTTGTCAGCTCTATAAATTTTGGGCTAAAATGGCTTTCTCTACTATCACCTAAGTGTCCAGTGTAACAATCTTATCAACTGTTTACTCATACTGCTAATGAGAGCATCCGAGACATATGTAGTAGTCTGGAAAACTATGTCTCACACAGAAACATGTGCTCTGGTCAAAACTTTGACATCTTTTTTTTAATAAACCATGACAAATAATGCAATTATAAAAAATTCTAGATGAGTGTGTGGTGTAGGTATTTCACACTGTTAGGGAATGTGCTATGGCAAAGCAGCTTTTCATTTTATTTTTTATTTTTATGAAACTAAGCATACTGATTGTAACAGGGTATGATAGTCAGATGAGAGCAGAATGAACTTCTTACTATTCTGCAGCAGTCTCACTGAATGGCAAATTCTTCTTCAGAGCTGGAGATCCTTTCTCAAATCACAGAACCGAGTGCTCAGTCAGACCTCGAGGGCACAGCTGAGGCCCTCTTCTCACTGCTGAGTTCACACAGACCCATGCCTGAAGCCCGCCTGTCCTGTGAGCCACAGTCTCTCTTAAAAGAATGTGAGAGAAACTGTGGTTTTAAAATAATAACAATATGTTCAAATAGTAATAATTTGTAATTATTTTATCTCCCCCAATTCTCCAAATTGCTTATTAATCACACTATCAGTTTCTTTAAAAAGCTGAAGCTGTATTCATGCCCTCCATCTCCCTCTTCTTCTCCTTTCTCACTACATCTTCCTGTCACTTTTCTGTACTTATGTAACTCAGCATTTCTGCAGTGCCAGGCCAGCTCACTGCCCCAGATAATGCTACCTTTTCTCCTTTCCTATTATGAAGCCAGAAACTGTTCTTATGGTAACCATAGTTTATCTACTTTCTTTCCCAGCATTTAGAATAAAAATTTGCAAATATCTTCCCTATATGTTTTAAAATTGAATGCTACTATTCCTTTCCCCATCTCCACCATTTTCTCTTCTCAGGCAGGTGTAGTTTTGACTTCACCAATAGTGCATCACATCAAAGTAATTCCTCAGCCTCCCTGGAAACATCGGAAAAGCATCCTTAGGCTATTGAGCTTCAATACAGCACAGGGGTTCCAAACACAGTCCCTTGGGATCCAGGCTTTGGCTTCAGTCAGAGAACTAATACTGTGAGCAATGTCATAAGCTTTGAAAATCCTTAATTATGCTCTTTGGTTATCACCAAGTCTTCTATTTTCCAGATAGAAAAGTTCTCATTCCATGAGCTAGCTTCTCTGCCCAGTCCTCCCTTGTTCTCCTACACCTTCCTTCACATTCCCTGATACTCTGAATTTGCTTCCTTAATTTGTGGTCTGTGACTCAGCCTGTCCATTGAAACAGCAACCCTTTCAATCACCCTGCTAGAGCAGCTTGACACTTTCCATCCTCCTTTGGGCCAAGTGGAGAAAGTGCAAGGCTCTAATCAGTCTCCTTCTCCTTCTTAAAAAAAAAAAAGATCTCATCCTTCCTACACTTTATTTTCAGTAGTGCATGGTAGCTCAGGCTTTATGTAGCTGACAAGATTTTAAAAGAATTTCTCCCATATTTCATTCTAAATTGTCATAGTTTCCTATATAATATGAATGATTAATGTGGAAAAAAAGAGAGATAAGTTCCAGAATATTTTGCATGGACTTTGGCTCACTCTGCAATGTTAAAGATTTGGCAGCAAAGGCTCTATCTAAATGAACAGGAGAGAGAGAGGGAGAGGGA
>NW_005363836.1:6625263-6677765 GCF_000412655.1 Myotis brandtii | reverse complement strand
GGGAGGGAGAGAGAGAGCAAGAGCGAGAGAGAGAGAGAGAGAGAGAGAGAGAGGATGATTAAGGTGATGATAATTCAGAAGAGAATACACATATTAATTTGCTCCCTAAAGGTAGCATTTGCAGAGAAAGAGAAGAAGTTGTGACTGCTGATTCACTTTTCCTTCACTTTAATGACAACCATTTGCTAATAAAGCAGCTTGACTTTTACCATAAAATATAGATGTCACTTTAGAGATCTTTGAGTCTGGTCTGACTAAGCAATTATTGCCCCAAACCTGTGATATTCTGTTTGCAGAATTAAGGAAGAAAAAAAGGTCATAGAGTAGAATAGGTAGGATTCAAACTGTGAGTCTGTTAAGGCCCCATTTATTTAGGTAATGGAACTTTTAAACACTATTATTATTACCGTGTCATTATGTCAGAATGGATCAAAAAACAGTAGTGCTTGTTCTTGTTTAATATGGCAGAATAATAAGAAAATAAGCAGCTGAGAAATCAGTGTTAGAAAAAGTATGCAGGTGATGGTTTTGGCAGCCAATTTTAACCAGAAATAATGGTTTATTTTGCTTTAAGTAAACTTTTAATAATGGAAAATCCAGTCTTGAGCAAAAGATAAAAGAGGGCATCATTATTTCCTTTTAGTTCTCCCCCCAAAGTGCTACTAGTCAGACACCAGGTCCTGTTGGTTCTCAGGAGAATGTAACTAATTTTGAACAAGATGCAGAGGGTTGTCCCAGCCCCATCCTTTGAACACCATGAAGTGTAAGTTGGAATTTGTCTGGATAAGTATCTTCACCTTTAAACTGAGACATGCTGGGTCCAGTCAGTGGTTTCCAACTTGGGAGTGTCCCTGGGGTTTCAGAAAGCAGTGATAAGGTACTTTTCTAGGTCTTTTGTATTTCAGAATACCTAACAGAAGTTGTACTTTTATCCACAGAAATGCTTTGAAGTCAACTGAAACTTTGACTTTCTCTGTCCCTGTCAACTTGGTAAATCAACAGTGGTTAGCTCATGCTAATCAAAGGTTCTGATGGGCTGTAATGACATTCTAGAAATTTCCAGTGTCAACTAGGGTAAACACATTTTTAAAGTTCCTTGGAGGTGAAAATATTGTGAATCCTTAATTTTTCTGTCACATTTAAAAAAATCTTTATTGTTGAAAATATTACAGATGTCCCCTTTTCCCCCCCATTGACCCCTTCTAGTCTGCATACCCTCTCCCCTCCCACTCCAGGTCTTCACCACCCTATTGTCTGTGCCCATGCTCATGGGTTATGCATATATGCATACAAGTTCTTTGGTTAATCTCTTCCCCCCCATCCCCCACCCAGGCCTTCCCTCTGAAATTCCACAGTCTGTTCTTTGCTTCTATGTTTCGGGATCTATTTTGTTCATCAGTTTATTTTGTTCATTAGATTCCACAGATGAGTGACCGTCTGTCACATTTTTAATATCCTTCCCTTCCATCATTATAGTTAAAATCACTCTCATCTCCTAGCTAGAATATTGCAATAGCAGCTTAATTTTTTGTAGATCACAGGTCTGATTTTCTGGTCACAGCATCGCACATACCAGCACCAGGCTGATCTGGCCTCTATCTTGCTCAAAAATGTTCAGAGACTTATTTCCTGTGAAACCAAGTCCACACTTTGCATGGCCTCTCCAGACTGGCCATTCAGAATTATTCTCACAAGCATGGTGTGCTAGCTTAGGTAAACCAAAATTTTAATTTCTCTGACCTGGGTGGCTTATTTAATCTTTCTGGGCCTCAGTTTCCTCATCTTTAAAACACAATCATAATATCCAAAATATATAAGGAACTCATACAACTTAACAAAAGGAAGATAAACAATTCAATTAAAAAATGGGCAAACAACCTAAACACTTCTCCAAAGTGGACATATAGATGGCCAAGAGACATAAGAAAAAATGCCCAAAGTCACTAATCATTAGAGAGATGCAAATTAAAACAACAATGAGGTATCACCACACACCTGTTTGAATGGCTACCATCAACAAATCAACAAATGACAAGTGCTGGCGAGGAAGCAGAGAAAAGGGAACCCTAGTACGATGCTGGTGGGAATGCAGAATGGTGCAGCCATTATGGAAAACAGTATGGAGTTTCCTCAAAAAATTAAATGTGGAACTGCCATTTGACCCAGTGATCCCACTTCCAGGAATATATCCTAAGAAATCTGAAACACCAATCAGAAAGAACATATGCACTCCTATGTTAATAGCAGTGCAATTTACAATAGCTGATCTGGAAACAGCCCAAGTGCCCATCAGTAGATGGGTGGATAAAAATGCTGTGGTACATTTACACCATCGAATACTAGGCAACAGCAAAAAAGAAGGTTCTCTTACCCTTTCAGACAGCATGGAGGGACCTGGAGAGTATTATGCTAAGAGAAATAAGCCAGTCAGAGAAAGACAAGTATCACATGATCTCACTCATATGTGGAATCTAAAGAACAAAATAAACTGGTGAACGAATAGATCCAGAGACACAGAAGCATGGAACAGACTGTTAAATCTTAGGGAGAAGGTGGAGGTGGGTGGGAAGAGATTAACCAAAGAATTTGTATGCATATATGCATAACTTATGGACACAGATTATAGTTTGGTGAATGCCTGGGGAGGGGTGGGTACAGGCTAGAAGGGGTCAATGGGAGGGAAAAAGGGGACATATGTAGTACTTTCAACAATAGAATTAAAAAACAAACAAATGAACAATAACAAACAAACAAAAACCATATTCAGTAATATCCCACTGTCATATTGTAGTAAGAATATGGTGTCTGTTTTAGACTCCCTTGGCTTTCAAGGCCTGTGTGAATGCATTCTTTAAGCACTAACCCAGAACAGTTATTTATGGTTTTTGGGTTCAAGTGATATACAAATTATCACCTGGAAATGCCATTCGTGAAAGCATGGATATCAAACAGTACTGACAAAATCCACACTCTCTGTTCTTTCTCCCCCCTACATTTATTTTGTTTTCAAATTTCAGCATAGACACCTTGCCTATACTTTAAAGACAGACATGCCCTGCTTAAGCCCAAGTCATAAACTCATAACATAGAACATGCTCCTCCATCCAGAAATTTACTGCATTTGCAGGGTCTTTCCCTGCCATCATGAAGATGATTTGGATCACTAGGAACAAAGGACCTAAAGGTGACACTCAGTGATCCTTTAAGTCTATGCAGAGTACAAGCCTTTGAGACTCTCTAACTGCTAATCGTTAGGGTAGGCTCTAATGCAATATAACTGATGCCCTGATAATAAACTGATGTCTTTATAATTAAACTGATATCCCTAAATACAAAAGACAAGTAATCCTGCTGTCACTACTGTCAATAGAGAAAGGAGTCTGTGATTATAATGATTAACCAGCTCTGAAAACCACAGTAGGGAAGTCTCCAGAGGGGGTGCTGAAGATGCCAACGGCACCCACTGAATCTATGGGGGAGACAGCCATCTGGAGCTTTCTGCTAAGGCTCACCCACCCAGAGCTAGGGGTCTCTGCCATACACTCTCTTTCCCAATTAATCACTGGTTCTTCTCACACTGGATCATCCTAGACCCACGTGAGATATTCGGATCACAAGGCTGTGGGATGCTGCTGCATGGGTGGTTGAGACTGGGGAACAAAGTAAAGACACATGGTTGTTACCGAGTAGGGGCACAGCATGCTCTCTGTCGTGCCTGCTGTGGTGTGTTTTTGCCCAGACCTCCCACAACTGTGAAAGCATGTCCATCTCGTACAGAGCAGCTGGAATAACAGCCCACCCCAAACACTGTTCATTGTACCTCTTCTATGTTCAAATCTATCACAGTTCATTGTCGTAAGAAATTTAAAACGTGCCTTAGCCTAGAGATTTTAAGTACTTCTGACACTACAATTGTATCAACCCTAGTCCTTGTTGTTGCCTTAACAGCTCCATTATTTTCCCTGGAGAGCTTCCTTGTTTTTTTATACTTCTTTACATACCCTTTCTTCAGTTCATATGATGATTCCTCCCCAAATTCTTCATCAACCTAAACTTGCTTTAATATACAGCTCTAATTAATCAGACTCCACCTTCAAACACAACAATACTGCTTCATATGTAGAGTAAGAACTTATGACAGTATATTCCAAAATTCGGCCTCTCATCTTTTGTGCTCATGCATTTTTCATTTTTAAAGATAATTTACATTGCCATATACTTTGTTTTTACATATATTACAAATACTAGTAAGCACAAACTACATGCCTATTGATCTTGTAAGACAATTTTCTTTTTGAGAAAAAAATGAGTTTTCTTTTATCATTTCTCGAATTGTAGGTCTGCTGGCAGCAAATTCCCTCAACTTCTGTTTGTCCGAGGAACTCTTGATTTCTTCATTTTTGAAAGGTATTTTCACTGGGTACAAAATTCCTTGTTGACTCTTTTTTTCCCCCCCATTTCAGCACTTTAAAGATGTTACTTTATTGTTTTTTTGGCTTGAAAATTTTCTGACAAGAAGTGTCCTGCGATTCTTATCTTTGTGCCTCTGTATAAAACATGTCTTTTTTCCTCTGGCTGCCTTCAAGATCTTCTCTATTATTTGCAGCAGTTTAATTATTATATGTTCAGATGTTTTGTTTGTTTTTGTATTTACCCTGTTCTTTTTTCACTTCTCTTTCCTTCTGCATTTCAGTTTGGGTAATTTCTATTGACCTGTCTTTGATGATCACTGATTTTTTCCCCTTGGCTGTGTTGAATAAAATCGCTTCATGATTTTTAGAAAAATAACATCATAAAACAACATGATAAGTGCTATCGAGGAGGTATTTAAAAGTTGCTATAGGAACACAAAAGAGGAAGATTTCATAGAGACTATGACATTCAAGTTAAGTTTTAAAGAGTAATAGGAATTCTCCAAGGGTAAAATGTATGCAAAGCAGCATCTTTTACAAAAGCACAGAGGTATGAAACTGCATCCCTCACTTACAGAACCATTAGTACTTCAATAGAGTCAGAAAGAAACATGGTAAAATAGACTGACATTTATGCGAAGGTATCTTCACATTATTTAAGCAGTAGAGAAACAATGAAGGATTTTAAGAAAAGCAGTGAGTTATTGTAGCAATGCCAGCAAGAAGATATGGGAAGGGGGTGGACACTAAATGCAAGATGTAGCAGAAGAATAAAGAGGAGAGGCCAACCTGAAGATATTTCTAGAAGGTAGGATGATGAGAACTTGGGCACCGAAGTTTTTGACATGGGCCCCTCAGGAGATGGTGTTGGCATTTAGTGAGGTAAAGAATGTAGGATAAAGGCAGTGTGGAGAAGGGCAGAAGTTGTAAATTCAGTCTTGAACAGGTTGTGTTAAATTGGCCACGGGACATCCAAGTAGAGAGGACTCTCAGGGAGTCTGATATATTGTTTTTGAGCTTCCACAGAGAGGCCGAGGAGAAGGGAGGTGGGCCAAGAGAGAAACTAAGAATGACAACACAAGGTCTGAGAGGGGAAAGAGAGCCCACAGAAGATGAGGAGAGGACATACTTTTGGGGCAAGCGATTGTCACATCACGTTGAACATTCAAGTCGAGTTATGTAATTGCTAATTTCAGCTTTACCACAGAGCAATGCTATTTAATGGTGTCACTTTTTAAAATATATATTTTTATTGACTTCGGAGAGAAAGGGAGAGGGAGAGGGGGAGAGAGATAGAAACATCAATGATGAGAGTGAATCATTGATCCGCTGCCTCCTGCACACCCCACACGGGAGATCGAGCCCACAACCCGGGCATGTGCCCTGACTTGGAATTGAACCACAACCTCCTGATGCATAGCTTGACGCTCAACCACTGGGCCATGCTGGCCAGGCTTTACCAGTGTCACTTAATGAAAATGGAACTCCTGTTTATTTCTCACTTTATCCATATCCTTTTAACGTTGGCTGACATTGTACAACCTTTCTAGTAAATACGACACCAAAATGCCAATGGTTCTTTTTGGAAATCAAAGAGAGAAAAAATAAATCAAAGAGAAGACCCATAGGAATAGCTCCATGCATCACTGATCAAGGCAGTAATAATAAATAAAAAAAGTAAGACCGGCTTTTTCTGGCATTGAGTGCACTGAAGTTTTCACTTCTTAGCTTGGTTTTGCATCAGCTGCGGACATAGTAGGCTCCTTCCCCCAGTCCATCAGCACCTGCCTCAAAACACTTGCCTTCCCTCTTGATTTGCATTAAGTGATTAAGTGGGTACGATAAGAGAAGGATGGAGCCTGAACCGTGGGGCAGTAGACTCTAAATCAAATTAACGTCATGCTCCCTAATTATTGTTCAGTGTCTGGAGTCTCAAGTGACACAAACCAGTGGTGCCCTCTTGAGTTTTCATGCAGCGCCAGAAATCTGAGGCTGTGGTGAATGTGTTAAACACGGAAGCATGACTTTTACTGCTGTTTTTTACCCCCCATAGGAAACTGAAATCTTTAGCTAGTACACAAATCTCTATGAACTAAAACACAGCTCTTGGGGAGTTGACAATGCATTTGTATCTATGTACTCTCACTTGAGCATCACAGCAACCTAGTGAAATAGAAATTAACGTGACTTATTCATTTCCCAAGATCAGAAAACAGGTTCTGAAGTGATTAGGACACACAGGTGGCAAGTGGCAGGGTTGAGAGTCATTCCCAGTCTTCCAAATTCCAAACCATGGTCCTTTTCTCACACGACAGTGTCTCCTTTATGAAACGAACCCTTTGGATCTGCTTGCTTATTGCAGCCTCTCTAACTGGTTGCACTCTATTATGTGGGCATAGAAAAGAAGCAGCTAGTGCAGCAGGAAGAAGATCCAGTTTCCCAGCCTTACAGATGATCTATGTACAATATCCCCAGGCAGGGACCTAGGAAGCACCCTAAAAAAAAGAGCTGAAAATTCAGTCCATCAAAATATTTGGGACCTGGAGCAATTCTAAGAACAAAAACAAACAAATGCACAAACAAAAATCTCTTCTCACATCGAACAAGACACGAAGAGAATGTAGCTGGGGCACAACGCGTCAATACTGCAGAGACATCCCAGTATTATTTCCTTTAGGCCTGGCCCGGCAGCTCCCCAGCACGCAGCCCTCGCCTCCTTTTCCCTGCATTTACAGCGGATACTACCGGGCACTCTAATAGAGCTTACATTGTTCACCTGCTTCAGCACAGCGTCTGGGTGGGCTGCTCAGTAAGCTTTGCATGTCAGATACAATATTTTGGCATTGCTGCTTTAGGTCAATGATCTGAACGGCTTCGCTGGCTTTGCAGCGCCAAGAGCACAGGTTTTGACTGGCTTGAATCACAGAGCTCCTTCTCTTTAGCTGCTGGCCAAGGACTTTCAAATCTCTCTATAGCCTCAGTTTTCTCATTTATGAAATGACACTTAACAATACCTTAAAGCACAGTGTTATTGAGAAGACCAAATGAGATCATAAATAGGGGTCGCTTAGCTCATTGCCTGGCACATCAGAAGCACAGAGGAAATAGTGACCTTATTATTGATGTTACATAAGGCCCATGTGAAAAGGAAGATTAATTTTATGAGTTTGATAGGCATGCACTTACTAATATTACTAAAATTGAGGAATCAGATAAACTTAATGAACATGAAAATAATGCATTACCTGCGTTTGTGATGGTAATTTCGAGTCTCTTTATTACATATTAACTCCATAAAACAAAACTGTCCTTATGAAAAACGAGTCTCAAGAATAAAGCATAATTGGAAGGGATATTGGTAAACCGGACCTTTTGGCTTCATATTTTCCTGGTTCTTAAAAAAAGCATTACTTCAATTGTCATGAAAGAACTGTAATAGATAGCTTTAGCCCAAAAGGAAATTCTTATTTGGGAGGATTTCATGATAAAGACTTGAAGAATTAACTGATCCCTTGACTAGCAAGCAAGGTAGAAGCGAAAGCATAAAAACAAGGCCAGAGGCATTTTGCTTGGCTACAAAAACTAAGGGGGACTGTTCAAGGACAGACTCCCACAGCTCTTCTGGAGTGGTTGAATTTTCAAAGTGATTTGCTTACCCATTTTAAATTATTATGAGATAGTACTGAGAACGGCAAGCAAACAAGAAGTTAGAATTAAATTCCATATTTTTGGTACATGCTTGGTCAAGAAACTGAGACACCAATCTAATTTCTGTTGAGTGTTTACAGACTCCAACCTAGAATTTGTTCAGTTGAAAAATGATGGTGTTCTAAATGGAAATTGCAGAAATGACACATTTAGCCAATATATGTATTTTTTATTGGCTGAAAGACATGCATACATTTTCTTGGGCAATTTTTTATGTTATTTAGAATAATATTTTAAAATATACTATTCTGAAGTACTGATTGCAATGTAATGTTTAAGATTTAGAAGTTAAACCCAGCCAGTGTGGCTCAGCGGTTGAGTATTGACTCAGGAATTAAGTGGTCTCTGTTCAATTTCAGGTCAGGGCACATGCCCTGGGTTGCAGGCTCGTTCCTAATAGGGGGCATGTAGGAGGCAGTCAGTCAATGATGTTCTTCTCTCATTGATGTTTCTATTTTTCTATCCCTCTCCCTTCCTCTCTAAAAATCAATTAAAAACATATTTTTAAAAAAGATTTAAAAGTTAATTTTAAAATAGAAAATATATTCACTTCATCACTTTCAATTTAATTCAGAGAGTACACAACTAAATTTTGAATAATGATCTGGCAATTGGATGACTATTAAGGAGTCTATTCAATGATAAGTTTATTAATTATTTACTTGTCAACTCAAATATTACTGTATTACCATATGTTAGATTTCTATTATAATGATGGATAAGATAGAGTCCTCTTCAAAGAACTTACAGTTATAGGGTCAAGAAAACAAATTATCTACCAAAAAAAGGTTACATTAAATGATATCTAAGTCTATGTCTCAACTATAAAATATTTTTAAAAATGATAGTACTTAATGCTGGCAAGAATACAATAAGATGGGGACTCTTTGGCGGGAGACCAAGATGGCGGCATAGGTAAACACCGCAGACTGCTGCCGCAAACAACCACTTCAAAAATACAACTAAAAGACGGAACGGACATCACCCAGAACCACAGGAAGGCTGGCTGAGGAGAGACTCTTCAACTAGAAGGAAAAATAACAGCACACCGAGGCTCAGAGGAGGCGCAGTGTGGAAAATACTCAGGTGCGGAGGTGCGCGCGCAAAGCGGGCTGGTGGCTGAGAGCGCGGTTGTCGTTTTCGGTCAGGGGGGAGTCTCAGACTCTGAGCTCCAGATACGGGCGAATCGCTGGGGACTCGGACCCAAACGGGAGAAGCGGGAGTGTCTGGCATCAGTTGGAAGGCAGCTTTCCCTCCGAGGTTTGCAGCGGTTCCGGGGGTTCTGAGAAGCAGAGGCAAAGGCTAGATTAGCGCCTCTCCAGAGGACAGAAGTTTTCCCGTGGCAGACACAGCTGATTCTCACAGCCAGTCGGCCTGGTGGTCAAATCCCTCTAGTATTAACTACAACAATCAAGGCTTAACTAGAACAAGACTGCGCACAAAGACCACTAGGGGGTGCACCAAGAAAGCATAAAAAATGCGGAGACAAAAAAACATGACAGAAATGGAGGATATAGAGCTAAAAAACGCAATTTTGAGGGCTTGCAATAAACTTTTGGAGAGCTTCACGAAAACTAATGAGACCCTCGATGCTATGATAAAGAAACAACTAGAAATTAAGCATACATGGTCTGAAATAAAGAATATTACACCCAATAGCAGACCAGAGGAGCGCAAGAATCAAGTCAAAGATTTGAAATGCGAAGAAGCAAAAAACACCCAACCGGAAAAGCAAAATGAAAAAAGAATCCGAAAATATGAAGATAGTGTAAGGAGCCTCTGGGACAGCTTCAAGCGTACCAACATCAGAATAATAGGGGTGCCAGAAGATGAGAGACAGCAAGATATTGAAAACCTATTTGAAGAAATAATGGCAGAAAACTTCCCCCACCTGGTGAAAGAAATGGACTTACAGGTCCAAGAAGCGCAGAGAACCCCAAACAAAAGGAATCCAAAGAGGACCACACCAAGACATATCATAATTAAAATGCCAAGAGCAAAAGACAAAGAGAGAATCTTAAAAGCAGCAAGAGAAAGAGACTCAATTACCTACAAGGGAATACCCATACGACTGTCAGCTGATTTCTCAACAGAAACTTTGCAGGCCAGAAGGGAGTGGCAAGAAATATTCAAAGTGATGAATAGCAAGAACCTACAACCAAGATTACTTTATCCAGCAAAGCTATCATTCAGAATTGAAGGTCAGATAAAGAGCTTCACAGATAAGGAAAAGCTAAAGGAGTTCATCACCACTAAACCAGTATTATATGAAATGCTGAAAGGTATCCTTTAAGAGGAGGAAGAAGAAAAAGGTAAAGATACAAATTGTGAACAACAAACATGCATCTATCAACAAGTGAATCTAAGAATCAAGTGAATAAATAATCTGATTTACAGAATGAACTGGTGATTATAATGAATCAGGGACATAGAAAGGGAATGGACTGACTATTCTTGGCGGGGAAAGGGGAATGGGAGATGCGGGAAGAGACTGGACAAAAATCGTGCACCTATGGATGAGGACAGTGGGTGGGGAGTGAGGGCGGAAGGTGGGGCGGGAACTGGGAGGAGGGGAGTTATGGGGGGGGAAAAAGAGGAACAAATGTAACCTGAACAATAAAGATTTAATTAAAAAAATAAAAAAAAAATAAAATAAAAAAGATGGGGACTCTTTGTATATATCTGGTCGGTGTATACACTGTTAAATGCTTAATTTGGAAATTAATTTTGCAATATTTATCAAGTCTAAAAAGAACCAGAAATTTCACTTCTTGGAAACAATTCTGAAAAAAAAATTAAAAGTGTGGACATGGATAAACAAAGGTGCTTGTCATATCTTTATAATGATAAAAACCTGGAAATCTAAACACTAAGAAATAAAAAAAAATGGCTAAGCACATTAGCTAGATCTCTACAACAGAATACAAAGCAGCCCTAAATGGTATTTATGAGGGATCTTTAATTGGTAAATACTCATGCAAAAAGCCTAAGAACAAAAATTAGACACTCAGTTATGTACATGGTGCTTTCATTTTGTATATAACCATATATTTAGTTCTTTATATTTTTACTGAGAATGTCAAAATGTTTGGAAATGTGGCTACAGATTTTTTTCCAGTGGCATTCAGGTGACTGGAGACTTCCCAGAGTTCCTTTTACCCAATGCAACTTTTTCTCATGAGTAATTCTGTGTCCCTATATATCTAAAGTGATTTATAGATCATTTTCCTTAATCAAAGAGAGAAAAGTTTCAGAAATTCACTCTTACACGTTAGCATTTTGACATTACTAAGTTAAATGTATTAAACATGCCTAAGAGTCATTCTTCTGTTTTAGAATAGTAAGTGTAAAGATTGAATTACAAGCCCAGTTTTGTTAGGAATTCTATTGTCTTTTGTTCCTCAGAAAGCTGAAGTTTAATAATAACTTTTTCCCATGAAAAATGTCTGAGAAAATGTGTGGGAAGTCCTTGAATGCTGAACTTTGGTGTTTCAGTGCTCAGCAGAGAAGTGTTAGCATGACTGGGCTAAGTTCCTGCATTTTCAGGGCTGTTACTATGAAAGACGAAATGACATACATTTCTCTTCGTTGTGCTACTTTTGTTAGAATTTTTTAAAAGCACTTTCTAAATTTCACTGTAAGATTTCAAAGGAAATATTTTTTTTAAAAAAAAATCTAGTGGTAGCATTCAAGGTCTGGTGTCAGTGAGTAAACATGTATGAGGGGTGGTTTCTTTATGGTTTATCAGAGATGAGCACAGGCTCACCGTGCAGGCGGCACTAATGAGCATTAAGAGTGAGAACATAAACACAATCCAGAGCAGACAGGAGAGACCTGAGGCTCAGGGGGCACCTGCTTCCAGGAGGAGATCAGGTCTCTTGTCCCAGCTCCTTTCTGAGGGGCCGAGCAGCCTGGAGGGCAGGTCAAAGCACATAATTCTGTCTCGTCAATCCCTCTTCTTTCTCCCAGGGTGGACCCCCCTCCCGCCCCCCACCCCTAAGGAAGGTTAATAGGTATCAGAAGGTAGTAACTAAAATTTTCCTCCCTTCCCCTCCATTATTCTCTAGTTTGCACACTGAAAACGAAGTAGCAAATAAAGGAGGCTTTCATGTGTCCAGCAGTTATTCAATACTAGGCTCCTCAGAAAAGTTATTGTTTTAAATCCTCCTAACAATCCTGTGGAGTAGGAGTTAATATTTCTACAGAGAAATAAGCTGACCCCAGGGGAAGGGAAGCTGCTCCAATGTTATGTGGGTGGTGACAGAGCCTCCCTCGAGCACAGGCTGGCTGACTTGTGCGTCCACATTCTTACTCCCTTGCTTTCCAAGTGGATTCTCAAATGTCTGGGGGGTAAGCAACCGTGAGAATGAAAGTGAACCAGATCAGGGACCCCAGACAGAAAGGGACCCACGAGCAGGCCTAGAAGTGCCACCGAATCAACTTGAGGCTTTGGCTACCTCCTCTGTAAAATAGTTTTCCTGCCTGGAGATCTCTAGGCTTGTGGGGAATCTGTAAGGTTGGGCCCCTGCTCCCTTTTGCCTATCTAGACAGACTAGATAGCCAACTCTTAGGCAAGCTCCTTTAGAGTAATCCACAGAAACATGCTCTTGGAAGGAGTGGTTCTCAACCTTCCTAATGCCGCGACCCTTTAATACAGTTCCTCATGTTGTGGTGACCCCCAACCATAAAATTATTTTCGCTGCTACTTCATAACTGTAATTTTGCTACTGTTATGAATCGTAATGTAAATATCTGATATGCAGGATGTATTTTCATTGTTCTCGACCCACAGGTTGAGAACCGCTGCCTAAGGAATGCCAAGAAGGGCTCCTGGTGATGTGAGAACCAGAGTTAGGAATAAAAGCGCATTATCATGAACCAGAGCCTAAGCAGAATTCTGACTGCAGGAGAGAGAGAAGCCACTTGTCGGGATGAAGATGTGCGAATGGAAAGAGAGTCTGGATATTTATAGTCTCCCCATGCCCACATCCTCTTGTTCCACGTGGGATGGGGTCAGCAGGTAATAAAAAGTGACATTCAGCCACTCATAAAAGATGAAAACAAATAAAAAAGCAGAACTGGTAAAGGAAGGCTTTGGAAAGGACTTGTAGGACAAAGTACGGCAGTCGTTGTTAACTTCAGGATGATGATGGACAACCCGAACAACCCCAGAAGTACCAGTACTCGAATGGCTAAGGGAGCACTGGGCTGTTGTGAAGCGATGCCCAGCCAGGAGGAAGGGTCTGGGAGCCTGGAGCCCAGGCTGCCGGCTGTGCACTGCGTGGCAGGCTTGCTAAGCTGCACTGGGCCGGGGGTGGGAGGCTGCTGTCTCCTCTCCTCCCACCCTCTGGCTTTCCAATACAAGACACTGTACTAAACGGAAGAGTGACTGAGAGGAGGAATGTCATTCAGTATTTCTACCTCATCTATTGGCCCTTCTGACCATCTTGACTCATCTCTTAAGTTTTCAAACCCCATTCAACTAAGATACAATGGATTATTCATTTGTCACACGTGAAGTTGGAAAATTGATTGCAATCCAAACTCCCCTGTCTGTTTTCGATGTCTTCTGCATGGTGTGAAAGGCTACTCGGAGAGAGCCTGCGAGGCTGTGAGGCTGCCTGAGATTCTGTGACAGAGACACGGTGGGGATGATATGCTAGAGGCGGAAAGGTGGAATTTGCTTCCTCTCAGCTTTGAGCTGTGGGGCTTATTCACTTTTCAGTGACTTGTGGGGAAACGTGTCAGGCAGCCAAGCTCACTGCTGGAATCCTCCACGGGGCTGGAGGTGAAGTGTCACAACAAAAGCTGTGTACCCGATGCGGCGACACCTGGGACAGACGCGGGCAGGTGAGAGCCAGCGGGCGGGGCCTCACCTCCAGTCCCAGCCGCTCTGCCAGCTGCTCCGTCGCCTCAGCCTCAGTCTGCGAGGACAGAAACCTGCTGCTGAGAAAAGTTTCCCCCAACAGCATGGGAGGCTGTTTCGGGAAGAAAAGCACTATGGGGAAATTATGTGGCTTTCTCAAAGCAGATATAATTGCTATGTCACAATAATAGTAAATGCCGTAACGGAAACGGCATGTACTGGCAGTGGCTTTAAAGTGTGGTTTTTGGAAGAGCATGGCTGTACTCTAAATTCCATAACTTGTGTATTTTCCTTTAATGATTTTTGATGAATTCATCCCAAATGCTTTTGTCAAAATGCCTCCTGATACTACTTAAATGGTTACAGCCTTTTACAAGTAATAATTACTTCTGAAGCAAAATACAATTATTTCCTTGTAATTCAGATAACTCTGATATAATAGGTTCTTGTTTTAAGCAATTTGTGTTTATCATTTTCATATTGTACAAAAGGTAGTACAGTCTCATTTTGTCTTCAGACAGATAGATGGAAGAGGCCAAAATAACTGAATCTCTCCTGCTGACCTGATACAAAGGAAATACAAAGAGTATATGTGTGATAACTAAGATGACAACAGAAGATTGTATTATCGTGAATAATTTAGGTGAGCCTGTGGCATTACAAGAGATATGTAAATATGACTTATTTGGAGATGAAAATTAGGGAGAGAATAAAACTAGTGTCTGTTTTCATTGAAAAAGCAATTTGCAAATAAAACACTTCCTTAAAAATTTAGATTGCTATCTATGTTTTAAAAGTAGATCTTGCTAGCATGTATATTCTTTTGAATACACTTGAGGTTATGTATCGGAGAGAGCCTTGATATTAGATTAGTCTTGGCTCCAGATCTGGCTTATCTTGTAGCGTCTGATTTGGGAAAGGCCATTTAACCTCTCTGAGCCTCAGCGTTAGCACCTGTAAAACGGTTAACAAAACCTCCTTTGAATACGGATGAAAATGAGCATTATTTCAATGTTCATAGCCTGATATTCATTGCAAATAGTATAGGTTGATTAAGGAGTAATGAATGACTATTGATTGTTGAGTGGAACTGGATCCTCAAACTAAGATTACATCTGTTAATCTTTGGAGATGTCTGTATAACTATTGAAGTATTATCACATTATTCAATCAGCTGGAGAAATAGCCGTCTATAATACACTTCACAAGCTCTTGAGAAGAATTCGTTTTGGAACCGTAGGCCAAGAGCAAGGAACTGCAGAGTCTGAGCATTTCTCAACTTCTCACAGACCACTAACATTCAACAATGATGGGTGGATGGCTAATGTGCATCAAGGTCATTATTTAAGTCATGAAAAAAACAAACCACTCAGTCCTCTGCTTGGAAAACATGTAACCCAAGAGCCAATTTGAAATCACTCAGTAATCTATCAACATTTTAGCCCAGTCCTTAATGGCGCTTTACTATATATTGGGGAGAGGCAGAGAGTGAAAAGAAAAGTGATGAAGGTATACTAGAAGGTAATAAAAGTCCTGGAGGAAAATAAAGCAGGTGAAGGGGAGAGGGAGTGTGGGTGAAGGGATGCTGCCGTTTTGAATAGTGGGTCAAGTAAGAGCTCAATTCGAAGGCAACGCCTGAGAAAGACTTGAAGAGGGTAAGAAAGAAGCCAGGAGGGTATGAAGAAAGAGCGTTCCAGGCATAGGGAACAGCAGAAGCAAGGTTCTGTGGGGAAATGGTGCCTGGAGTATTTGGAGAGGGAGGACCGTGAGCAAAGTTGAATAATCAAATTAAGTAGGCGGCTGAGGTCAGAGAGGTAACAGGACCACATCAAACATAGGGCCAAGTGGGCCAAGGTAAAGACGTTGGTTTTTACTCTGAGAGGAGACACCCTGACACCCGGTGAAGGATTTCAGCAGGGGATGACATCTTCTGTTAGCTTTTTAAAATGTTTTCTTGGACTGCTAAGTGGCTAGTCTGTAGGGAGGGGTGGGGTGGGGGGGGGCAGGCAAGGTTGGAAACAGGGAGACCAGTTAGGAGGCGATTCTGATAAACCTGGAGAGAGATGGGGTGGTGGCGGTGAAGGTTCTGAGAAGCAGTGGGATTTTGCAGGAAAGCCAATAGGATTGAATGAGATTAGAGAGGAGAGAGGAATTAAAGCGTGCAAAGCCTGAGATAACTCTTAGGCACCAAATGGAGATATCGAGTGGGCGTTAAGTCCAGTGTTCAAGGAAGAGATTGTACTTGGAAAAATAAATTTGAGAGTCAGTAGTGTATAGAGAATCTATAGACATAAGGTGGATGCGATCACCAGGGAAGTGAATATATCTTTGATGAATATTCTTATTCATGAACACTTAGCCTTGTCTATGGTCATTTCACCAGGACGGATTTCTAGGAGTGAAATTATTGGGTCAAAAGGCATACACAAGGCTCTGGATACATATTGCCAAATTACTTTCAGGGTGGCAACAATTTATATTACCAGCCAACACTGGATATTATACTTTAATCTCTTTTAATTTGACACATATGTGGTGTCTTATTTTTATTTTTCTGATGATCAGTGAAGTAAAAACTTTGTATAATGTATTTGTTGCTCAGTTTTATTTTTTCTGTGCATTGGCTGTTAACCTCTGGCTTAGAGTAAGTTTTTTGTTGGGGTACTTTTTAAAAATTGTGATTTATATAATTTATCGCTTTATTATTTTAATTATTTATGATACCTTTTAAAAACATGTACAGGATAAGGAAGTATAAGCCAAGAAGAGGGATCAAGTTGATGCCATTGTGGTCTTTCTAGTAACGAGTGAGTTGTGATGTCCCAGGGCATTTTATATGCCTGGGCAGATCATGGCAACTGTGATATTGGGATTTATACTAAGAAATGTGTATGTGGTCTCTGTCCCTGTTTCTGGAATGGAACTCCTAAAACACTTGGAATTTCCTAGGTGCTGAGAATGGGCAAGGTGTCTTTCCTCTGTTAATGGAGACTTTTGGACCACACCTCAAGAAGGGGCCTGTTTGCCACGAGAACCAACCGTGAGATTAGAGGGTTGAAAATTTTAGTCCCACCACTGACCTCCAACCGCTGGGAGGAAAGAGGGGCTGGATAATGTGCTAGTCACCAATGCCCAACCCAAGGCCATCCCTCGCTTTGTTAATGCAGTCCCTGGTTCTGACAAAGTTATTTAGCTTTGGACAACTTTTTTAAAAAAATATATTTTATTGATTTTTTACAGAGAGGAAGGGAGAGAGATAGAGAGTTAGAAACATCGATAAGAGAGAAACATCGATCAGCTGCCTTCTGCACACCCCCTACTTGGGATGTGCCCACAACCAAGGTGCATGCCCTTGACCGGAATTGAACCCGGGACCTTTCAGTCCGCAGGCCGACGCTCTATCCACTGAGCCAAACCGGTTACGGCATGGACAACTTTTGATAGCAGAATTCCCAGTAGACTTCATGGAAGGAGGAAAAAGGACTGCCACTGAAATTAACAGTTTGACAAACCATGAAACTAAATAAACAGTGTCGAGAAAAGCTAGTGAGTATCTGGGGGCGAAGTGTTACAAAGAGTTCAAGTAAGCTTAATGTATACTTTTCCCTGATGAAAAACATTGTATTGGTTTCCTGTAGGTATCACATTGCTGTGCTTTGTTAGTTTGAGCTGAATTCTCCCACATCTTACTTATTTGGACTGGCTGACTTTACTGTTATATTTGTTCTTCAGCTGATGGAGTTTTTATTTATTTTAGATTGATAGAAATATATGTTATAGTAGAAAAACTTGTAGCAAAAGAGAAGTAGCTAAAAATCATTCATTATTCACAGACATAACAAAACACATAATTTTTTCCATAGTAATGTGATCATTATACAAAAATACTTAAGTGCTGTAGCAAAAGGTTTTAATTTTTTGCTGTAGCATAAATTAACAAAATCTTAAGGAGTTTTCTCATTTTATAATTCTTTTTCTTTTGAGCCCAGGGGATTTTTTTTCTCCATAAAAATACTAGCTTTAATTTAAACCAATCATTATACATGATCTAAGTTTACAAAAATAGGCTCTTTCTCCCCCCCCCCTTTTTTTTTGATGGGGACTGAAAATCTATTCAACTGGCAAATTACATTATTGTGGGTAAAATTATAATTATGTTTGACGTAAGAAAAAATAATTCTCTGAAACATGACTCATTTTAAAATTGAAAGAGCCAAGGATAGAAGGAATTCAAGATCTGAGAACCTTTTTAAATAATTAAGGCAAAGTTCTGCTGCAGTAGAAAGGAGAGTGTAACCCACTGCTTCTCTTGCATGTTTTTATGTTTTGGCTTCATCTCTGGACCAGACTATACAATCTCTGGTATGAGGCTCTGTCTCTTTTGGATCCCCAGTGACCTTCAGAGTGCTCTGTAGATGTGTAATACAGAGGGGCCTCTGACTCCTCAAGTCATGTGGATCAGAATAAATCATAATTTCATTTGTGTGCTCTGTTAAGTGACTTCCAAGGGACTCTCACATTTTCTTCTAATTTGAGCTTCGTGGCAATTCTGTGAAGTAGAAACACTAGGCCATTATTACTGAGGGTTCGAGGGGCTACATAAATTGCCCAACCAATGTCTTGCAAACATACTCATGATATAATTTTAAGTTAAAAAAAATTAGAGCAAAGCACAGTATGATTTCAGCAACCAACCATATTGTCAAAATATCATAGAAAAACACAACCATATTCCAAAATATCATGGAAAAGACCCCAAATGTTAGCAGTGGTATTTCTGGATTGCAGAAAAATGGATGATTTTTATTTTCTCCTTATAATCATCTGCATTCTTCACCCTCAACAGCCACCCACACATGGGCGAGCACACACACACACACACACACACACACGCACACACACACAACCTCTCCATAAATGCTACTTGTTTTAAAATGTAAGTATAAGATTTTTACATAAAAAGAATGAAAAAGAGAAGTAAATAGGACTCCATTTTTTTCTTCTCTTGATAGAAACCTGAAGGCTGCTCTTCCTTCAGGCTGCTCTGCGTGCCAATGCTGAAGAGCTACACGATGGAAAATAACATAGCATGCATCTGCCAAGACAGATTTGTGGTTGACATTTCTCCTGAAAAATGTCTCTATGAAAATAAGTAGCTGTTGGTGGTGTCTCCCGATTTAGTCATGTTGAAAAGTAAATGAGTGGGTTTCAGCTTCCTCACGAAGCCCATCACTTTGAATGGATATACCTTAGATGTGACTGAGCATGTGCCAGAGGGGAGTGTATCACCGGGCACATGACATCTTCCTAAAACATATGCCCATGATTGTCCAGCATATTGAAGCGCTCAACACATGTAAGCTACTATACATTATTATTAGTTAGCACATATTTTTATTAAACTTCTAAGTGTTACGGGGGCAGGGACTACAGACTACACTATTGATTACGGATATCATTTTTTTATATATGTATTTTTTTCTTGATTTCAGAGAGGAAAGGAGAGAGAGAGAGAGATAGAAACATCAATGATGAGAGAGGATCATTGATTGGCTGCCTCCTGCACGACCCCTACTGGGGATCGAGCTCGCAACCTGGGCATGTGCCCTTGACTGGAGTCAAACCTGGAACCTTCAGCCCCAAGGCCAATGCTCTATCCACTGAGCAAACCAGCTAGGGCAAGATATTATTTCTTTAACTGCCCAGGTCATCTGGGTAATTTATTAAAATTATTTCTAATCCTTAATTAATCTTGCAAGTCAGGTAACTTCATCCCCATTTTATAAATCAGGATACTCCAGCTGAGAGGTAGAGAAATTTGCCAGGATTCAAACCTTGGTCTTTGTGACTTCAAAGCCAGGTGTTGGCCCACCATACCACACTATGTTTTGCTTAATGTCATATTTATGGTTGAGTCTTTTGCAGCATTTCCCCAGCATGGGGTTCCTTAGAATATTTTAGAAATTGAGCAAGGTTTTTGAATGACACAGGCATGAACAAAATTATGTAACTGGCAGCCCTACCTGGTATTCCTGGTGTCTACCGAGAACACTCTTAGGGAGGGAGAAAGAGAATTCATGAAGGTAATGAAAGCAAAATTGCAAGAAGAAAAGTGGGAGCGAGAGACATCAGCACCAAGAGTCTTGGAAAAAGCTTCTGAAGGGCATTTATAGGTGGTGACAGGTTTGGCAACACTTCTTTGAGACTGTTGAGCTGTGTTCAGTTTTCTCAGTTCATCATTTCATAGGCCTTGCAGCAGCCACCTTCCTAAGACTTAAGAAATGCCACTGGAATATAGAAATTTCTCTCTTGTCAGAAATCCAATATAATAAAAGAACCAGGAAGAGAAAGCAACACAACACATGTGGTTGCTATAGCACGAGTACTTTGCCCAGTGCAGGGAAAATATCATCAAAATAATAATACCAACAACAGCCAGGTCTAATCAGTGCTTTATTTGTACCTTTGTACATATTATGAGATTCCATTTTCAGATGTAATAACTGAGGCCCTGAGAGTTCAGTAGTAAGAGGTCAAGAGCTGGTTAATGGCCTGAAACCATGATCAGTTTGCCTCTGACCACTGAGTTTTGTTAAATAACTGACCCCGTTTTTCTCCTGTGATAAATGGTCCATTTGTCTGTCATGTTCCTTCTTCTCTTCTTCTAGATTTCTTCTCTTTATGACTGCAAATCCAGGATGTGATTAGGTTGGTTGAAATCTATGTTCTAGTCAATAAATATTTACTGAGCACCTACTATGCGCCAGGCAGTGTTCTAAGAGTTTTGGATATAGTGGTAAAGAAATCAGTCAACATACTTTCCCTCCTTGAGCTTTTATTTCAGCGAGATAGCATATTCTTTCTGAAATCTGCATTATTTGAAAACTTGTAATTTACTTTATAAGATTGTGGAACAAAGAAAATAAAAATCTTTTGTGAAATTTAATACTTAAATTTTGAACCAAGTCTCCTATCACTTAAAAGTAAAGCAAAGCATGTTTTTTTGCAATGTAAAGACTAGAATTCTTAAGAGGTGTTGCCTCAGAGTAATTGCAGAGAAGATGTGACAAAGGGTTTTCAAGCTGAAAAGGTGTTTCTGGCTTTGTTTTTGTTCCCTCTTTCCCCATAAATATTAAGTCAAGCATATATATTTAATGAGAGTCATCATATAATTAATAACCCATTAATGTGGTGTAATCATTTAGTAAATATATATTGTTGAATTTATAGGCTGTGCTGGACATTTATGGCAGATGCTGGAAATAAAATACTGACGACAACAGTGAAATATATATATGGTTAATATGCAAAGTATCCCCGTGGGAGTTCGGCCAGAAGTTGCTATGACTTGCACTGACCACTAGGGGGCGGCGTGGAACAAAGGAGGCCCGGCCGGCTTGGGAGTTCAATCACTTGCTATGATGTGCGCTGACCACTAGGGGTGGCGTGGAACAAAGAAGGCCCGGTCGGCAGCCGGAAGACCCCCGATCGGCCCTGATTGACGGCCAGGCCTAGGGACCCTACTTGTGCATGAATTTCGTGCATCAGGCTCTAGTTATAAATAAGAAAGCAGACAGTGGATTTATAAAGATAGTAGAATTACGGTAGAAAGATGTTGGAATTGTAAGAAGTAGAATTATAAAATAGTGTAACAACTTCCATGATAGGGATCAAAAAGAGGTGTTAGGGGAGCACACAGGTGGGGCATCTGCCCTTCCAGGTGGTTTCCCACAGGAAACCATCTCAAGTATAACTGCCCACACAGGTCAAGGAGAGCAGTAGAGTTGATCAGATTGCAGAGGAGGGAAAAGACCCTAGCTGAAGAGAATTCAGGAATAGACGATAATCTGAGCCAACTGAAATTTCCTGTGCTTCTTCTCTTCTCTCTCAATTTAAAGCAGAACTATCATTTCACAGAGTATGGAGACGAGCAGTGCCATTATGGAACTGCCTACTCATGCAATTTTAGGAAATTAATGAATTGATGTTGTTAATACCACATTTCAGTGTTTTAGGAATTCAGATCGCATTGAAATGAATAGGCAATCAGAAATAAGCTGCAGTCATCCAACATTGCTGACAAAGCCAAGAGATTTTTTAGTTGAAAATTACTGCTTGAATTCAAATTGTGTAAGGAATGGTATCTTTTTGAACTTCTGTCAGAATAAGTCGTCATGACCATATGAACACTAAAGCCTCGGTAGAAAACCTAAAAATAAACATTATCAAGTATACGTCAAGTGATGGTGATGTCTGCATTCAGATCTTTTTAAATAGAAATTTCTGGGTAGAAGAAAAATCTTAACTCATCGCACAATAATCTTGATATTTTCAGATTATATTTTCAAGTAAAAACAACATTCTTTACCAAAAAAATCCATTGTTCCTTTTTTTCCTTGATCCTGAACTTGACAGCAATTGTAGAAATTGCTTGAAACAACACTGGTATTTTCTGAGAAATCTTTCACGGTTGCTGACACCTTCAAATAACCTGCGAATTGGAGTGGGTAGAGGCCAGACCACAGGAAAAAGCCTGCATTTTTGAAAGACTGAGTTTAAAACACTACCAAAATTCTACCTACTCAACCTACATAATAGAAATCTACTAGTAAATAAGTTTGTTGAACCTAAACATATTAAAACTAATTCACTAATTCCAACTCATTAATCTGTGCATTAACTCAACAATTATCTTTAAGCACCCCTACGTATCCAGTACTGTTCTGGCCTCACAGTCCCTGCTAAGTTAGTTACTACTAAAGACAACATCCAAGGTCATGCTACAACTTGCACAGGCGAGGCTTCTGTTTTATAAAGATCCTTTTAAACTCAGGGTTGTTTTGTTACTTCATCTAGGAGAGCTGAAAGCCAGAAATCAATGTCTTCATTAATATTTGAGTATCCCATGTTAGCAAGAAATATCAAAACAATTGCCTAAAAAGAAACTGATGAATGAGTATATTTTGTAACGTTATTTTATACTGTGCCAAATGAATTCCTAAATTAGGGAGGGGGGCTCAACAAGAAACCAGAATGATTACTACAAAATTTATTTTATTTCCCCCTTCCTTCTCTGTTTGTGCAGCCCCTGAATTAGTCTTTTCCATCCACCTATTCCCATTTCCAATCCTGAACTTGGTAATGGCTATGATTCCTCATTCGACAATTTCAAATACCTGATCACTTGTTTGAAAGGATGGACTGTTTTGAATTCGCCCAGTTGCACGAAAATTGCCATAACCATCTTTCCATCCTTCTGTAATAACATGGTAGATGCATTGAGGCCACTTATTCATCTCCTTTCCTCTCCTCTCTACACAGGCTCCTCCAGAGCCTGGGCTGTGTCTACATATCCATCTACATCCCACCTGCGAGGTCTGGGAAAACTAAGTGGAGCCCCGTCCTTGTTAGAGGCACCATCCTTGTTCCAGAGGTTGGCTGGGTGCGAGGCAGATGGTAAATGAGGCAGCCAGTCACCACAGACGAGACCACGGCAGGTGCCGAGTCTGAAGGGCAGAGCAGGGCAGACCAGAGAAGAAAGAGGAATGCCAGAGTGAGGTGTGGACTGTGAGACACAGAGCCAGGTTGTGCGGTTTAGGATTTATCTGAGAAAGGACAGCAAGCTCCTGTCCTTACCTGAAATAAGATAATTTAAGTGAAACACCTGGCATGTAAAAGGCACAAATAATTTAATACTACCGACCTTTATAAGGTTGGGTGATTAGAACACATCAAGTTTGTAAAGTAGCTGGCACAGCACTTGATGTAGTATGTGAGTTCCTAATTTCTCCTGGAGTTGAATTTCTCAGTCAACAATATCAGGCAGTTCACAAGAAGGCATTATCAATACCTTTTTGACTGTTTTTGTTGTTTTTGGTGTGGGGGCTTAACTGTTTGCTTGGATATAAGTCTGGCTCAATCCCATATTATTAACTGAGTGGACTCAGTGAAACAGAAACTATTTCAAACCTTAGCTCTCTCATTTTCTGGCTCCGGCATTTATGGTATGTTATTGAACCTCTCTAAGCCTCTTTCTTTCATTAAACTTTAAGGACAGTTGTGAGAATTAGATATAAAGTGAATAAAGGTCCTGGAATACTGAGATGAAAGTGCTTACTGAAAAGTAGCTTTAAAAAAAAAATCCTCAGCCAAAGACAAGTTCACTGATTTTTAGAGAGAGGGGAAGGGAGGAAAGGGAGGGAGGGAGAAACATTGATGTGACAGAAAACAGATTGGTTGCCTCCCACACGCTCCCCGACCGACCTGGGCCAGGGACAGAACCCATGACTTTCAGTGTACAGGACGACGTTCCAACCAACCGAGCCACGCCGGCCAGGGCAAAAGTAGCTACTATTATTAAGCAGAAATACTTTCCACTTTAACTAATTTTGATAGAATTACTAGCAAATGTATATTCCCATATAGTATTTTGGACAGAGAACATTAAATGTTCTTTTTTTTTGAACCTTGTAGCTGTTATTGCATGTTGATTTGCTCCACATTTATTCTAACTCCCCTTTCCTTTGCTTTCCTCTACATGAGAGGCCGGGAAGCTAAATAATTCCTTTCCCAGTCTCCCTTGAAGGCAGGGGGAAACCTGTGACCCAGTTTTGACTGATGAGACCCAAGTGTGAGTCCAGGAGGGTGGGAGGGGCGGTTTATGGAGAGGCTCTTGTTTTCCTAATGAAGGGTAAGGGATGTGGCTGCCCAGCCCTACCCCTTCATCCTATTCAGAATGTAGATTTGGGCAGCAATAGCCATTTTATTGCTCTGAGGAAACACATTAAAAAGACTAGAGCTGGAACTGAAGGACAGAAGGTGTGTGAGTCCTTAACGACACCATTAAGTCACTGTGCCAGCCTGGACCATCCATCTTGGTACTTATTTTACACAGGTCAAATGTGTTTAAGCCCAAGCTGTTCACCTGCTCTGACTGTAATCAAGCACACCCCGAACATGTAACTCTTTTATTTTTGATAAGTGATTCCTGTGTAGTGCTTTAATGGAGCTATGTCCCCATACCTAGAAGACATCAGGAAAATAAATGGTCTGTCTGTCAGGAAAATAAATGGTTCCAGATATGTCTATAATTTTTTTACTTAATTCATTAATTTACTCACTTGATAATTATTTTGAAACAATTACTTGTGGAAAGAATAACTGGAGATTCCCCAGTTATCTCTTTGCTTCAATTTCAATGTCACCTTACAGTGCTTTAGCGCATCACAGTCCTTAATCTGTTACTGTACCTTTCCTATCCCTTTCCCTTTCAACTCTGCCATGAATGCTGTCCAGATGGGAAATCAAACTGCTAAAACTTATGTTACATGTTACATGCGGTGATTTATGAGTGCTGCTTTCCTCAGACGCGTTTTTGGCGACCCCATGCATGTTGTCGATTCTGATGGTGGTAGAGCTGCCCCACAGGGAAGCAGAACCTTGTGTCACACCGCCACCATGCCAGCTCAGGCCCTTAGCACATCCTTTCTAGATGCTTCCTCCATTCGATGTTTTACACACAGCCACCAGTGTAGTATTTCTGGTGTCATTCCCTTGCTCAGAGCTTTTAAAGCGCCCCCTGCCAGCAGAGGAACCCTTGCTCAGCCTAGCACTGCTTTCCCCAGTTTGGTTCTAGCACACCTGTCCCATCTTTCCCATTCCCACTGCTCCATTATGTATCCCACAGGTCTTGTATCTGCTTAGAATGCCCTTCCTGGCCTTTCAGGGTTCCATCTCTTACCTGCCTATCAAGGGCCAGCATTTCCAGGAAAGCCTTTCCTACCCTTTCCAGGAGGAAGTTGCTCCTCTGCCCTGACTCCCTGGCCTATTACACGGGTGGGTGGCACTTCCCCCTTCCCCTGCTGTATCTGAGCTATTTATGCATCTGTCATTGACTGCACACCAAAGCCACGACAGCAGACCTGTCTCCACGTCACCTTCACCTTCGTATTCCCTGCAGAGCCTGCCCCTGTCCCTTGTATCTGGGAGAGTGTTATTGTTTGGCATCCAGTAGGCCCTCGATCAATGGAACAAGAGGACTGTCGTAATGGGGAAGGGGAACTATAGGACTCAAAGGACTCAAAGTTCAGGGCTTTGCCTGTAGCAGAGCCGCGGTTGTGGGTTTACATTTGACTTGTAGGACTGAGCAAGGGGAGAATATGGGGGGCCGTGTAACTAAACAAACATGCAAGGCCCAATAATTGGCCATTCGTGGTAAAATTTCCTCCTTGTAATAATGAGTTCAGATGAGTCAATTTTAGGAATTATCTTAATTACTTTAGATCTGTTATTTAAATTACTTTTAAAAAACCCATCGATGTAATGCAGCAATGGAATTAATGTTCTCATTTACTCTTTCCTGAGAAACAGAAATGAACAGACTACAGAAATGAATAGAGGTGCTTATCAAACAGTAACAGTGTGGAGAAGGCAGCAATGCGCTTTCTCGTCATGACCCCGAGTGCGTAAGTGTCATGTTTTAATGAAGGGACAGCAGAGCAATCACAGTGCTGCGTCGGGGGTCTGGGCCGAGGCTTCAAAGCACTTGTGGGGTCCGGGGCCAGGTCCTCTCTCATGCGCTTCAGTGTTCTCCACAGAGTGGACGTGATGGCAGTGGCTGCCTCCTGGAGATTAGGTGAGGATTCCAGACCCACACCTGACATGAAGCACTTTGAATAGGACCCAGCACATATTACCACTCGGAAATGGTTAGCTATTGTCTTTTAAGACACCATCTATTCATAGTGTTACCTTGTACTTTTCTGACTGGCAAGTCTCACATGCCTGTTTTTTATTTTCTTTTGTTTTTGTCTTCTATTTTAAAAATCACTTAATTTAACTGTAGGGCCATCTCTCTTTAAAGATATTGATCAATTCCAACTAGTTTGGTCTTAAGCACACAAAAAATTTAGTCCAAGAACCTTACCAAATTATTTTCTTACTTATGATCCTCAAAAGTCTCAGTATAACATATTAACGTTAACTAAGACCTAATTCTGGAAGTGTGAAATATTTGTTGACATCACTGTCAAAATTATTGTTCTGATCACAGAGGGTCTCCTGGGGAAGTGGCCAGCCAACAATGTGAGTGTGTGTATGTGTATGTATGTGGTATGTGTGTGTGCTGTGTGTATACAATTTCCTGTCAGAAACTGTAGTGTTGAAACAAGAATTTATAAGGAAGCTGTTAGTATGACATGACATTCAGCTATCAATTATCGTCTAATCTGCTTTATTTCTTTTAAAAAATTACAAACAAAGACAAGCTGTTGTGAAAGCCAGTCCCATAGAAATAGTACAGGCCTTAATTAAAGTATTCTTAGGTAGATCTGTCAAAACAGTTCTTGGAATCAGAATTGCCTTAGTGTGAATCTTCCAAATGTACTCGCTTGAATATTATCTGGTTTTTATACACATCATCTAATTCATGGTTATTATCTGAGGACCCTACTTTATACTTAAGATGATTAAGAAGTTGTTTATCGGGCTTTTTGGACTCTAATTCAGGGATATGCGTAGTAATAAAACCAACAGAAATGGATTTTACATCTCTTTGGGGAAGAAATCACCATCATTCACTATGTTCCTCCTCATTTCTCCTGTGAATACCTGTATGAAGCATCACAATTAGAGTAATTGTGGGTAGAGTAGAGCTCTTAGCATCAGACCCTGACAATAGGGTGGCCATATGATCAGTGTCAGTTCCCACTTTGGAAGGAGATGCGTTGGCTGAGTCTGTTGCTTTGCTCTCTGCCTGTGTAGTGTGAACAGGACTGACACTGAGCAAGTTTTGGGTGTGGGGAAGTTGTGAGTCAGATGCTTGCTTGTTACCGAGACAGAGACAGAACACCAGAATGAGCTATAAATACAGTATCTGCTTATTCTCTCTGCTGCTTTGAGGCCATTTAGGATCCAGCATAATTTGCCCCAGAACTGTGGGTCTTTCTTTGCTGTAGGCAGGTTGCCACTTTGTGAGCAAAAATGGCTTTATCTTTTCAGTGCTTTTTTTTTTCCTATACAAAAAATCAGGGAATGAAACTGGTATCTTAATACTTTAGTTTTTAGAGCCCCCCCAATAATAACAGTTTATGAAAGTAATCAGATGCACTTTTCAATTTAGTTCTGGATATGTTTAAACCAGGGTTACAAAGGTCTATGTTAGTAGGTGAATGAGTACCACCCACTAATCCACAGAGATGTCCCCCTCCTCAAATAAGCAACAGTGCTTCTTCTATGGCAGTGCCACCTTGCCAGCTTTGCACATAGAAGGGTTTGGTAAATGCCTGTTGCCCAGACATTGTGATTCCTTATAACTTGCTCGTATTCAAGTCAACAATGGATATTTCGTATGTTACTTCTGGGCTCTTTACATTGAGGGCCTATCAGTCTCAGGTTTCATGCCAAAAGGCACTGTCTACTTAATATAAAAATACTTTGGGCTACTGACAGCTCAGAGGGCCATACATCCAGGCTCACAATACACCATCGTCACCCAAGTAAGTACCTCCCAGAGTGCATCACAGCTTTCCTATTTATTAGCCTTTAAACACTCCTCCTTGACTAGTCTCTGTCTTAGCTACTACATCCACCAAGTAGGAAATAGTGGGGGCTTTTGGTTACACGGCATTGGATGTCTAAACAGGATGTAAGTAGGGTTGGTACTTGGAGGAAATACAGCTTCCCTGTTACATAGTACAAATTCATCAACCTGTTAACTACTGAGAAGCAATGACAGAATTTCCCTCCTGGTAATTTTAGGAGAATGGGTTTGTTTGGGTAAACTGTGATCAAGTGTTTTCATTGCCTTTCTCACGTTGAGGTGAGTTTTTGAATCTGCTGAGGGTTTATGCTGCTTAGATTTCTTTGTCATCACTCTGGCAGGGGTGCTGGTGGAGATGGGGATAACTAACCGGTGGCTGTGCATTGGACGCTTAGGGATAAGTGTTCTTGTGTTTTAAATGTTAGTGTTGATTCTTATGAAACTTGACGTTAATGAACAACTATCCATAACTTCTGCCCAAAATTAATTTTTACTATTCTTGTTTATTTTCCCTTTGGCTAAGAGTGTCTGGTGGGATGGGAATCACATAGTTTGGATGGCAAATTTGAAATACATAATGGGAGTATTCCCAAATTTAAAGAAAGCGATAGGGGGCAGAGTAAGCAAATGTAGTGTAAATAGGTTATCTGGATCTCAGGCACCATGCCTGTGAATCAATACTCGCGTGGTTTTGAGAAGGATGGTTCTCTGTGCCAGGGGTTCCCCAGCACTGATGCCAGTTTGTGATGACGTGTTCCCTAACCCACAGCAACATGAGAAAAATAAGGCCAATGTCAGGAGTTTTTCTTAAAGCCAAACTGGTTCATTTAGAAATTTTGTTTGGAGTTATATCATTCCTAATGTTTTGGGTGCTAAAAATATCCCTTTAAACAATGGCAACACTAGATTTTTTTTTTCTAATGCCCTCACTTAGTAAAAAAGAAAATCCAACTTGGGAAATGCAAGTTAGAACAATAATGAGCTACCACTACACGCCTGTTAGAGTGGCCAAAATCCAGAACAGTGACAACTCCAAAGGCTGCGGAGGACGTGGGGCAACAGGGACTCTCACTCATTGCTGCTGGGAATGCAAAATGGTGCCGCCACTTCCACTTTGGAAGACAGTTTGGTGGTTTTTTGTAGAACGAAACATGCATTTATCATACCACCCAGCAATCGTGCTCCTTGCCGTTTATCCAAACGAAGTGAAAACTGATGTCCACACAAAACCCTGCACATGGAGGTTAACAGTGGCTGTAGTCATAACTGCTAGACCTTGTAAGCAACCGAGATGTCCTTCAGTTGGTGAATGAATAAATAAACTGTGGTACAGCCAGACAACGAAATATTATTCAGCACTAAAAAGAAATGCACTACCAAGCAGTGAAATGACATGGAGGAAACTTAGGTGCATATTGCTAAGTGAAAGAAGCCGCTCTGAAAAGACAACATACTGTAAAAGTCCAACTGTATGATATTCTGGAAAAGATAAAACTATGGAGACAGTGGAAAGACCAGTGGTTGCCAGGGGTCAGGGTGGGAGTTTCGGGGGAGGTAGGGAGGCATGAATAGGTGGAGCGCAGAGAAGATACTCTGTATGATATCATAATGATGGACTCTTGTTACTAAACCTTCCTCCAAATCCATAGAAAGTGCAACACCACGAGTGATCCTGAACGCTAAGGTAAACTATGGGTTTTGTGTGATTATGATGTGTTAATGTAGGTTCATCAATTGTAACATAGGCACCACTGCGGTGGGAAAGCTTTTACTGGGGAGACTATGCATATGTGGGGGCAGGGAGTACATGGAATCTCTGTACCTTCCTCTCAGTTTTGCTGTGAATCTAAAACTGCTCTAAAAACTGAGGTCTTGAAGGAAAAGAGCGAACTTCATCATAGCCTCATTACAAATTGTTTTTCTTTTCTGCTCTGTTGAGCATTAGGGAATCACTGGTCTATGTGGCCTTGCTATATGCCAAGAAGGTTTATAATTAGTCCCTCATCCACTTTCCCAGTAAAATTGGTGTTGGTGAACAGAAATTATCCTGGTTTTAACATTTCAGCCTGTGATTTCCTGGCTGAAGATACACAGTCATTTAACCTGGTATTAACTAGTAGCTTCTTCATACATCCTCTGACTACAACTTCCTTCTCACTTCAAGGTTTGCTTCTCTCTCTTCCTCCTACAATAAGTCCAGAAGAAAAATGACCATTTGCTTACTTCACAGCCTAAATCTACATGTGGACTTTCACTGATTATCACCCATATTAAATGGTATTTATTCATGGCACACGATTGTGCAACCATTTCCCTGGCAAGTTTCTGACTGAATAGAATACCCAATGGCATAATGCATTTCAGAAAATGATAACATAAACATTACATCTTGCCCTATTATTTTTCAGGCATTAAAAAAAATCCTATTCTTAAAAAACAAATAAAACAACCACATGTAGTTTATAAAGAGTTCATCAAACTTACAAAGACTTCACCTGTCTTAACTATTGCTATTTCTTAAAAAAGGGGGGGGGGTTGATAGGGGGAACCTATAATCTAATAGATAGAGCACCTGAGTTAATCTGAAAAGTAATCATATTATCTTAAATCTTAGAACACATATACTTATGTGAATAGGGGGTTAAGTTTTTCTTAAGTTTCCTTTCAAGGTCTGTGCAAAGTGATTAGGGAGGTGACTCAGCTGTGAATCCAGGAAGCAGAACTGATCATCAGAGTGACCCACCAGGAGTCAAAACATCATCTCATCTCATCAACATCATCTCATCACCTCATCGCCTAAGGACTAAAGACAATAGCTGACGTCTGCGGACCTCCAGGGCTAGCCTCACCCTAGTCCCTTCCCCTTTATAATCCTGTCCCCTGCACCTTGCTGTAAGACAGGATTTGAATGCGTGTGAGCACCCTGTCTTCTTGGTTGGCTGGCCTTCTCAATAAACGCCTAATATGATTCAACCCTGCCTTCGTTATTGGACACAGCGACAGGCAGCCAAAGCCCAACAGGGGGTTTTCCGGTAACAGTTCCAATAGTGAAGACGATTCAAACAAAGACGAGTTTTATAGTTTTAAAAATAAAGACCAAAACTGTCACTAAAATACATAATATTGAGGCTTTAAAAATCTAGAAAGGGGTATTATTGTTCAAGAATTATACAGTTTCATCAAGTCCAAGTGCTCCAAAGTGTCATAAGATGCTATTCATTAAGACTGCACAAGCAGCTCTTCTAATCCCAATAATACTCAAACTTAGAAGAAAAACTTCTGACAAATTTTGGGAACTCTCAGCATCCTAATTAGAAGCATAATGCTGAAAAGACATGGTGAGCAATGACATCCAACCTTATGGAAAGTTAAAAAAACAACGTGTAAGCTTGTGTGGGAAGATTCTATGAAGTCCCTAATATACTAATCTTGTGATTGCATATCATTTCATTCATACCTGCACAGATGGCTGTGCATAGAAGGATATGATAAAAGGATAAAAATAAAGAGACCCCACGTGGGGAACCATCTCAATAAGATACAGTATTCAGGCAATAGCCCTGGCTATTTTAATTAGGTTTCTTCTTCAGTCACTGGGTTTGTTCTTTAGTCAAATCTGCCAACAGATACAGGCAATGGTGAAGTAAAAGTGAAAAAAAAATAGGTTGCCCTCTGTTACAATTCAGCTACATTATTCAGACACAGCCACTATATAGCTTGATTACACGGATGATATAGAAGTTAAAGGAAACACTGACACAATTTTGTAACTGATTAACAGGCACTTTTAAGGAAAAAAATTGAATTTGGCATGATGTTTTTAAAACCTAAATTCTTCATTTCGGATTCCTTCAATAATCTATCTATTGAAGAAAAGGCAACATAGTACCCTTGAAGAGCATAGAATTGTTAGTGGTACGTGTAGGTTCCAAAGATAGTCATTGGCGAGATGGGGGGGGGGGGGGGGGGGGGGGAGAGAAAGAGAGAAGAATAAATAAAAATAATCTATACTAATAAAAGGGTAATATGCTAATTAGGGCAGGCGTCTTCTGGACGTCCTTCTGGACAAAGCTGCAGGGGCTGCAAGGGCTGAGGCGTGGCTGCGAAGGGCCCAGGCTCAGGCCAGCAGTGTCAGCAGCAGCGGGGTAATGGGGGCGGCGCCTTCCCCTGATCTGCCACGTTGCCTCCTGCAGAGGCGGTTAGGGATGATCAGGCCAGCAGGGGAGCAAGTTAGAGGTGGTCAGGCCAGCAGGGGAGCAAGTTAGGGGTGATCAGGCAGGCAGGCAGAGGGATTAGGGGCGATCAGGCAGGCAGGCAGGCCAGTGGTTAGGAGCCAGTAGTCCCGGATTGTGAGAGGGTGCAGGTTGGGCTGAGGGACCCTCCCCCCCATGCACGAATTTCATGTACCAGGCCTCTAGTAATAAAATAATAGCTATCATTTGAATTGCCCTCACAATGTTCCAGGCACTGCTCTGAGAATTTGACATCCACTTACTCCTCACAAATTACACGGAGGGAGGATCAATGATTGTATTCATTTTACAGGTCAGTCAGTCACAGAAAAGATCAGTAACCTGCAGAAGGTCATACAGGTGGCAGGTGGTGGAGCTGAATTCTGAGCCAGGCCATGGGGCTGCATTGCCATCATCTGCCATATCACCTGTATGCTCTTATTTCACCTGTGCTACAACATTGCACAGCAGGTAACATCATCTCCAATTTATAGATGAAGACCAAGTCCTAGAGCATCAGGAATTTATAAAATGGCAGTGGAGCTGAAATTCCAAGTGAGAAGTTTCAGACTCCAAAGCCCTAGAGAAGAGGAGCACCAAGATGACCTTTCTCAACGGGACTGAGGAGGGATGTGGTCCTTAAGATCCTCCAACCAAGACAAATAATGAAGCGTACCTGCAGGGAGGAAAGGGCCTGTTCCAGTCATTGTGGGGATCCCATAATGACACAGTGCATGACATGTGAGGCTCTCTCTACTCCAGGGGTGGGGAACGTCCGGCCCTCGGGCCACATAAGGCTGGTGAAACATTTGGTCTGGCCCTGCCAAGGCATTAGAGGAGAGTTAATTAAATGCTTGACCAAATAGAGCAAGCTAATTTTTAAGTTGATCATTTTGTATGGCCCTCAAATGATGCTATAAATATCCAAATGGCTCTTGGCAGAGAAAAGGTTCCCCACCCCTGTTCTAGTCCTTTGCCAGTCATCACACTTGATGATTCATGTTTAACATCACTTTCCCAGTAGACTGTAAGCTCTGCTCATTTAGTGTGAGCATGCTATGTACCAGACAAGGACCCTTCTAGGTGCTTGGAATATGCCAGTGAATAAAAGGAAGAGCCTTACCTTTTGCTTATTTAACTGTGCACCCCTAACACCTAGCAGAATGTCTGGCACCCATTGGTTCTCAATAAATATTCACTGAATGAATAAATGAATAAATTAGGAGGGGCAGGTAGAAGCAACCGGAAAGAAAAACTACAGAGAAAAGGAAATATCTTTGTCTGATCTATTAACTCAAGATTTTTACTAACATCTTAATATGCTTGTGATGAATGAAGACAACCATTTTTATGTTATTTAACTCATCTTTAAAAGTAGAAATGCTACCATATTTAATTCCAAAAGTGAACTATGACCCAGGTTCTGAAGGAGGACATGTGGTTCAGGAGGCAGCCTTTTGTCAAACTGATTTTCAAATTACATTCTCCGGAGCTTAGCCTGTGTTTAATACTCACCGCTTTTCAAAAGGCAACTTCCCAAGGCAGGCATTCTCCCAGTAAATAAAAGCGTTTATCTTCAAGCTCATTTGGTTTTAGCAATGAGGTTACAGTACAGGCTGTCATCCACATTGGTACTGACGCCCTCAATTAGAGGCAACGGCATTTCACCTCCATGCAAAATATTAGTAAATTAACAATCCCCACTCTGCATTCACTGGGGAAATCTGCTCTGCTCGTGATGCCGAACGTGACAAGCGGGGAGTCATCAGAAACGCTGCAGTAATACCTTCAAGCCTTGCAAACATCAGTTAAAACTCTGGCTCTGCACCTAGCCTTTGGGGTTTGGTCTGTAGGGCAAATTTCTTTTTTGCACGCAGAACTCAGCATTGGTAATTTGCAAGAGAAACAAGCAGTAACCCCAGCAACAAATAGTTACAGAAACATCCACCCTGGTTTTCTGAAATCTTTCCTGTAACTTAATGTCTCTTTGAGACCATACAATGAACTCTGGCACTGTAAACAATTTTCAGATCGGATTTACAATTCTCTGACATAACTTCCACTTAAAGAGCAAATCCTAATAAATATTTCTTTACAGCTAAGAAGACTGCAAAGAGATTCTTATTCAAATGTCGTGGCTATCCCTTTCAGATTTAAGGGCACTTTAAGCTAATGAAGAGATATTTGAACCCAGTAATTGTTGGGTCATAGGAGCTCTGTGGATGGGCATCAGTAGATGTATTTAAAATTTGTGAGAAACATTGTACATGTATTGTATTGGAATGGGCACGGTCACTTTAATCAGATTCTCTACGGGGGCTGCAACCCCATCAGACAAGGAGGGACCTAAGGGCTAAGGGGAGGGTTTGCTGAGGTTGGCCACCAGCCAGCTGCCATGGAGTTGCCCCAATTTTAGTGTCTTCTTTCGTAAAATTACTTCTTCAGATCCTATGATCCTCCTCTTCTCTATGTTTTAATACTTGAATCCAGGATGTTATGGGGATCATAAATTGAGCTGAATCTTCACCTTTAACATCCTATATTCTAGTAATTATATTAACTAATGATTCAGCCTCATCCTTATTGGCATTCTGCGTATCATTAACCATAAAACAAACTAAACATTTATGAAAATATTAATGTTTGCATTGTATCGATGGAGCAGAAAGATCAACACCTCCTGTTTTTTGACAGTAGCACTTCCTCATGACAAGTCGAACCCTTAGGAAATGTTTTTATGTCCTCAGAATCTCATTTCTTTATGCGGGACATTACAATGAAGGCTAAATCACAATTTAAGTCTAATATGTAGAATACTAAGTCCACTATGTGTTTTTAAGTCTATCAATTTTGTTAGGTTTCCAAAGACAGAAGAGCTGAGAAGCTGGGCGAGTATTGCTTAAAATAATTCAAATAATTATTTCAAAATCCTTTTTGATTTGGGGGCTATGGAATTCTAGCCAAGGTTAAAAGTTATCATCTTTTATAAAATCAATTAAACAAAACTGTGCATATTTTTATCATTATGGCTTAATAAAGGCAAATCAGGTCAAAATTATCCATTTTTAAAATTAAATCTGAACACCTCCCCCCGCAAAAGCCACTTTTCAAATGTAAAGTAGATTTCTACATGAGAATAGGGGCTAATGAGAAATACGAAAGATCGTTTTTTGTCCAGGACATGTAGAACCATGGCTCACTTACCGTCATGATGAGCCCCTTCTCCTGGAAGTATTTAACCAGCGGAGCAGCGTTCTGCTTGAAGTTCATTAGTCTCCTTTGCGTAGCTTTCAGATTGTCATCAGGCCGGCCCTGTTGCTCTGCTCGCTTCAGCAATCTTTCTTTGAGCCTCTGATTGGTGCAAGCCAGGAATACCACCAAGTCGGGAGTGCAGATCTGTGGAGAGCATTAAACAAGTCGACAGGCATTCAACATACCAACCAATGCAAGTGCAGACAATGGCCTCCATCTCTTTGGTTCTCTTGCAGCTGTCATATTTTTGGCCCTCTGTGTTTTTTGCCAGTGCATTTCCAGGGCTATCACTCTACACAAGATCAAGAGGAGCCATTGTTGCTACAGTTCATGTAAATGGGCATGTCCACACAGCCATATTCAGTGACCCTACTTATTTCAGGAAAATATTTTTGTTTATACTCAAATATGTATCCTGGTTGAATTAAGAACAATATAGGCCAAACTTTGCCAAAGATATGTGACCTGGTTTTAGAGACTACAGGGGCCACAGATGAGGACAGATAAAAAATATTGCTGCTATTATTACCATTTGCTGCCTTTTTAACAGTATCTATTGTATGCCAGGCCCAGTGCTAAGTTATTTCCCTTGATGTTGCTACACTTTACAACAATATGGAGGGTAAATATTACCTCCATTTTACAGATGCGTAAACTGAGGCTCTAAGAAATTCAGCACTTGTCTGAGGTCACATGGTCAGTAAGGTCCAAGTTGATATTTGAACCTACATCTCTCTAGTCCAAACCCTGTGTTCCGTCCACTATTACAATGCACTAAGTGGCTCAAAGACCTTTGTGAATTTCTGAAAGTACTGAGGAATGACATGGAAAGAACCTATGAAATAAACAGTTTTTATTCAACTCAATTGGAACTAATATTGCATTTAAAAGGTAACATCATGGTCATTAAAGTGAACACAGTTTCTTGATGAAGAAGGGACAAGCCAAAAAAGGCAGTTGTGTATAGTGATTTAAAAAATGATCTCCAAAACTTTTTATTGCATCCTTACATTAGTAAACTATTTGATCATACATCCCAATAAACGTGTGCTTACTAATTTATAAAGTATGCATGCATGTATGATATGCATATATTACCATACTGATATAGGATGCGTGTTGTATAGTATAATTGCCACTATTGGTAAGTGGCGGATTGATTTCAGGATGCCTCCTTGGAGGCCAAAATCAGAGGATGCTCAAATCCCTTATGTAAAATGGCATATTATTTGCACATAGTCTACCCACATCCTCCTGTATATACTTTATAATCCTCTCTAGATTACTTAGAACAGCGGTTCTCAACCTGTGGGTCGCGACCCCTTTGGGGGTCAAATGACCCTTTCACAGGGGTCGCCTAAGACCATCAGAAAACACACATATAATTACATATTGTTTTTGTGATTAATCACTATGCTTTAATGATGTTCAATTTGTAACAATGAAAATACATCCTGCATATCAGATATTTACATTATTATTCATAACAGTAGCAAAATTACAGTTATGAAGTAGCAAC
Source organism: Myotis brandtii (assembly GCF_000412655.1). Taxonomy (NCBI): domain Eukaryota; kingdom Metazoa; phylum Chordata; class Mammalia; order Chiroptera; family Vespertilionidae; genus Myotis; species Myotis brandtii. Next base: position 6,640,237 of record NW_005363836.1, on the reverse strand, counting down.
GAAAATAATTTTATGGTTGGGGGTCACCACAACATGAGGAACTGTATTAAAGGGTCGCGGCATTAGGAAGGTTGAGAACCACTGACTTAGAATACCTAATACAATGTAAATACTATGTAAATAGTTGTTACACTGTATTGTTTAGGAAATAATTACAAGAAAAACAGTCTACTACCATGGCAACAATAGACCTACTACATAGTGCATGTCAGCAACCATGTAACATTTTTTTCAAATAGATTTATTTTATTTTTTCATCACCATTTATCCCCTCTCTGTCTTCTTCCACCTCCATACTACCCACTCCCAGCAATCACTACACTGTTGTCATGTCCATGAGTTCTCTGTATTTTTTCTTCTGTTTTGCTCAACCCCTCTACTCCCTTCATCTCACCCTCCGCCCCCCCCCCCCAGCTGTCTGCCTGCTCTCTATCTGAGTCTATCTCTATTTTGCTTGGTTGTTCAGTTTGTTCATTAAATTCCATTCAAATATTTTTGATCTGTGGTGAGTTGGATTTGCAGGTGCAGAACCTGCAGATACAGAGGGCTGACTGTATACACAAAAATACAATTTAAAAAGGATGAGTTACAATAATCATAATTGTTATATTTTCTTCCCACAGTGGCTTGCTTTGTGCACTATGGATACCACTGGTTAAGAAATAGACTCTGGAGGCTGGAACATGGATTCTACTTTTTGCCTAGCTGAGTGATGGTTATATGACTTAACTTTGCTAAGCCTCTGAGTCCTCTATCAATAGAGATACACAAACCTCCCTCAGGATTAAATAAGATATTGTATGTAAAATACAGAGCACAAACTTGATCCAGGTGCTCAAATTTTAGCCATATTTACTATTGGTTTTCATAATTCTATGTTGTACTGGTTCGCCTTTAACATTTTGGTTTTTATTTTGTTTATTTTTTCTTCTCTCACATTTTTTCCTTCTCAGACCCACAAGTGGGGCATTCCCTGCAGATTAGATAATTTTTTCCCTTTTCAGATTCTAATTTTCTTTGTATTCTCTGTGTCCTTCCACTCTTCTGGTTTTAACCACTACCCTATTGATGGATTTTAAATCTACTTTTTGGCAATGACTTTCAATAGTCCTATATTGTCCAATAGGCTACATGATGGCTCTACCTGTGAGTCTTAATGTTATCTGTGACTCAGCAAGGCCAACATCAATTTCAGCACATTTTTACCTAAATGAAATTCCCATCTTGTTTGTTTGCATATTTATTTATTTTTATGGTAGCAACACTACTTTCCTAAATCTCTCAGCTAGAAGCCTTAGTACATTTCTAACCCTTACTTGTCAAAACGTCAATCTCTCTGACGTATCGCCATTGCCTGTGGATTCTGCCTTTGAAATGCCATTCAGTCTCTTCTTCCCCCAATTCCTCCTGCCACCGTGTAAGCTCAGGCACACACCAGCATAAGTGATTATAAGCGTGAACTTGAGAATCAGACGGTCGTGAATTTGAATCTAGAGTCTGCCACCTATTAGTGTTTGTCCTTGGGCAAATGATTCAATTTCTCAGAACTTCAGTTTTCTCAACTGTAAATAAAATAAGGGGAAACCCCTCATCCTATCTCAGTAGCTTAGTATTTCCCAGTTTTTTAAAAACATCTAAATAGCTTTTGAGAAATCTTAACAATTTAGACAATTGCTTTGTAATTTTTGTGTGATATAATAAAGCCTTTGGAAATAGTCAGCCTTACCCAATATAAAATAATGACACCCTTTAAAATTTTCTTTAAATAAATATATAAGAAAGACCATTTTTGACAAATTAAAATGACATTATATTGTGCTTGGTGTGGTCATAATGTCTATTAAGATATGGAAAAAACCTGAACTACCAGGTTGGTATTGAATACAAATAAAACCTTGCATTTTGAAATTCCTGCAGTTTGCATTTAAACAAATTAAATGGTTTACCTTAATATATTTATTGTTTTGTTGCAGATTGAAATGTAAATGCTTCTCTCTACCTAATGCAGTGAGGTCACGGATAGGCTTGCATATGTAATCCTCACTATATTTTGCCTGTCACTATTGGCTTTTGAAGTACTAGAGACAGCTTGAAATTTAAGATTTTGTTTACACTCTGAATAAAACTGCATTTTTGTTTATTTTTATATTAGTAGACTTTTTTAAAAAAGCAGTTTTAGGTTTACCAAAAACTTCAGTGGAATAGCTAAGATTTTTGATCAATAAATGCAACTTCAGGTCTGATAACGATGACCTTGAAGTGAATCTGCAAAGTTATTTAATTTAATAATTGTGATTAACTTTCTGTCTTTCTTTAGTGTACATTAAACAATATATAGCTTCGAATATAAAAATTAAGATGCGGAACCCTGACAAGTAGGGATAACCAGCTGATTGCTCAACGGAGTGAATGTAGCCACAAGCACGCGCATCTGTGCATCCGTTTCCTAATGACCACCATGTATGTCCACTTACTGGAGGCTCACGTTTTTGACAGTGCGTTATTTTAAAGGAAAAAGTATTTAAATTGTTTGCTTTCCCCCCAAAATGTAAAATAGCAGCAGGTACCATTCTGTTCCAAAAGATGTGAAGCCCCTGTAAAGTTTTTATGAAATTCACTTGCATGAAATGTTGAGAAGTTTCAACAGAGTGACTCCTTCTTAGCCTATGTTCTCAAAATATATCTGTTGATTGAATGATTGAAAGAATAAGTAAATGAGTAAGGAAAAAAAAACACCCCAAGATACTGCTTTTGTCTACAAGGAAGTAAACTTCCCAATTACTGATATTGTTCCTCCCACTGAATCAACTAAAGCAATTTTTTTTCCTGTCATTATATAGTCAAGTCAATCTTCCTCTATCCATTTTCTTAAAGTCCCTACCTGAGTGATTACTCTGTTAAAAAGAACCTGTGATTGCCTTTGATAGTCGAAGGCAATATTCATTGTGTCAGACTACCAACTGAACTGATTTTAATACTCCCATTCTTAACTGTCAGTACTTTTGACTGCCCTATTCTTTATGAAGACGTGTTACAAAGCTTAGACTCCATAATTCAGACCACACTGTCAGAAGCCAGGAAGCAAAGTACTAAAAGGAGAGAGAGAGAGAGAGAGAGAGAGAGAGAGAGAGAGAGAGAGATCACAGTTGGAACAAAATCTGGAATCACAGAAACTAAGAGATGGAAAAAACTTAGAGGTTATCTAACCCAAATGAATGCCAAACCTGTCATCTTCTCCACAATCCCTTGACAAGTGATTTTTAAGTTTGAACATTTAAACTTGAATGTTCTTGTGAGCATTTCTTGTGATGGGTACTTGCTTCTTATAAGGCAGCCCCTTTCTGGATGACTGTAATAATTGGGAATTTCTTTCTAATATTGGGCTAAAATTTGCTTGCTTATGCTGCCTAAAGGTAAAATGTGAAATAAATCATTTCTTTCACCCATCAAACATTTATCGAACATACTAGTATATCATTACCACAGAGGACAGACTAGATCATAAAAAGAAAAAAAGGTAGAAAACTGAACTTCATTATCATTTAACATGGAGATAATTGACAGGCAGAGTTTTCAACAGACTATGGGGTTGGGGGACAAAAATTGGAATATGAGGCTCACCGAAGAGCAAGAGCTCTAGAAACAACTACTGTAGCCCCACGCTTTTAGTTGGAATTGTAAAGGCTACACCACCCAAGTATATGTGAACCAGTCCTCACAAGACTAAATCTCATTTAGAATCATCCCAAACCTTCCATATCTCTAAATGAGATTTAGTGAACTAAAAGGTCAGAAGAAAATACCCAGAATAAAGCAAGGGGAAGGTAGGGGCAGGAAAAGTACAGAAAAGAGCAAAAGAGACATATGAGACAATGGCTTAAAGTTCTAGAGGAAGTGAGAAAATGAAAAATCAGTACTTGAAAATATAATAGTTAAGAATTTTCCGAAATCACAAATAATATCAAGTTCCAGATTCAGGAAGTAATATGAAAACCAAGAAGAACAAACAGAAAACCCAGATCTAACTGCTGAAAGTCTAGATAGACAACTATAAAAAAAATCTTTAAAGCAGCCAGAAAAAAAAGAAACAAAAGGTTATCTTCAGCCTTCAGGATTAACAATAACAACAACAAAAAAATAAAAATAAAATAAAAAAGATTACCTTCAGAGGAGCAACAATAAGACTTACAGCTAAATTTTCAAAAGAAACAATGATAGCCAGAAAACGAGATGACATCTTTAAAGTGTCAATACAAAATAACTGCCAACCTAGGTTTCTAAATCCAGTAAGAATATCTTTCTTTTTTTTTTAAATCCTCACCTGAGGATATTTTTCCATTGAGTTTTAGAGAGAGTGGAAGAGAGAGGGAAAGACAGAGAGAAATATCGATGTGAGAGAAACACATTGATTGGTTGCCTCCTGCACAAGCCTTGACCCGGCCGGGGTTGGGGAGAAGCCTGCAACTGAGGTATGTGATTTTGACCAGAATCGAACTGGGACCCTCGGTCTGCAGGCCAATGCTCTAGCCACTGAGCCAAACCAGCTCGGGCAAGAATATCTTTCAAAATTAAATGCAGACATTTTGAAACAAACAAAAACTGAGTAAATTTGTGATCAGGAATTCTACACTAATGGAAATATTAAAGAATATTATTTAGGTAGGAAAAAAGTGATCCAAGATAGAAAGCTGACGCAGAGGAATGAATGAAGGACAACAAAATGGGAAATATGTAGGTAAATCTAAATGAATATTGACCATATAAAAATACTAAAATTATTCTGTGGTATTTAACAATAGAGATTAGTCACGAGGCAGTTAAATGAAGTTCAACTGTTCTAAGGTCTGTTCAGGATGTGGTAAAAGTATTAATTTGTATGAGTCATTAATGAGTTAGTGATGAATGCCATAATCCCTAGAATAGGAGTCATCAAACTTTTCCTGTAAATGGTCAGGGAGCAAAGATTTTAGGTTTTGCAGGCCATATGTTTCAGTAGCTTGGAAACAGCCTTGGCAGGAAAGCAGGAGTAGGAGACTGGGGAGAATGCCGAGGAGGAGGGCAAGCCAATCAAAGGTGCAGTGTTGACCTGGTCACTGTGACAGGCGACTGGGACTCCTTGCTGCTGGGCCTTTGGAGGGAACATGGGTGAGCAGCCTTTATCTGTTAGATCCTGCCCCTATGGGTCAGTAGGTGTCCCTTGGCATGTTACCTCTGTCATACTTTCTCATTGTATGTATGCATCTCAGGGCAGGAGGCCAAACAAACACAGTGAGTTGCTGCACATTCCACTGGCACAAAGATTTTCAACGGGTGTGCCGCAAGAGTTTTTAAAGCATGCAATATCTGACTATTTGGTCAGGGGCATGGATCTCTTTTCCTTTAGATGGTCCAAAAAAAAAAAAAGGATGACAGCCAACATAAAATAGCTGTGTGATGTGATTGAATCAAAATTATACAAATTGTCAGATTGGCAATATATATATATACTCTACAACCTCGGACTTGCGCCCTGACCTGGAATTGAACTGTGACCTCCTGGTGCATAGGTCAATGCTCAACTACTGAGGCATCTCAGCCAGGCTGTTCCTCAAATATTTTAATCTCTCATGCTTTCAATGATCAGTACTGGGTATTAGGCCTTCTCTAGAAAGTGCAATAACACATTTTCCCAGTCCTTAAGGAGCTCATAGTCTGACAGCTGAGTGAAGAGATAATTATAATACAACTAGAGCCCCAGTGCACAAAACTCGTGCATGGGGGGGCCCTCAGCCCAGCCTGTACTCTCTCCAATCTGGGACCCCTCGGGGGATGTCTGATTGACGGTTTAGGCTCAATCCCACCAGCAGTCAGACATCCCTCTCACAATCCTGGACTGCTGGCCCCTAATTGCTCACCTGCCTGCCTGCCTGGTAGCCCCTAACTGCTCCCCCCTGCTGGCCTGATCACCCCAAACTGCCCCCCCCCACATTGGCCTGGTTGCCTCTTACTGCCCCCCCACCGGCCTGGTCGCCCCCAACTGCCCCTCACCCCTTGCTGACCTGGTCAACCCCAACTGTCCCCCTGCCAGCCTGGTCACTCCACGCAGCCTGCTTGTTCAGTCGTTTGGTTGCCCCTCACTTCCCCCCCTGCCAGCCTGGTAGTAGGCAGCCATCTTGTGAGGGTGTGAGGGTCAATTTGCATATTACCTCTTTATCAAACAGGATATGATTAGCACAATGTTTTAAAAAATGGGAAAAAAGAGGAGGGCCACTCCCATATGGCAATTCTTACAATATCTGGTGTTGGTGACCATATTCTCCCAAGGTTCTCTTCTCCAAGACAAATACCATTCCCCTTCCCATTATTGTTGCAATTACATGAAGTGTCTGAATTAAATGAAATCTGTTTTGCGGAGGCAAACTCTGATAATAACATGGAGACTTGACTTCGCACTAGTTGTTCTTTTGTGGGCATCCCCTGGAAGCTTGTCAGAAATGTAAATTCATGAGCTTCACTCTGTTTTACTGAATCAGAATCTCTGGAGATGGGATGCAGGGAGCTGTGTGTTGACTTCTGCTTTACATACTAGAAACAAGTGCTCAAAACAGGAGCTTATTGAAATTGCAAGGTCTTTAAAAGTAAAATAACAACAATAACAACAAGAAATCCTGAAATGCCAACATAATTAGGTACAAAAACAAAAGAAACTAACAAGGAGATAACCAATATGTGAAACCTTATTTTTTGTAGTTTGGGCATTTCTTGTTCAAAAGCTATATTCCATCCATTTCCATGACCCTGTGGTAATCTCTTACTGTCTACTATTTCTATTACTTTAGTTAAGTAATGTTTAGGTTTTTCTGTTCTTTCACAGTTTGTCACAAACCAAATTATTCATATGAAGAGAGTGTATCATTAATGTTCTCAAAAAGATCTCATTAGATTTTGAAAAGTGCACTTCTGTGGTTTAATTTTTATGGTGCAAATCTTCATTTCAATAAAAGCAGCTGGGGTATATTAAGCTGTCAAGATGTAGAAATTTAATGAAGAGGAAAATATTAAGGTTTTATTTAATATGTACCAGGTCCACAATATGGAAATGAATGTAAACTTAAAACTCTATTTTTCCAAGGCATCTTTTCCCCACCACTAATTTGATTATGCAGGCAATTACTTCATTCATTTGTTTATTCTTCCATTTAATTTTTACTAAGATCCAATTATGAGCGAGAAGTGGAAGCTCTGGAAAGGTAGACTGAGAGTATATGAGCTAGCATTGCCTTCCCTGCTAAGCAGTTGGGATTTTACCTTATAAACATGAGTGTATTATATTGCATTTTGTGCTTTAGAATGAATGCCAATGGCAGTGCCGAGGGTAGACTCGATGGGGAGAGACTGGAGGCAAGAAGATCATCTGGGACAGCTAATGAGCTTGAACTCTCTACAGTGATGTGCCCCTTCTTGAGCAGAGGTCAAATAAAACATAATGCAAAACATCATTATTATTCTTAATATTGTCTTTAGAGATGTGCTTGATTTTTATGATCATTTGGGAAATTGGGGGAACCATTAGTGTTAGCTTTAGGCAAACAGCCTTGAAATAAACAAAAGGACTCTGAGATTGGAGAGGAGAGAGGGATGAAGGCAAATGGGCAGAATCCCCAAATACATCAGCTGTTTCTACACTTGTGGGATGAGCGGTGCCTGCCCATTCACAGTGGTCCGTTTACGGATTCTTCATTATGAGTGCATGGGTTGAATGATTAGGTCACAGAAAATAGTATCTATTAAGAAGCAGTCAAATGATTGGGTGATAATGTTGGGTGATGTTTTCAGATCCAGCCAATAAAATCACCATTTGGGACAGACCTTGAAGAAGTGTAAGATCTTAGCATATTGGTAATGCTCATCACTTAGCCAATTTCTAAACCAGCCCCTCTCTTTACAAACATTTAACTTCTAAATCCATAATATTGACAATGAGAATAATTATCCATGAGATTCTGTCATTGGTATGAGGATATAAACCTGACTTATATTATCTATTACTAGAGGCCCGATGCATGAAAATTCGTGAAAGAGTAGGCCAGTGATGGCGAACCTTTTGAGCTCGGCGTGTCAGCATTTTGAAAAACCTGAACTTAACTCTGGTGCCTTGTCACATATAGAAATTTTTTGATATTTGCAACCATAGTAAAACAAAGACTTATATTTTTGATATTTATTTTATATATTTAAATGCCATTTAACAAAGAAAAATCAACCAAAAAAATGAGTTTGCGTGTCACCTCTGACACGTGTGTCATAGGTTCGCCATCACTGGAGAAGGCCTTCCTTCCCCCAGCTGCCAGCACTGGCTTTCCTCCGGCACCCAGGACCCAGGCTGCTTTCCTCCTCTGGCCGCCCACAGGCACCCGGGACCCAGGCTGGCTTCCCTCCAGCCCCGGCTTCGTCAGGAAGGACATCCGGAATGACGTTCGGAAGACGTCTGGTCTAATTAGCATATTACCCTTTTATTATTATAGATGTTCTAAATTCATGGAAGCAAAGAAAATAGGAAGGATTCTTAAAGATTGTGTGGTTCAAATCCCTATTTGATCTGCACAGCAATCAGTTTTAAAAAATTATTGAAGTTAAATATCTGATATAGTTTTAGTTATATCCAATAACATAAATATATTTATTTTAAAAAGCAAGAATAGTGCAATTTCTCCCTGACCTACCTATTCTATTTTTCCCTTAAAATTTTTTAAATTAAATTTATTGGGGTTCATTGGTTAACAAAATTACATAGGTTTTGGTGTACAATTCTATAATACATCCACCTACTCCCTTTCCTCTGGTAACCACCATACTGTTGTCTGTGCCTATGAGTTTTGTTTTTTCCCCCCTTTGCTTAATCTAGGGGTGGAAAACCTTTTTTCTGTCAAGGGCCATTTGGATATTTATAGCATCATTTGAGGGCTGTACAAAACTTAAAAATTAGCCTGCTATATTTGGTCAAACATTTAGTTAAATCAGCCCTAATGCCTTGGCAGGGCCAGATCAAATAATTTCGTGGGCATTATAAGGTCCTCAGGCCAGATGTTCCCTACCCCTGGATCCCTTCACCTTTTACACCTAACTGCCCAACCCCCCTCATCTCTGATAGCTGTCAGTCTATCCTCTGTATCTATGGGTCTCACCTACCTATTTTAGACAAATAGCTTTTATGATTTGGGTCATATTACATCCATTCAAAGGAAGTATTAGAAAAGTGGTTTAGAAATTCTTAAAGCAAGAAGCAATTCAAATCTTTAAAAAGCATTTGTTGGAAAAATGAAATTCAGAGTATATTTAATGCTAACTAATATTATGGGAATATAAAATAGATAGGAAATTATGTAATAGTTCCATTAATATCAATGCATAGACTTACTGAATGGAATACAGGCTGAAATTCATCAGAAAATGCCATTAATAAAGATTTTCATTTGAAGTTTAGATGCAAATACTTAAAAAAAACCCCAACTTTGGCCCTAATCGGTTTGGCTCAGTGGATAGAGCATCGGCCTGCGGATCAAAGGGTCTTGGGTTCGACTCTGGTCAAGGGCACGTACCTCGGTTGCAGGCACATCCCCGGCCCAGGCCCTGGTTGGGGCATGTACAGGAGGCAACCAATCGATGTGTCTCTCTGTCTTTCCCTCTCTCTAAAAAATATAGTGACCTTGTTTAACTACTTGGAGGCACATATTAAAATAGTTAATAAACACTTGTAGATTGAATGAATGGAAGAAGGAAGGAATTTTCCTTAGTGGTTCTCATCCTTAGGATGTTCAAAAAAATATTGAGAATAAGATGTTCTAAAAATAAGTTCTCAGATTCTGGCTGGAATTTGTTTGGATCTTAATGCTTCAAATGTCTGAGGATATAAGTTCAAAGTATTTTTCTTCATTATCAATATGAATAAGAAGAGTTATTCTAAGATAAATTAGGCAAAGAGATAGAGTAATGTCTGAGGAATAGAGTGGAATGCTATTACTGCTACTCCAGCCATTGATAATTTAATAGTCTTTACTGAATTTCCCAGAGACAGACTTTGTATTTGAGTAAATGCTAAGCAATCCACTTAGATAAGGGTGAAATAGAACTGTATTATGTATGCATCTTCTTTTAAAGTGTTTGCCTCTTTCAGCCAATCAAATAAAGATAACTTATACCTGATAAAAAGATAACAGTTTTCCTTTGGATTGATACCAAAGGTGTTTTTTTTTTTTTGTCATTTTTGTTTGTTTTTTTAATCCTCACCTGAGGATATTTTAATATGTGTCTCCAAGTAGTTAAACAAGGTCACTATATTTTTATTCACTTCTTTAAAAAATTTTTTTCTGATTATTGGGGTGATTTATATAACTCCGTAAGTTATATAAATGTCTCATCACTACATTGTACACCTGAAACTAATATAATATTGTATGTTAACTGTGATTTTTAAAAGTTTTTTTCAAAGGAAAAAATCTTCTGATAAGTACAGTTCTAGCACTACTTGAAATGCATTTATAGATGTTCATTTCAGTCCAACAAGCATTTATTGGTCATCTACTGTGACCTAACTACCGTACTAGACAAAAGATATATATGAGCAAGACATGGTTCCTGCCCATAAGAATCTCCCCATCCAATGTGGAAGTAGACACATAAAGTGTTATTTCAGCATTATTTCTACAGCAGAGATGTAGAAAAGCGCCTGGAGTTCTGGGAACTGTGGCCCATGTGAATACCATATGACTACATGAAATGGATTCTTTTCCCAGAAACTTTCCAGAGCTCTGCTTTTCCTGGGGAAAATGTGTAGGAAAAAGAATGAAGACATTATATCCAAGTCTATGTTTACCAGCAAAAATGAGTCTATGCAAAACCCTGCTGATATAATCTAACTGTTTAATCATTCCTTCCTTCATTCATTCACTTGGTGAGATTTTATTGAGTAATACCAAGCCCCAGAAGTATGCTAGTTGCTTTTTGTATTAAAACAGTAACACATAATCTGGCCTCCAGCTCTAAATTGCTTTGTTGTAACAGAATGTGATGAACTGAAGGTTCATTTTAAAGGTTAATGGTCTGGTAGCCATCATCACATCCAGAGTGGCAAGCTAAGCAATGAAGTGACCAGCGGAATATGTGAGATCAGGACTCTTTCTGACAATCAGATATAGTCTCTGTGAGTACCCCTATCCCACCTCACGCTCCTTCAAATACAACCCCACTTCTCAGAGGAGGATAAAGGTTGTTGTTGTTTTTCCTATAAAGATCTAACAAACGGCTTGGTAGCTTCAGGTTCTAGAACATTTGAATGGGGATTCAAAGTGTTATGATCTCCAGTCTATATACCACCGGTATAGCCCTTCCTAGAAGCTTTCTATCTGGGATGGGCAAAGAATCATCACTGCTAATGATCACAGCACTCTGGGTGAAGCTTCAGAATCCTTCTAAACATAGCAGGCCAGGGAGCCATTACCATTTGAATGGAGAACCCAAGATGAAATCTCGCCACTGCTGGTTTATGCACGCTAGTGAGGTGGCTCCATAAGCCAGGCATGAAAATCGGTTTTATTCTCATTGTATATTTTCTCTCTCTCTCTCTCTCTCTCTCTCTCTCTCTCTCTTTCTCTCTCTCTCTCAAATATATTTCAGTGCTAAGTAGTGGTGGACAAGAAGAGGTATATTTTTTTTTATTAGAAACCAATGAAGGTATTTCCCAAAATTGTTGATGTCCACTTTTAATGTTCTACTCGGCATTTTCAGTGGGCAAACCTTTAGCTTATTTTCCCATTAGTAAATGGGCAATTTTCCAAGGCTAACCGCTATGGTACTAGTAAGAATAGATCTTTTCAAATTGTGCTGGTGCCATTGACTTGAAACCAGACTTTCAAGTCTCTTTTGATACAACTAAAACTATATCAGACACTTAGCTGCCTTCACCTGGCCTTCCTGCTCTAACAGCGAGCCAGGGCACGGAAGTATAGTCACTCTAATAGGATATTTTTAGATTATAAATTTGGTGCTTTGAGTGATTTGGGCAGAAACAAATCTGAGCTAAAAACCCCTTCCATATTTCTCTCTCCTATTTCTTTCTCTTTCTCTCTCTTTCTTTCTTTCTTTCTTTCTTTCTTTCTTTCTTTCTTTCTTTCTTTCTTTCTTTCTTTCATCTATCTATCAATCATCTATCTGCACATACATGCATATATATGCCTAAAGAATAGTATTTATTAGAATATTTGGCAGTTCAAATAAAACATATTTGGGTGAATTTTCAGAAGGTTCATTATTAAATTTTCAAAAAATATATTTTATTGATTTTTTACAGAGAGGAAGGGAGAGAGATAGAGTTAGAAACATCAATGAGAGAGAAACATCGATCAGCTGCCTCCTGCACACTCCCTACTGGGTATGTGCCCGCAACCAAGGTACATGCCTTTGACCAGAATCAAACCTGGGACCTTTGAGTCCGCAGGCTGACACTCTATCCACTGAGCCAAACCGGTTAGGGCTCATTATTAAATTTGAATAGAAAGCAAAGAACCATTTTATTATTCATTTATTTACTCATTCATTTAGTAAACACTGATTGTCTAATATGTGCAAAAATAATATTAAAGAATTATTTAAATTTTCTAGATAAGAAGAATCAGTAATTGGCTCTAATGCTTAACTATTAGTACTTTTAAGAAGATATTTTATCATATATAATAAAAAATATTTTCTTACGTACAAATACATTTAATCAGCAAAGAAGAGCCAGATAATATACTATTTATAAAACTCAGACATGCCTGGAACACAGATATGAGGAGATGACTTTGAAGACAAACAGTGATTTATATCAGAACATAACAGAACTTGTAAAACTGAATGTGCTTTCTCTTTCTAACAAACCCTTTGGGAAATTAAAATTTCATTTTAATATGTTGTCCACTGTTCAAAATGTTTTTGGGAACGCCTTTGGATCCTTTCCAGAGAGGTTCTTTTGAATGGTAAATCCCAGTGCTTTGAGACGAGGCTCGACCTTTTTTATTCTCAGGGAGTCAATACAGTTGGGTGGAAAGAGCCCTGGACACAGGAGTGTGGGTTGATTCTTCTGGCTCAGGAGTTTGGGTTGTTGCTTACTCCAGCTTCACATGAACTGGATTTGTGAAATCCAGCCAGTCATTTAAAATCTCTGGGCCTCAATTTTCTCATTTACAAATTAGATCAATAGCTAACAAGCTTTTTTTTAAATTTAAAAAGTCTTTTTAAAGATACTTGAATAGAAAAGTATTTCTAAAAATTCCATTTATTAAAAGCTGTACGTTTGCTGTCAGTTGCTTGAGAAATGCTTATTTTGCCTACTTTTGCATGTCTCTGCAATAACTCAGCAACCCTCAGATGCAGGGATCACCAGTTGCAAGATACAGGACAAAGAGCCTCTAAACTTTGTGATTCAATGAACCTATGTACTCATAGACGGCATTATTTAAAGCATGAATGAGAAGATATTTTTTTGGCCATGACTCAAGGGGGGCAAAAAGAATTGAGAACTACAACAGATTAAATGCAATGATCAAGGACTACTCACCACATTAGAAAATTAGTCACTACCCCTTTTCTGATGCAAACATAAGTATATTATCCTTTATTCCATCCACATCTATAGACAAATGCCAATAACTATGTATTCAAATAAGTCTTTTTATAAAGATGTTATCCTTCTAAAGGCAGTATTTTAATAAGAAATTATTGTGGGAAGTTAAATTAAACAATAAGTCAGAGGTGGCTTGCCCTATGATTTTAGAACACATGGACATTTGTTGTTGATATGAAGAACTACAATTGATGTGTACATTGATCTTGTATTCTGTGATTTTGCTAAAATTAGTTTTGGTTGTCATTTTTTAAAAAATATTTTTATTGCTTTCAGAGAGGAAGGAAGAGGGAGAAAGAGATAGAAACATCAATGATGAGAGAGAAGAATTGATTGGCTGCCTCCTGGATGCCCCCAACTAGGGATTGAGCCTGCAACTTGGGCATGTGCCCTTGACTGGAATCGAACTTGGGACCCTTCAGTCCGCAGGCCCATGCTCTACCCACTGAGCCAAACCGGCTATGGCACTGGTAGTCATTTTGTAGATTTCTTGGAACTTTCTTTGTAAGCAATCATGTCACCCAGAAGTATAGACAGTTGTACTTATTTCTTTCCTACATTAATCCTTTTATTTTTTTCTTTTCTTTGTGTGTTATTTAGACCCTCCAGTACAATGTTCAATAGAAGTGGTAAGAGTGGACATTCTGCAGTTCTCAACATTAGTGGGAAATCACTCAATATTTTATCATTAAGTATGGTTGTAGCTATAGGTTTTTTCATAGATGTCCCTTATCTAATTAAAAGAATTCCCTTCTATTTCCAATTTGCTGATTTCTTTTCATGACCCGATGTTGATTTTTTTCTTTTTTGCCATTGTGATCAAAGAACATGTTCTACAAGATTTCAAGCTTTGAAAATTTATTAATATTTGTGTTATGGCCTAGTGTGTGGTTTATCTTGATGACAATCCCATGTGTACTTGAAAACATACCCTGCATGATTGGATAGTATGTTCTAGTCTAGACATATTTATTGTTCCTCAGATCTTCTAGGTCCTGACTAATATTCTGTCTGGTTTTTATATCAAATACTGAGAAAGGATTGCTAAAATATCCAGCTATATGAGGGTAAATTTTTCTATTTGTGGTTTCTGTCCATTTATTTCTGTCAATTGCTTGATTCATGTATTTTGAAACTTTTTTATTATATATACTAGAGGCCCGGTGCACGAAATTCGTGCACTGGGGATGGGTGGGGGTTCCCTTAGCCCAGCATGTGCCCTCTTGCAGTCCGGGACCCCTCCCTTGTTACTGCCCACCTGCTTGCTGCTTCCTACCGCTTGGCTTGCTGCTCCTTAGTGCTGCCACAAAGGCCTTGGGTCTGCTGGGTGCCGGG
>NW_005363836.1:6613981-6623987 GCF_000412655.1 Myotis brandtii | reverse complement strand
ATATATATATATACATACACACACACACATATACTAGAGGCCTGGTGTATGAATTCATGTACCAGTGGGGTCCCTCGGCCTGGCCTGCGGGACTGGGCCAAAACTGGCTCTCCAACATCCCCCGATGGTCCCGGATTGTGAGAGGGCGCAGGCCAGGCCGAGGGACCCCACCGGTGGACAATTGGGGCCGTGGAGGAACTTGGGAGGTTGGCCAGCCAGGGAGGGATTGCAGGAGGGCTCCAGGGTGTGTCCAGGGTGTGTCCAGCCCATCTCACTCAATCCCAATTGGTCGGACCCCAGCAGCAAGTTAACCTATTGGTTGTAGCATCTGCCCCCTGCTGGTCCGTGAACATCATAGCGAGTGGTTGAGTGGCCTTAGCATATCATTAGCATATTGCACTTTGATTGGTTGAATGGATGAACGGACAACTAGACACTTAGCATATTAGGCTTTTATTATATAGGATATTTATTATTTTTATGTCTTTCTGAGGAATTGACCCTTTTGTCACTATGATGTTCCTCTTTATCTCTTTGTCTTAAAGTCTACTTTATCTAATGTCCATGAAGTCACCCCAGCTTTTTTAGGGTTAGTACTTGCATGGCAATTATTTTTCTGTCCTTTATTTTCAACCTGTTTGTGTCTTAATTTTAAAAAGCATCTTTTATAAAAATAAAGTATGTTCACTTCTACTCAATTAATGAAAATCCCAGTATATTCTTTCTGTAAAGGTAAGAGTCCTTGTGCAGCATAAAAATATTACCCTATTTGTTCATTTTAGAAATTCAGCATCTCTGACATTTTTTTTCATAACATGGAACACACTTGCACAGATATTTACTCTCCACGGAATGTAATGTGTTTATAGTCAGTGAGGCTAAGTTGGTAGGCTCTGAGAACATTACCTTGGCTTCCAAAATATATGACAGCCAGTTTAATTTGAATTTATATATTTAGTAATTACTTAGGAGATTCAAATTATAACTGTATCTGCATTTTCTCAAGGAACTGGCCTTTTCTATTAAAGACATTAAGGGATTTGGGCCTGGAAATTAAGGAAATACAGTAGTTTATGTTTGAGTGAATCACTGTACAAAAAATACACAATGGTAACACTGGGAAAGCCTTTTGTCACTCATCCTTATCAAACATTCTGGGGAAATAAAACCAATATATGCTGGCATGTAAGTTACTTAACTACTATTTGCAGTATGAAAGAGGGCTGTGAGAAACACAAAAAGTAGATGCAAGACTGTGCTTTAATGAATTTGTACTTGTGCTGTCCATTTTCCTTTTGCCTCTCTAGTCACTCTCACCATTCTCTCCCCAACTCTGTGTCCTGGGTGATTCACTCTTCTGGAATGAATTGATGGGTTGTCTTGCCCACTGGCTTCCAGATGTTTTGAACCTTGGTAAACATCAGCCAGAGATCAGAGAAAGGAAGGTGAAGAACACCTGAATATTTATTACCTTGGCTCTCATCCTGTGGCGTCATCATAGGCTGGCTACCTCTCTCTACTGAAGGTCAAGGCTCCTGTAAGGAAGCCTTTTTTATATATCTGTCCTTTTTTTTCTAGTTTTAAGTAACTGTTCCCATATTTTGAACTTGTAGGCCTAGGATGGTAGCAGATCACCTTTTTTACCAGCCTCATGATATTGAGCGAACCTTTGTAGTTTCCTCAGGATTTGTATATACCTTTTCAGTTGTTCCTTTATTAAAGATTTCTACTTAGCCTATCTGAGTACACCATATATTTCCTGTTGGTACACACCAATCTGATGAACTAATAGTTAACAATTTAAGGTGCTATAGGAACTAATAGTTAACAATTTAAGAGAAATATCCAAGGCTTGGGACCCTAAGGGAATGTGTCCAGGGGACAGTGAGATACGATGAGCAGCAAAACAGTACTATCAAGGAGACACAAACAGTGAAGGCACAAGGGATATGTTCAAGGAATGGTAGTAAGGCAAGCCAAGTCTTGGATCAAATTGCATAAGGGGTCCACAGAAACACAAAAACCTTATGACATTAATACTGAGAACACATCTTATGTGAAATTCTCCACATTCTAAGTAATTTCTCACTTGAGAAAGTAAGCGTGAAGATTAGTGAAAATGACATTATTGAGATAACTGTGGATGTGCTTTAAATTTAGTACTTCGGCATTATTAGCAACAGCCTGCTTGCTCCATAACTATGGCAACATGTTATGACTGAGAACCTTTGCTGTGTGCTATTAAACACTGAGTTAAAATGTGCACTTTAGCATGCTTTAAGATTCAGCTTTGTTAGAGGTTGTTAACTTGGTAACATGTAGACTCTTGGGTTCCACCCACTAGAAATTCTCATACAGTAATTCTGAGAAGGGGCTTGAACAATCTGCATTGATAAACAAGGCTTGTGCCTGATTCTGATACAAACCATATAGGGAGAAACATGTTTGTAGACAATAAGCAGCATTCAAAGCTTTGAAACAGAGGGATGAATTAATGACAGTGGTCTTTTAGAAAGATTAATCAGGACACAAGATAGACAGGATGTGGAGAGAACAAGGACAAGAAGGGTAGATAAGCGAGGACTATAAAAGTCCAAAGATACTGAAGTGAATATCTGGCATGAAAAGACTAGGAAAAAAGGAAATGAAGGAAAAGGACAGATATGAGCAAAGTGAAGAATGGGCAGGTATTTAAAAAAATATTTTTATTATCCAGTTTTTTTTCTATATAGTATCTTTTTTGCTGTCATTAATCCTTACCTGAAGATATTTTTTCCATTGATTTTTAGAGAGAGTGAAAGGGAGGTGTAGAGACAAAGAGAAACATCAATGTGAGACACATCCATTGGTTGCCTCCCACACTTGCCCCCACTGGGGCCAGGGATTGAGCCTGCAACTGAGGTACATGCCCTTGACCAGATTTAAACCCGTGACCCTTCAATCTGTGGGTTGACGCTATAACCACTGAGCAACCAGCTAGGGCTTTTTATTGATTTTTAGACAGAGAGGAAGGGAGAGGGAGAGAGAGAATCATCGATGCAAGAGTGAAATATCAACCAGCTGCCTCCTGCATGCCCTCTACTGGGGACTGAGCCTACAACCCATGCATGTGCCTGACAAGGAATTGAATCGGCAACCTTTTGGTATAAGGGACGCTGTTCAATCAACTGAACCACACCGGTCAGGGCATGGGCAGGTATTTTTTATTTATTTAGTACCATGGTGAGGTGGTTTAAAACACATGGACAAATGTTTTTTTGTTTTGTTTTGTTTTGTTTTTTTACACTCCCTTCTAAAAATATAGTGGGTTCTAATCTCCCTCCCTTCCATTATGGGCCAGCTCTAGTGACTCTAAGGGACAGAAAGTGGTGGAAGTAATGAACCATAGGCACCCTATCTTGTTAGAACTGTCGTTTAAAATTTTCCACCAAACATAGAGGGTTCTTTGTTCTGTTAATTAACTCTGCTATTCCTGGCTTCTGTAAGCACACTTGCTCGAATAGTAGGGAAGATAAGCTCAATTATCTGGTCCTGCAAGCTGCTCTGCTGATGTAAGGGTCTGGTCCGTCCCTGGTTCCTCCCATGCCAGGTGTCTTTTAGTTATCTGAGTTGTGTTGTGCTCAAGGTTACAAGCTTCCTGCAAAATATCTACTAAGCAGGCTGCTCCCATCCTAGTACATAGGGCTCTTTGAAAAACCTGAAAAAGGTCCAGAAGACCCATATTTAGGAGACAAAGAAACAGGGAGGGTATAAAGGGAAAGCTTCCTCCATGTTACTTTGCTCAGACTCTGGAGATAACTCCTCTGAGACCACCGGCGTAATAAAGACTCCAAATTTGGCTTACTGATTAAGGCATCCTCTGTTCAGCTCGCTGATTTCCAATATAACAGTAACACAATAGCTTTTGAAGCTAGGTTCGAAAGGGTGATAGGGCTTCCTTCAGGCTCTCTCACATTACATGCATTTGGAGCCTTGAGCTGCTGTGAAGTCCAGCCACTCTGAGGCCTTCCCGTAGCAAGATAAGAAAAGATACCCAAGGAACCCCAGCCATTCCAGCCCCCGCTGCTCTGAGCCTTCCAAACCAAGCATCAGACATGTGAGTAAAGAAGCCCACCTCCAACCGCCATCTAAATGCAACATCACTAGAGATCTTGAATCAAAGCCAACCACCTGCGCAGTTCTTGATTTCCTGATCCATAGAAAGCAGGTCAGCTTATAAATATTGTTCTCCTCGACCACTAAGTTTTGGGTGATTTGTTAGGCAGCAACAGTACCTAAATTCTATGGCAAAGTCAATGATAACTCTGATTTTCTCCTTGTATGAAGTTTTCACTTTATATAGGGCAATTATAAAAATCTCATCAACATTTTAACTTTAATGGTCTTTTGTAATTACAGCACATCACAATAAAAATTAATGGATAATCATCTAGTAATATATTCTCAATTTCAAAATCTAATTATTAAATAAATATAAGCAAGATTCCAAGTCAATAGTTTCAGGAGAATGCATCCACATTTTTTAAAAATATTTTGAAAGTGCTAATACTTAGGAAAAAAATGTGTAATTAAAATTAAATCACTCCCATTAGAAGCAAATCAAATTTGTTCCCCATAGGAATAGCAAATCAAATTATGAGTCTGTCAAATCAATTCACTATGCAAGTAGGATGACAGACCTCTGAGGATTGATTTTCTTTGATCTCTACACTTTTTTGAAAAAAAAAATGTATCTAGTTGAAAATTTGTTATATATTCTATCTCACTCAGACTCTGAATTTAACTATATTTTTAGAGTCCTTTTAAATGGCAAAGTTAGGGTTAAGTTACAGATCCTAGAGGAACTCACTACTAGAAAAAAAAAGTTTAATATAGGCATATATACCTGTTAAAAAAATTTTTTAAATAGGCATGTATACCAGCTCCAGCAGGTCTCACCCTCTTTTGTCTCACAATGCACAGATAAATGAAATTCACAAGAACTGTGTGTGCTCATGAGCCACACGCCCCTTGGAAGCACAACTCCTGGAGTCCTTTATTTCTCACCCAAGAAGACTGAAGGAATGTAAATGAGTAGGAGTGGCATTATTATAGGGATAATCTTGGGTCTATTACTGTATTTGAAATAAATACTTCCTAAGCACTGGTGAACGCTAAGGTGCCTGGGGAGGGGGGGACTTTAAAGTCCCCTCTTTGCTTCTCCCCCTTGACCCCTCCAACACAACCCACGTAAAAAAATGCTTAGTGTCTGCTGTTACTAGGTATCAGTACTTTTTAAAAAAATTAAATTTATTGGGGTAACATTGGTTAATCTAATATAATAATAGAGTAATATGCAAATTAGCCGGGACGCCATAATGTCACAACAGATCTATAAGCCGTAGAGAGCTACAGGAGGGCGGGGCAGTGAGCTACGAGCAACGGAGAGCTAGCAGCGGCGGTGGGCAGGGTGGCCAGCTGAAGCAAGCAGCAGGGAGCTACTAGTGCACAGATTCATGCGCAGGGCTACTAGTAACATTATAAGATACATACATTTTTCTTTTTTAAATCTTTATTGTTGAAAGTATTACATATGTCCCCCTTTTCCCCCCGTTGACCCCTTCTAGCCACCTCCCCTCCACCTTTGGGAATCAGTACTTTTAACTAACATTACATCTCAAAACTCTGAAAATAAACCATGGTAAACTGCTGATTTAAACAAGAGTTTGGGTTTGTGTAAAAGAAGCCATTACTTTAAGTATTCCCCAAATGATCTCTAATTGCTATGAATCAGACATATTCAATTCCCTAGTCCATGCTTCCTTAAAGGGGGTACGTGCACCCCAGGAAGATGGCTCAAGATAAATTGGAGAGCAGAGAGAGTAGATCTGTTTAAATTAGCTTTTAAAAATCTGACAAGTAGGAGAAATCAAATATATAGGCTAATAGAGGGACCCCCACTAGATCAGACAGCTCTCTGTCACCTATGTAGGAGTCTACATGTCTTTGTAAGGCATTTCTCTCTTTCCTCCCAGCTCCTATTGCGCGTGCGCGTGCGTGTGTGCGTGCGTGTGTGTGTGTGTGTGTGTGTGTGACAAACAACAATTACAATCAGACAGTGTGACAAGAGGAGGACAAGAGGCACCGCAGGGTGTGGCCTCCAATGCCTCGTCAGGGCCGGGAGTGGGGGACTGCTGTGAGCTGGAGAGCACCTATACTAATGACAGCAGCGCTACTCAGATGTAGGCATGCAGACTGGGAGCAGCCAACTCTCCAAAATTTTCCAGACAAGCCAGAAAACTGCTATTTAATATGAAATCTCTCCATTTTAGTGATATGGTATACATTTAAAAAAACTGCCTAAAGCCCACATTTAGCCTGAGTGCTTCTAGTCTATGACTGCGAGATTAGAGAAGGTGAGTCTAGAATATCTGTATCCCCTTCCTTGCAATCTTACCTCTGTCTCCACTGGCTGGTGGCTTTAGGCAAGTGTCTTAACTTGTCTGAGCTTTAGTTCCCTTGCCTGGTAAGTGGAATAACAACAGCTAATGTTGGGGAGTAAAGTGATAACACAATAAAAATAAATTATAATATGTGTCCATTCAGATATAAATTTCTAGAAACAATATACTTTGCTTGCACCAAAAACAGAATCAAAAGTACAGGAACACTGGAAAAATCAGGCCAGTTGAACACCAATTGGTATCTATAAATACAGTAGAAAGTAAAAGTCTGGATCTTTTAGACATTTGGCTCACAGAAATATAAAATATATATATTTTTATTTTGCTTGGAAGAAAACCAGCCAACATTATCATCAAGGAAGTTCTGCATCGATCTCAGACAAGACAGCCAGGGGCACCAAACCACTCCCCACAGGGAAATCACGCAGAAGTGGATTCACAAGCCTAGCCAGGAAAGGGCCGGAGGCCGCTGTAGGGACCACTCCTGAGGAGGGAGAAACTGGGAAGAAAACTGGGGGAATCAAAAGAGGGGACACAGAGTGGAGGGACTTTTTTAATATATGTAAAACCAAGATGGGTATTGAGAACACCACCACGATGGGTATTGAGAACACCACCACTCTGTGTGTGACGGGGTAGAGCCATAACCTCCCCATCGGCCCTGCCCTGAGGGTGACAGTGGCGGTGCCCCAACTCCCCTGATGGGCCCTGCTCTGTGCAAGTAGGAGAAATCAAATATATAGGCTAATAGAGGGACCCCCACTAGATCAGACAGCTCTCTGTCACCTATGTAGGAGTCTACATGTCTTTGTAAGGCATTTCTCTCTTTCCTCCCAGCTCCTATTGCGCGTGCGCGTGCGTGTGTGCGTGCGTGTGTGTGTGTGTGTGTGTGTGTGACAAACAACAATTACAATCAGACAGTGTGACAAGAGGAGGACAAGAGGCACCGCAGGGTGTGGCCTCCAATGCCTCGCCAGGGCCGGGAGTGGGGGACTGCTGTGAGCTGGAGAGCACCTATACTAATGACAGCAGCGCTACTCAGATGTAGGCATGCAGACTGGGAGCAGCCAACTCTCCAAAATTTTCCAGACAAGACAGAAAACTGCTATTTAATATGAAATCTCTCCATTTTAGTGATATGGTATACATTTAAAAAAACTGCCTAAAGCCCACATTTAGCCTGAGTGCTTCTAGTCTATGACTGCGAGATTAGAGAAGGTGAGTCTAGAATATCTGTATCCCCTTCCTTGCAATCTTACCTCTGTCTCCACTGGCTGGTGGCTTTAGGCAAGTGTCTTAACTTGTCTGAGCTTTAGTTCCCTTGCCTGGTAAGTGGAATAACAACAGCTAATGTTGGGGAGTAAAGTGATAACACAATAAAAATAAATTATAATATGTGTCCATTCAGATATAAATTTCTAGAAACAATATACTTTGCTTGCACCAAAAACAGAATCAAAAGTACAGGAACACTGGAAAAATCAGGCCAGTTGAACACCAATTGGTATCTATAAATACAGTAGAAAGTAAAAGTCTGGATCTTTTAGACATTTGGCTCACAGAAATATAAAATATATATATTTTTATTTTGCTTGGAAGAAAACCAGCCAACATTATCATCAAGGAAGTTCTGCATCGATCTCAGACAAGACAGCCAGGGGCACCAAACCACTCCCCACAGGGAAATCACGCAGAAGTGGATTCACAAGCCTAGCCAGGAAAGGGCCGGAGGCCGCTGTAGGGACCACTCCTGAGGAGGGAGAAACTGGGAAGAAAACTGGGGGAATCAAAAGAGGGGACACAGAGTGGAGGGAATTTTTTTTAAATATGTAAAAAGATGGGTATTGAGAACACCATCACTAATCAGTGGGTGCCCACCTGAGCACTTAAGAGGAATCAGAAAAAAAAAGTAGCTCATTCATAATAATAGCAAAACTATAAACTACCTAAGGACAAAGCTAACAAAAATGTATAGCTTTTCCATAGAAGATTAGAAAACTTTATTTACTGAAGAACATAAAGTAAGGTCTGAATAAATTGAGTGATATGGCAATGTTAACGGATGAGAAGATGTCAATTCTCTGAAAATTAATCTATGTGTAATATCTGTGTTGAAATTCAAATAAAAATATGAACAGATTTTTATGGATCTGACAATCTGATTCTAAAATTCATGAAGAGTTAATGTGCCCTGGCCGGGTGGCTCAGTTGGTTGCAGCATTGTCCTCACATCAAAAGGTTGTGGGTTCAATTTCCTATCAGGGCACATACCTAGATTACGGGTTCCATCCCTGGTCGGGGCATGTGCGGGTGGCAACCAATCAATGTTTCTCTCTCTTTTTCTCTCTCTCTCTCTCTATCTCTATCTCTATCTCTATCTCTATCTCTATCTGCCCTCTGCCACCTGGGAGCAGGCCTAAGCCAGCAGGTCATTATCTCCTGAGGGGTCCCAGACTGCAAGAGGGCACAGGATGGGCTGAGGGACCCCCTCTCCCCCCCGAATGCAGAAATTTTTGTGCACCAGGCCTCTAGTTCATAATAATAGCAAAACTATAAACTACCTAGGGACAAAGCTAACAAAAATGTACAGCTTTTCCATAGAAGATTAGAAAACTTTATTTACTGAAGAACATAAAGGTCTGAATAAATGGAGTGATATGGCAATGTTAACGGATGGGAAGATGTCAATTCTCTGAAAATTAATCTATGCAGAAGATTAGAAAACTTTATTTACTGAAGAACATAAAGTAAGGTCTGAATAAATTGAGTGATATGGCAATGTTAACGGATGAGAAGATGTCAATTCTCTGAAAATTAATCTATGTGTAATATCTGTGTTGAAATTCAAATAAAAATATGAACAGATTTTTATGGATCTGACAATCTGATTCTAAAATCCATGAAGAGTTAATGTGCCCTGGCCGGGTGGCTCAGTTGGTTGCAGCATTGTCCCCACATCAAAAGGTTGTGGGTTCAATTCCCTGTCAGGGCACATACCTAGATTACGGGTTCCATCCCTGGTCAGGGCATGTGCGGGTGGCAACCAATCAACGTTTCTCTCTCTTTCTCTCTCTCTCTCTCTCTCTCTCTTCTCTATCTCTATCTCTATCTCTATCTCTCAAATCAATAAAAATATATCCTCAGTGAGGATTAAAGAAAAAGAGAGTTAATGTATAGGCATAACCAATTTAGAAAAGAAAAAGAAGGGGAGGGGATTGTCCTTTGGGCATAAGGTTGTAATTTAGAGCTCTTCAATTAAGTCATGATATTGGCACAGAAATATGTAAACAGACAAAAGGAGTAGAGAAACCATATAGCAAACCCATGTCCATACAGGAATAAGTCATTTCAATGGACAAAACAAATGATCTTTGGACCACTGGATACATTTTCCATTTTCATTTAAAACATACAGTAAAGCCGAAACTGGTTTGGCTCAGTGGATAGAGCGTCGGCCTGTGGACTGAAGGGTCCCAGGTTCGATTCCGGTCAAGGGCATGTACCTGGGTTGCGGACACATCCCCAGTGGGAGATGTGCAGGAGGCAGCTGATCGATGTTTCTC
>NW_005363836.1:6603469-6605261 GCF_000412655.1 Myotis brandtii | reverse complement strand
TCTCTATCTCTATCTCTATCTCTATCTCTATCTCTATCTCTATCTCTATCTCTATCTCTATCTCTATCTCTATCTCTATCTCTATCTCTATCTCTATCTCTATCTCTATCTCTATCTCTATCTCTATCTCTATCTCTATCTCTATCTCTATCTCTATCTCTATCTCTATCTCTATCTCTATCTCTATCTCTATCTCTATCTCTATCTCTATCTCTATCTCTATCTCTATCTCTATCTCTATCTCTATCTCTATCTCTATCTCTATCTCTATCTCTATCTCTATCTCTATCTCTATCTCTATCTCTATCTCTATCTCTATCTCTATCTCTATCTCTATCTCTATCTCTATCTCTATCTCTATCTCTATCTCTATCTCTATCTCTATCTCTATCTCTATCTCTATCTCTATCTCTATCTCTATCTCTATCTCTATCTCTATCTCTATCTCTATCTCTATCTCTATCTCTATCTCTATCTCTATCTCTATCTCTATCTCTATCTCTATCTCTATCTCTATCTCTATCTCTATCTCTATCTCTATCTCTATCTCTATCTCTATCTCTATCTCTATCTCTATCTCTATCTCTATCTCTATCTCTATCTCTATCTCTATCTCTATCTCTATCTCTATCTCTATCTCTATCTCTATCTCTATCTCTATCTCTATCTCTATCTCTATCTCTATCTCTATCTCTATCTCTATCTCTATCTCTATCTCTATCTCTATCTCTATCTCTATCTCTATCTCTATCTCTATCTCTATCTCTATCTCTATCTCTATCTCTATCTCTATCTCTATCTCTATCTCTATCTCTATCTCTATCTCTATCTCTATCTCTATCTCTATCTCTATCTCTATCTCTATCTCTATCTCTATCTCTATCTCTATCTCTATCTCTATCTCTATCTCTCAAATCAATAAAAATATATCCTCAGTGAGGATTAAAGAAAAAGAGAGTTAATGTATAGGCATAACCAATTTAGAAAAGAAAAAGAAGGGGAGGGGATTGTCCTTTGGACATAAGGTTGTAATTTAGAGCTCTTCAATTAGGTCATGATATTGGCACAGAAATATGCAAACAGACAAAAGGAGTAGAGAAACCATATAGCAGATCCATGTCCATACAGGAATAAGTCATTTCAATGGACAAAACAAACGATCTTTGGGCCACTGGATACATTTTCCATTTTCATTTAAAACATACAGTAAAATTCTATCTCTACCTCACACTATATGCAACAATTAATGCAGATAAATACTTGAACCTTCAAAACACCTTCCCTCTATCCTAGAAGGTCCATTTTGAAAAATAGTACAGAGAGGGTTTTTTTTTTGTTTGTTTTTTACATATGCAAAGGGAGATGTGTATAAGGATATTGGTCCCAATGCAGTTGGTCATAAAAATTTTAAAGCAACCTGAAAGTCTACTAATGAAACATATTTATAGAATGTAACACTTATGAAACAGTGATACGAATGAGCTAGGTCTATAAGCATAAACACAGATACAGCTCAAAAACAGAATGCACGGTGAAACCAGAAAGTTATGGGATGACATAAATAGACGGAGAAAGTAGCTGCAGCAGGTCCCTGAGAGAAATAGGAAGTAGCCCAGCACGTAGAATGCATATGTAGATACATAAAACCAGAAAATGAGCTGGGGCCAGGGAGTTGACATACCACATTTAAATATAGATAGTTTAGTTTTAAAGTTTGAGTTAGATATTTAAATATTTAAATTAAAATATTTAAATATAGACTCAATATATATATATATTTAAATACAGATAG
>NW_005363836.1:6590392-6603378 GCF_000412655.1 Myotis brandtii | reverse complement strand
TTTTTTTTTTTTTAAATATAGATTTGGTACAGGCTTCCCTCCTCCATTTTCAATAATAGCACCCCAGAGTTCTTACTGGTTTTAGCTTTTTTACTGTTTAGTTCACGAATCCTCAGTACAGAAGTCTGGTTTTTCTCCCCACTCTGATCCCATGGAATAGGAAAGTCTACAGCCTTAAAACACCTCGCTTAGGTTTGACGGAGGCCCTGGGCTATGCAGTGAAATCTTGGCTGTGCACTATTGCAGGATGTTCAGTTGGTGGTGAAGAGATCTTTGACGGCCCACTTGCCTATTTTGGTTGCTTTCCCTTCACTTATCTGTTATCTCATTTTAACAATCAGGACAAAGGTAAAATCATTTCAGATCGGGATCATATAAGGCAGGGGTGGGGAACTTTTTCTGCCAAGGGCTATTTGGATATTTATAACATCATTCAAGGGCTATACTAAATTATCAATTTACAAACCAGCCTGCTATATTTGGTCGGTCATTTAATTAACTCACCCCTAATGCCTTGGCAGGGCCAGACCAAATTATTTCTCAGGTCTTATACAGCCCACAGGTTGGACATTCCCCACTCCTGATATAAGGGAAGAAAAGGTGTGTGTGTGGGGGGAGGGGGGGTTCCAATTCCAAAAACAGACCAGCCCATTCCTGAAAATGAATGCATTTGCCTCTCCCTCATTATGCCCGCCCCCCAACTTCCTCCAGACTTCTCTAGAACCAGAGGTTAATCTGTGAGTTTGACAATTGCTTCTCCATTCTCTGGCCATTGAATTAAAGCTTGCACTGCTCACACCGATAGGAGAAGGACAGAGGGTTCTTCTGGGGGACTAGGTCCCCACAGTGGGGCCTGGTTGATCCTGGGTTGATAACATACTGTGGACGAAAAAGGGGCCACATGATAACCTGACGAGCTCAGGGAAGGCCTACATGGTGGTCTTGCAAACTCAAAGACCTAAAGTAACCACAAAGGATGGTCTGAAATGAAAACTTTAACTAAAAGCAGTTATGGGGGGGTAGTCACATCCTAGGCCGGTATTTTCCCTGACGAAGGTCAATCTTTACCTTAACTGAGCCTATTGTCTTTTTGCATCTACGATAACATATCTTTGGAATGTCAAAGTAATTTTTCTTATTCCGGACCCCTCAAAGCACAGGCACTACTCTGCGGAGACCACAAATCCCCTCATTGTTATTGAGTTAATTATTGACTGTTAACTATCCTGCACCCCTAAATAAAAGAAGTGTGTCTTATCATTTTACTTTTTAGTCCAATCCCAGAGGTTTCCCCACTTTGCTTTCTCCTGCCTCCCTAATCTATCACCAATGGAGTTCATGTAACCTACTTACGTCTCCTTTTTTTGATTGTAATGTATAAAACAAGGTAAAAAACAGCCATTCTCTGGAGCATTATCCCAATACCTTGAGAGTCTGCTTCCCAGCAACTGTCAACAGTTTGGTTCAAATAAACTCACAAAAATTCTTTACAGGTTTGAATGTTGTTGTTTTTTTAACCTTAACATTACATTCTGCATCCCTTTTTCCTTCCAACCAACTGGAACCTGGCCATGGCAGTGACCTAGCTTTCATCACACAGATGTTAACCATGTACCAGGGCAGTGGCTCTCAAAGTGTGCTCTTGAGGCCCCTGGGGATTGCTGAGACCCTTACAGGGATGCTATAGGTCGGAACTGTTTTCATGTTAACACTAAGAAATCATGTGTCTTTTTCACTGTCATTCTCTCAAAAAATGTGCAGTGGCGTTTTCCATGGTTACATGAAATGTGCTATCACAGTAGCTGGAATGCAGAAGCACACGTAAGAATCCAGCTCTCTTCTATTAACCCAGAAATTAAAGAGATTTGCAAAAATGTAAAGGAGTGCCTCTCTTATCACTAATTTTTTGTTTTGGAAAATACGGTTGCTTTTCATTAAAATGTGTTATTTATGTTCATGGGTGGGGGGGTGATTCCCTTCAGCCCAGCCTGCACCCTCTCCAATCCAGGACCCCTGATGGGATGTCCAACTGCCTGTTTAGGCCCAATCCCAGGGACATCCCTCTCACAATCCTGGACCACTGGCTCCTAATCACTAACCTGCCTGCCCGCCTGGTTGCCCCTAACTGCCCCCTCCTGCTGGCCTGATTGCACCTAGTTGCCCCCCCTGCTGGCCTGGTTGCCCCTAACTGCCCTCCCGCTGCCTGCCTGGTCACCCAACTGCCCCCCCCCCGCTGACCTGGTCACCCCTAACTGACCCCCTGCTGGCCTGGTCACCCCTAACTGCCCCCCTTTTTTGCCTGGTTGCCCCACGCAGCCTGCTTGTTCACTCATTTGGTCGTCCCTCACTAACCCCCCTGCCGGCCTGGTCGACCCCAACTGCCTCCCCCTGCCAGCCTGTTCGCCCCACGCAACCTGATGTTCAGTCATTTGGTCATTCCTCACTAACCCCCCTGCCGGCCTGATCATAGGCAGCCATCTTGTGAGGGTGTAAGGGTCAATTTGCATATCACCTCTTTATTATATAGGATGATATCAAATATTTTTAAATTTCTGTTTTAATTTTTTATATGGTAAATGTCAATCGGTAGAGCCCATGTAAATGAAAGCTTTTTGAGATCTTTAGTGACTTTAAACGTGTAAAGGGGTCCATGACCAACAAATTTGAGAACCACCGCCCCAGGGACAATGACTTGGGAAGAACCTGCAGCATCTCTGAACGAATGTGAGGACTGAAGCTTTCTGGCTCTCACGCACAGTGAGGCTGTTACATAGAAGAGAAATCAGTTTCTGTGTGATGCCACTGTATTATTTTATCTTTTTTTTTTTTTTACAGCATCTTGTATTTACTCTGAATAATAGAGACAATAGTCATATAAGTGGGACACTATCTAAAACTGAAATATGTGGCATTGGTTTGCTTGGGCAATAAAAGCACAGATATTTTAGGCTAGAAAATTAATGGCTATTGTTATGTCATTGCAAAATATTTGGTACTATTACTTGTGATAACTTGGAAGGCAACTGATGTTCCTATGGAGCCCATAGCTAGAGAAGAAATGGCTAAAAAGAGCTAGAATGTTGGTACGCGTTGACTGTGCTCTGTTGCATTTAGCAACATATTACAATAGGTAACCCAAGAAAAAAAATGACCAATTTGCAATCAGATAAAGAGAAAAAAAAGTTTGAAAAGCGAACTGCTTGTATACCTCCAAACAGACGAAGACAAGGCTATTATTGCTCCAAGGACTGCCATTAACCACCCCGTTGCACTTAAAGATAAAAAAAAAAAAGGAACCAGCCCTAAGCCAAAACCCAAACTGTGGATGTTGTTTTCTTCTCCAAGCCTGTTGTTTTATATGGCCTCCAGGTAACTGCCATCAAAATGAGAAAACAAAGAAATAAAGTGGTTTAACACTATACCCAGGAAAGAACTTTGAGTGTAGTTACAGGCAATGGAACTAACTGCAGACAAAAAGATAAAAAAAAAAAAGGAACCAGCCCTAAGCCAAAACCCAAACTGTGGATGTTGTTTTCTTCTCCAAGCCTGTTGTTTTATATGGCCTCCAGGTAACTGCCATCAAAATGAGAAAACAAAGAAATAAAGTGGTTTAACACTATACCCAGGAAAGAACTTTGAGTGTAGTTATAGGCAATGGAACTAACTGGAGACAAAAAGAGAAGAAGAAGTCTACCATATTTTTGAGGAAATGGTTTTACCAAAGTAACCAAAAGCTTGTATTTTTTTCAAACTTAAAATAGCTCTCATGAGTGTAGTCACCAACATGTCACTTTTATGTGGCTATGCCGGGCAACAGACAATAGGAAATACTTCTCGAAGGCCGGGGGTGGGGGCGGGGGCTCAGAAGGGAATAGGCAAAGAGTTATTCCATGAAAGCAGAAGCAGGAGTTGCCTAGCCCGGGAAGTCAGTGTATTGCCAGGGCAAGAACCCTTTGCAATCCCTACCTCACAGAATTTGTTATTTGCTATGGTTCAGTGACTACTGTATATTCAAATAGGAGCCTTTATTTCACTTCTGCTGGTCTTGTTTTTCCGATGTTGATTGATGGCAGGGAGGGAAGACAAGTTGATGTTTAGTGCATAGGTGGCTGAGTATGAGGAGTTAACCCCGGACCTAATGGAGAAAACTGCACATCTAGTAGAAATTCTTGAACTAGAGAATGGGTCTTTGAGTTGTTTTCCTTGGGGAGTGAGTGAGTACATTCTATGTGTGGGAAGAAGGAAGCAAGCAGACAGTTGGATGGCTGGAGGGGCAAACTGTGATAGAAACTACTACTAAGTTCTCTTCTCCTTCCATAGTAATAAAACGATAGCCAGACACCCGGCTTCCCAACTGGACTACATTTCCCAGCCTGCCTTGCAATTATAACATGACTGAATTCTCAATAACACCATGAAGTGATGGATGCCACTTCCAGGTCTGGGACTTCAGACCTTCACACTCTCTTCCCCTTCCATACAAGCTGGACCCCACATAATGGCAACTCTGCTTCGACCATATGGATGGTGATAGTGTCCCAGAGGATGGCAAAACAACTTGGAAGGGACTGTGATCCCGAGATTACTTCAAGGAGAAAAGCTGCCCAGCCAATGTGGACAGTTCACATTGATGCTATTACCCCCCCAAAAGTATACTGCTTTGTCTTATAAGACACTTAAGGGTTAGTTCTTTTTGTTACACTGGTCTTAGCATCACTAGTATATGGCTGGCGTCAGAAATCCCTCTCTTCTTATATCCTGGACCTGTG
Source organism: Myotis brandtii (assembly GCF_000412655.1). NCBI lineage: Eukaryota > Metazoa > Chordata > Mammalia > Chiroptera > Vespertilionidae > Myotis > Myotis brandtii. Next base: position 6,598,609 of record NW_005363836.1, on the reverse strand, counting down.
AGGAAGCCTTGGAGAAAATTTCTGCATATGGGCGTATATGCCCACATGTGCACTAAAAGGAGCTGGTTAAAAACAAACAAAAGAACCTTGAGGAGTCGTGTATAATAAAAACAGTATTTGGTCTTTGATTCAAATTACTGGCACAGAGCTTCTAAGACCCTTGAAATTTTCTGATGGGAGTGTCTTTTGTTGTTCATAATGACCTTCTGACCACATCTGCATCGAAGCTAATGAGGTGACCCAGGGTGGGGCCCCTATATAACATCAGAACCGGGCTGATTGCTAGAAAGACCAGACCTGAGATTAGAAGGTGGGACTTTCAGCCTCACTCCCTGACCTCCAGGGAGGGGAATGGGTTAGAGATCAAGTTCCAAAACCTCTTCAATAATGAAATTTGGGAGCTTTTGGGTTGGTGAATACATTAAAGGGCTGGAGGGTGGTGTGCCCAGAGAGGGCATGGGAGTTCCACACTCCCAGTCTCATACCTTGCCCTTTACAACGCTTCTTTTGACTGACTTGCATCCTTTCTAATAAACTGGTAAATATAAGTGTTCTCCTGAGTTCTGTGAGTTGTTCTAACAAATCATTGAACCTGACCAGGGTGTTGTGGGAACCCCTGAATTTATAGGTGGTTGGCCCCTGGGACTTGGGAATGAAGTGGGGGAGGGAGCAGTCTGGTGGGACTGAGCCCTTTACCTGTGGGGTCTGTGCCAACTCTGAATAGTGTCCGAGTTGAATTCAATTGTTGGACATATGGTTGATGTGGATGGATTGGAGAACTGGTGTGGGACATCCCCACACATTTGGTGTCAGAAATGGTACCAGAAAAAAAAAAGATACCCCAGGAGCTTACAGTACACATAGGTCGTGGAGCAGTCTAACAAGAGCCTAACACTTTGCTTTACATAAACACTTCAGCTTTGCCTCTGCACCCTCTGAACTCCTGTAGTCAGCAATGGAGACATCAGCCTCAGGGATCGCTGCACTGCCCACAGTGGCCAAGAACCTCTAGGCTGCTATGATGCCAACCTAAGAAGATGAAAAATGGGTCTCTTCCAGACTCAAGAGTGTAGTTGAGAACAGCATATACATGTGACTGCACATTCTAGAGAGATACCTGTTAAAAGGTTTCCCCAAACCAGCACTGTGACTCTCAGCCTATCACCCATGCCCAGGCTGTATACGAGTAGGGGGGAGATTGATTTCCAGAGAGAGTTCCTGGAGAGTTGTGTGTTTTTTTGCCCCTTTTCTCCTACCTGCCCCACTATAAGCCACATGAGGAAGAATTTCAGGATCTGAGATGTCATTTAGGTTTCTGAGGCTGAGCCAGGCCCAACCTGACGGTAGCAGAGATATAGTAAATTAAGTGAGAAATTGAAGTTTTGATTTAGATTGAACAGGACTTTTTTTAAATTAAATTTTTATTGAGATATAATTGTGGACTAGACTTTTTAATACCTGCAAATGAGACTCTTTGTTCATGTTTTTAAAGTGACCAGAAAAGCTACTGGATCTCCCTTAGTTATTATCCAGGGGAGGAGAGAGAGACATGATATAGGATGTTTGAAAGGCAATAGAGAGAATCAAATAGATTTTTATGCCTGTGCTTGCCAAGTGCATCTCATTCAATGCATAGGATGGGGACCAGGTTTGGGTGGGGATGCCTGCCAGCCTGGAGCTCATGCTCCACCAATAGCCAAGAATCATATGGAATGGCCACCAGAGCATTTTCACTAGCCGTTCCATGTGGCAGCAATAGCAACAACAACAAAACATTGACTTTCCTAGTATTTCTCCCATCAAGGCGAGAGCAATTAGAACCAAGCCCTTAAACCGAGTGAGCACAGAGGCTGTGGCCTGACTGTGGAAGGAGGAGGGAGAAAGACCCTGCCGCACAAAGGTGTCCTGACACAACGAAAGGGAAGATTCAAAGAAAGGCTTTAGGAAGCTCTCTTCTGGCCTCAGACTGCCTGCCTCCAGGCTTCTTCCAGGAGAGACACAAACTTCCATCTTATTTAACCTAATCCTCTCTGCTATAATATCTGTAATATATTAAACACGTCTTTAAATAAGTAAAAAAACAAAACAAAAACAAAAACCAGGTCTGTAGAAATATGGACAAAGGAAAGCAGGTAATTCACACATGAAAGAAATACAAATGGCCCCTACATATATGAAAATGTACTTAACCTAAGTAGTAACTCAAGAAATGTAAATGTGAAAAATGAAATACCATTTCTTATGTATTATGTTGGCAAAAATTTTAAACATGAATTTTATCTGGTTGAAAAGAATGTGAATTATATCTGGGAGAAACAGATTCTTTCATTCAATATTGATGAGACTACAGTTGGGAAGACTTTTTGCCAGACAGTCTAGAAATAGCTATAAATGTTAAAAATGCATCTGTATGAATATGTGCACATATGCATGCATGGGTGTGTCTGTGTGTGTAACATACAGGAAAAGACCTGAAATATATATATAAATAACAAACTTAATAGTGTTTTTGTTTGTTTTTAAAAAATATTTTTTTATTGATTTCAGAAAGAAGAGGGAGAGAGAGATAGGAACATCAATAATGAGAGAGAATCATTGATCTGCTGCCTCCTGCACACCCCCAACTGGGGATCGAGCCCGCAACCCGAGCATATGCCCTTGACCAGAATTGAACCGAAGACCCTTTAGTCTGCAGGCTGATGCTCTATTCACTGAGCCAAACCGGGTAGGGCTTAATAGAGTTTTTATTAGGAGAGGAGGGTCAATGATGGAAGGAGAGTATTAATGAACTTTCACTTTTTATACCAGGACTTAAAATTTTTATAGCCAATAATATTTTTGTAATTCACATTTTTAAATAAAAAAAATCAGTTACACTAGCTTTTCAAAGTTTAAATAGATATTCAAAATGTTTTCATTGATTTATTTCCCTTTAAAATAGATGTGTTGGGTGCAGAGCAGACATAATCTACTCAAATCTGAGTAACTTTGGCAACCTGAACCCCTCCTTGGTGATAGGTAGATAGTTTAGTATTTCACAACCCCGGGAAGAGGGCTTCCTTAATTGGTAACAATGCAAATACAGGTGATGTTGTTTATCCCTGGGCAGTAACGAGTAAGACTTGTTTTACTAATTGAAGATTAAAAATACAATCTTAGGGAAAGATTTTGAAATAAAGGCTACAGAGATAAGAATTTTCAATAAAAAAAATTAAATCTGTTATTAATTTTTATCTTTTCTTTTTGGCAGAAATGACCTTCTGCCACCTTGTACTGCTGTACTTGCCTGTTTTCAGACCAGAATTCATTCCCAACAACAGCAAGTCTTCCAAGAAGTCTTTTTAAAAAAATCTCTAAGTTTTAGGTAAAAAGTAGGTCATTTAAAATATAAGAAGACATTCTTACTTGGTCCTCAAAAGATAGAGCCTGGGCAACATCTCTTGGGAATCCATCAATAACAATGCCCTCTTCATCAGGAATTTGCATCAATCTCTGTTTTATCTCTGTAATGGTTGTTTCCTTTTATAAAAGAAAAAGGATGAAAAATCACAATTAAGCTAAGTATACTCACAACTGGTATAAAAACTACAGAAGTGTTAAAAAAGAAAAAGCAAATTATACAGCAGTACCTGTGGGGCCAATTCTCCAGTTGTAATTATTTTGGCAATGAGACTCCATTTCCTGTTGCTGCTGGCACTGTGGATCTTCTTTCTTAATAACTCTCCCACTGAAATGTACTGGAATCCATAACGTTCTGCAATTTTCAAACTTTGAGTACCCTTTCCACTTCCTGGACCACCTACGATTTAAAACAGGTTAAATCGTGACCTTCTGATACAGTAAGAAACTCCCTTTTATACAATGATTGCCTTCATCTTCAGGTGCAGCTTTAGACCAATAGTAAGGAGCAGGACAGGTACATGTTCCATTGGTGGCATCTCAATCCCATCCCTGAATGCAGAGCGAGTGTAGATTAACCAGAGAATGGGTAGAACTGTGGTGATCAACTGCATTAAATGAGAGACAGTTTTTCCTTTACCTATTTTATTAAATAACTAATTTTTAAAAAATTTGAACAATGCAGGTGAAAGAAACCTTCACTATTATTCTATGCAAGCTCTCAGTTTTTTCCTCATAAACAAAGAAAAATCTATGGCATACAAAGGACAATGACTGAAATAACAGACTTGTGTTTCATGTCAATAAAGAGTTGATGTGTAATAAGGTGAACTATAACAATTATTTTTTAACCAAAGGCACACTAATTTTTTTAATTAAAATTTTAATTGAATTTATTGGGGTAACATTGGTTAATAAAATTGTATAGTTTTCAAGTGTACAATTCTCTAATAGATCATCTGTATAATTTATTTTGTGTTCACCAACCAAAGTCAAGTGTTTTCCCACCATTATTTATTCCATCTTTACTCTCTTCTACCCCCCCATTCCCCTTTACCTCTCATAATCACTATACTGTTGTCGGTGTCTATGAGTTTATTTATTTATTTTTTTGCTTATTCCCGTCACTTTTTTCACCAGGTCCCCAATAATATTGACACAACTTACTTAAATCTTTTCTTGAACTTTTTCTGCTCATGCATGTCCTTGCCCTATCTCCTTTAAGTTCAAGTTTTATGCAGCAAATATGCAGAGTGAATGAAATAGATTCTTAAGGTAGAATAATTTTACAGAACTCATGATAACTTTGATTTTGTTATATGTTGGTGTAAAATAATCGACATTTGCAATATAACATAATACTAATACTTGGTAGCTGCCATTTAATTTTAAAAGCATAAGTACTAAAATAATTATGAATATATGGCTCAAATTTTACTTCCAAATCATATTAGATTATTTTAGTTAATTTATATTTCTAAACAAGCTAGATGATTTGGAATCTAAAGTCTGAACAAATTTCAAAATACAGCATAGTAACCAGCCCAGTCTGATTTATTTGTTAACAATTATAAAAATGAAATGTTTTCAAATACCTAAGCATAAATTATTGACTGTAGACAAAATATCTTTAAAGTCAATGTCTAACAAGTAATAAAATGCTTTGGTAATATTCATCAAAATATAATTATAATTTATTAAGCAATATTGAAAATAAAACTTCAATAGGAAAATGAGTTGATATTCTCTCAACTAATTCAATATCTTAAGTTTTGGAGGGTAGAAGTCATTTTATGTATAGTAATTTAGTAAATATTTTTTATTCTTGTTGTAAATAATCCTATATAATAAAAGCCTAATATGCTAAGTGTCTGGTTGGCCGTTCAACCAATCAAAGTGTAATATGCTAATGATATGTTAAGGCCACTCAACCACTCGCTATGGCGTGAACTGACCACCAGGAGGAAGATGCTCCGACTGGTAGGTTAGCTTGCTCCTGGGGTTCGGCCAATCGGGATTGAGCGAGACAGGCCAGACACGCCTTGGAGCCCTCCTGTAGCCCCTCCCCAGTTGGCCAACCTCCTGCATCCCTCTCCGCCCCGATTTTGCACTGGTGGGGTCCCTCAGCCTGGCCTGTGCCATCTCACAATCCGGGACCCCATGGGGGATGTGGGAGAGCTGGTTTAGGCCCCATCCCACAGACCAGGCTGAGGGACCCCACTGGTGCACGAATTCATGCACTGGGCCTCTTTTATAAGTGAAAAAAAAGAAAAAAAAGAAAAGACAAGTGTTTTGTTTTGACAGAAGAGTTCCAAGTGGGTAGACTTAGGGCTTATTTTCTCATTAAAAAATTTATGGGCAGAAGTCTAAGATCAACTAATATAATGACAATTACCTCTGAACCCCAATCCCAAATAATGTACCTAATAATATCTGGCTTTCACCTTTTTATTGGTTTATTAAACTTAGTATAGGACTTTATTTACATTTTTTATCATTCTCTAACAACCTCTAAATACTATTTGATTGGATTTAGCATTATGAGCTATTACCAGATTAAATTCATTACTTTGCAAATCAAAAGTTAGTTTGGGTTCTAAATAGCTGCTTTTAGTTTATTAGCCTATGGGCAAATCATGGATGCACGAGAAGGGAAAAAATTATGACCACTCCAATATTTCATCAAAATTGATTTGATCCCTGAAGAAAGTTATCTTTCATACACTATATTTTCACATTTAATCTTACAAACCATCAAAGAAATAGATATAAATTCCACTGAATTTTAAAAAATTAAACATACTAAGAAACAGCATCTTCACAGAAAAAAATTTTTTTTTTGCCAACTAATGAAGGCAATAGCAGACAACACAATTGATTAATACAATTGACAGAGAATAGCATTAATTTATTGGATGAATTTGATTATAGAAACTTCTTAAAATTGCCCCAATTTTCTTAGATAACATAAGGTTTGACTTTTCCTTTCTTCTTTTATCTCAATTCTCTAAAAATTATTTATAATCATTGGTTTTGTATCATTCTTGCAATACAGAAAATTTACAATTCAGCATGCAAGTCTAAAACCAAAATCACACTCTTGGAAAGCAAGTTGATTTTACTAAGTAACAAAGGAATTGTGAAGTGGAGGATCTATATCTCCTCCAAAGACCTTGGTTTACTGAAATATTTTAATCATTTTTATATAAAACTTAAAATCACAAAACATTCACCTATGTGCTGTTTTACACAAGAGCAATTTGGTATTTCACTTTTTTCATAGTCAATCAAGACTCCTTTGCTCATCCTGTTAATAATCACCAATATTTACTAACAGGAACAAGAATTTGAATAATATGTAATTATAAAATGGTAAAATAATTTCCTATTATTCTTCACCTATAGCTCTTTTAATAAAGTATTTCTTTGTCTTATAATTAAGGACCTCAACATTTTAAGCACACACACACAAATTACATTTTCAAGAATAGATAGAATTTATAAGAGTGACTATCATACACTATAAGAATTTTTTGACTTTTGGAAATTTGATTCTATATTTTCTTCCTATTATATTATTATAAACAATTCAGGGTTAGATATGTTTGCAATTTTATTTTCACTACACGTAGAGATATACAAATGTCACTCCTAGTCTGGTAAATATAAATTCTTGTTATAGCTTGGTGTGTTTATTTTCATGCTTTTTCCCTAGTTGCCATCATCATTATATCTTCTAGGAGCAGTTCCTTGCATGAAGGATGTATATGTAAATTTTGCCTTCTGTTAACAGTTACTGGTGAGAATAGCTTTGAGCATTTCACATTAGATTTTTGCTGTCAGTAATCTCTGTGAGAGCTGAGTCAAACTGGAAAGTGAGACAATGACTACATATGTTTCATGTTCACAGATATCTTCATAATTTTTATAGATTTTAAGGGAGCTAGAATTTGCAAGAGTGGTCAAAAAAGTACTTAAAATATTTTCAGTACCTATTCCTTGTGAAATGGCAAGAGAATGATGTTTCCATATTCAACATAAGATTCATAGTGTGAAACAAATTGAGAGATAAACATCACATAGTCATATCAATTGATGCAGAAAAACCATTTGACAAAATCCAACACCCTTTCTTGATACAAACCCTCAGCAAAATAAGAATAGAGGGATCACACCTCAACATAATAAAAGCCTTATATGACAAACCTACAGCCAACATCATACTCAATGGGCAAAAATTAAAACCATTTCATCTAAGAACGGGAACAAGACAGGGATGCCCACTTTTACCACTTCTGTTTGACGTAGTACTGAAGTGCTAGCCATAGTGATTAGACAAGAAGAAGAAATAAAAGGTATCCAAATTGGAAAAGAAGTAAAACTGTCATTATTTGCAGATGACATAGAAAACCCTAAAGATTCCATAAAAAATTATTAGACTTAATAAATGAATTCGGCAATGTAGCAGAATACAAAATTAACACCCAGAAGTCTATGGCATTTTTATACACTAATAATGAGCTTACAGAAAGAGAGGTTAAAAAAAATCCCATTTACCACTGCACCAAAAAAATTAAGATACCTAGGAATAAACTTAACTAAGGAGGTAAAATACCTGTACTTGGAAAACTACAGGGCACTGAAAAAAGAGATAGAGGAAGACATAAACAGATGGAAGAACATACCGTGTTCATGGATTGGTAGAATCATCATTAAAATGTCCATACTACCCAAAGCAATCTATAGGTTCAATGCACTCCCCATTAAAATACCAATGGCATATTTCACAGACCTAGAATGAACTCTCCAAAAATTCAT
>NW_005363836.1:6578835-6588173 GCF_000412655.1 Myotis brandtii | reverse complement strand
GGGGAGGGCAGCTGGGAGGGACCGGGCCTACAGGGGAGGGCAGTTGGGGGCAATTGGGCCGGCAGGGGAGTGGTTAGGTGTCGATCAGGCTGGCAGGGGAGTGGTTAGGGGGTGATCAGGCTGGCAGGCAGAAGCGGTTAGGAGCAATCAGGCAGGCAGGCAGGCGAGTGGTTAGGAGCCAGCAGTCCCAGATTGTGAGAGGGTTGTCTGACTGCCGGTTTAGGCCTGATCCCTGCGGGCCTAAACCGGCAGTCTCACATCCCTAAACTGGCAGTCGGACATCCCCCGAGGGGTCCCAGATTGGAGAGGGTGCAGGCTGGGCTGAGGGACACCCCCCCGCCCCCACGAATTTCATGCACCGGGCCTCTAGTTTTATTATAATTGCTAAGGATGATTCACTTATATGAGTCTTTACCAACATATTATTATTATTATTGTTTCTAAAGTTAATAGTGAATAAATATTCAATTTTGGGGGGTTAAAGGGAAAAACCCATTGTGTTTAGAAAACTTCTAAGAAATTCAGTTATCTATGTTAAAAATTAAACAGTCAAAACCACAGGACAAAAAATTTTGAAGGGATTCATCCTTACTTTCATTATAGAGAATTTCTATGACACTGTAATGGATTCTATAAAAGTGAAACAGCATTAGATTATATAATTATAACAATTTCTGTTGTATTGAAAATTATGCTAAAAATATTTCCATCTATTGTCTCTTGAGCTTTTGTTTCTATTGTTTGCCATTTTTTATCTGACTTAATTTTTTGAAATGCAAATAAATACACAATGTTAGCAATAGTATGAGAATTTTGCTTTCTGTCCTCATACCTATGACAAGAATGATTTTTGGCCGAGGTCTAGTAGGATCAAAAACCTCGTATTCTTCAATTAACTCTGCAGTCTCGGAGAGGTCTGTATCACTTTCTATGGAGAATTGATGGATTGGAGGGAGCCGATCATACCGCCGATACGGAAAGTTTGAATTTTCAGGCATTACTGCAAAAGAGTAAGACAACTTTGAAACGGAAAAAAAATAGCATAATAAAACATTTTTTTTGCACTTAATTAGTAAACAACATTTAAAAACTAAATGAGTTTGATTTTTTTTTCAACTTGAGCAAGACCCCATCTCATAAGTGGTTAGAAAACTTTTTCGTAAAGGGTCAAAGTCATTAATTTGGGCTTAGAGGAACATACAGTGGATATTCTTTAGAAAATTCTGGGAAGGGCTACATCAGGGAAGGCACTGACAACAGTATCCTGTTCTGTCTTGAAATTGAATTACATCACCCAACACAGGTGGATAATGTAAACTAGGCAGTATCCTTGATTACTTTCTTCCCTCACTCTTCATGTCTACTCCCAGAGACTAGCTCCAAAGTATTTCCCAAATCCATCTCCACTTCCCAAACTCTTCTCTAAGCCGTCATCATTTACCTAAACTACTATCATAGACTCTCGAAGGTCTGCCTGCTTCCACGCTGTCCCCACAATTCATTGCCTAAAATGTTCTTCCTCTGTTGGTCCCATGGCTGACTGGGGGGACCTTACCTATCTGGAGCTCTGTATCCCTGGGATCTAGAACTGTGCTTGGCACAATCAGTGTCCAATAAATATTTGTTGAACCATTAACAAAGAGAACAGCTTTGTTGAAATAGACAGTTTCCCGTGGAGAAAAGCCAGAAGATGGGCAGGTAAAGTGTGGGTACAGTGTGGAAGGCTTTGAATATCAGAGTAAAGGTGTTTAGCTTTAATTTGGTAGAAAGCCAGTGGAGAGTTTTTTGGGGGGGGAGGGTGTAGAAAAATGACATGATGAAATTGAAAATTTTTAAGGAAAATTAATCTGGTAGTGGTTAGAATGGATTTGAGTAGGGAGAGACTAGGAGCAGAAATAGTAGCAGCTCAGAGGCTGTTAAAGTAATCCACAGGTGAGAAGTAAGGGATCAGGTTAGCAGGATAGTAGAAGAAATGGAAATGAATGTCTGGATATAAAGGACATGGTTAGAATTGGGATAAGAGAAATGAAAGGAGGTGACAGTTCAAAAACAATTGCCAGGTTTCAAGTCTGAAAAGATAAGGAATGCGTTGCATTTCATATAGTATCTTTCTGTCCTTTCTTCTCTGTTCTGGGAATACTGAGCTTCTTTCATTCCTGTCTCTATCATAGCCTCTTCTCTACGTCAGGAACTTCTATTCTCTCTCTGTTCACTGTGCACTTCAACATCCATCCTTCTCTAACACCTACATGGCTTACTGTCTCTGAGGATCAGCATGTCACTTCTTCCAGGAAGTGCATCTTGAACCCCAGCCTAGATGGGAGCCATTCTCCTGTTAATATGGTTAGTTCTATAGCATATGACATTTCCTATAGCACCCATTGTGCTTCTAAGTATATTTTTAATGCTTGACTTCCTTGCTAGACTGTAAGCTCCATGGGGGCAGGTGCCATGTTTGTTCTTTCTTGGTGTCTACATGCTCAGTCGTAAGAATCTGACACATAATACTCAATAAATGGTTATTTTATTGCTCAACTTGACTCACTGACTGACTTCATGAAAATAGGAAAAGGAGAAGGGAGTGCTGGTTTTGAAGCAAATGTGGTATGTTTGTATGTTTGATGTTGGATATGTTGAGTACAAGATGACAAAGCGATAGTCCAGAAGAGAAATGCTATGTACATTTGGAACTATGGGACCAGAACTCTTATTCACAGGTTGTTATTTGTTCAATTGTATACATATAGCAGAAAAAAGCACATGCTTATCTCACATTTATAGTAATATGCTTTAAAGAACTACCGGCCAATAATTTATCCTTGTTTATTTTTAACATATTTTTACTTAGGGAAGTAATTTGCTTAAATGATTAAAATGTTTTATGTCATAGAATAATTTTGCATGGTAATTACATATTAGCATAGGTATGTCAATATTTTACCAAGAATGCATAAATAACTTTTTATTCCTAGAAATAATCATAATGCTTTAAATTACTGTGAAGTTAGCAATTTTGTTGAATTGAAAACCCATTCCATAAATTATACCTAAAACCTATAAAGCACAAATGGGTAAAGCATTTCATTAAATAAAATTTTATTATTACAAGACAAATCTTTGTCTGTTTTGCAGCATACATTCTAGAAAAAGGACAGTATGGTACAGCATTCTTGTCATTATAGTACATGGAAACATTCTATTTGATGATTAATTTTTAAAAAGGGGGACATCTGTTATACTTTCAACAATAACAATAACTTTTATTAAATTTTATTTTTTAAAGTGGTGGCACTGATGGTATTAAAAAACAATGTCAGGTGGTTGTTGTTTTTTCCCCCAACACAATAAGAAAACTAAACAATGACTCATTTTTCTCGTTCCTTCTGAAATAGAAATCAGGCATTTGTCTTTGTGCTAAACTTAATCTTTCCAGTTCCTAAAATGTTCATAATTAGTTTCCAACCTCAAAAGAAAAGTCTCTGAGTGGGAATTCTGGTGACTATTAACAAGTATGGAGGCTAAAATAGACAAGCAATTTTAATTCTAATGAAAGTTAAACCTACATTTTCCATTCCTATTTTAGCTTCTTCTGCCAGATCAGGAGTTACAAACTGATCATGTGTGGGCCCAAAAAGAGTCTTATAGAAATGTTTTGTGCAGCTTGACATTTTTTCAAATTTTGTTCTTGTCTTTCGACCAGGGGTGGGAAACGTCCGGCCCGAGGGTCGTATAAGGCCTACGAAATCAATTGGTCCAGCCCTGCAAGGCAACTGCAGGTGAGACTCAAAATTCAATAAGTCTAGGAGCTTTTTTCATAGCAACATAAATTCATATTAAGCAGATGATGTTACAAATATCCAAATGGCCCTTGGCAGAAAAAAGGTTTCCCACCCCTGCTCTCTAGTTCTGCCCTCTAGTTTGACCACAGTCCCCACTACTTGCTATTACACACTGGCCTGTCTGGCTTCTATGTATAATCAAGCCAAGAAACAGTATAAAATAGAGACAGATTTCATGTGTTGTAAAACTGTCACTTTATATACTCAGTCTAAGAGCAGCCTTTCAACTAAGAGAATATCATATCCTCTTAGAATTAAATTTAAAAAGGTAAAAATTTCTTAGACTAAATCCAGTACTACCTGAGGTTTGTTAGTGCTTTAAGGTTTAGAAAGCAGTTACCCGTATTAGTCTCACTTGATTTAACTAGGGCCTGGGGCATGTATTTAACATTGAGCCAGATTCTAACAATATAATGACACCCTGGGAAGTAAATTAGCCATTTTGGGAATGTGTATAAACTCTTCAGACCCATGAAAATATCATTTTATTCCCCGAAGCAGTAATTTACTATGTGGTGTGTTGCAGCGGTAACTGGCTAAAGGTGCTCTCTTAAGCATCCAATTCCAAATCCCCCAGTGATGACTCCTGCATGGGCAGGGAAGGATTCTTCTCCTCTCTGGAGATGTTTCTGAGCCAAGGTTTCTGCTTTCCCTCTCTGCTTGTGTTTCTTAAAAATTAACACATTTGACTTTTTCCCACACTGCATTCAGATAAAACCCAAGTGGGTCATGACTAAGTAAGATAAATTAGGATTTATTTCCCCTGGTACTTACTGCAAATGGAATGATGTTCACTTCAAATTCTGTCTATCTAGCTGAAATTTTGCACTGGTACAATTTTTGAGAATGGTTTGAATTTGGAAAATATAATGATCTTGGCTACTGGGAAGGAATTAATTTAGTTTCCCCTGACTGGAACTGATTCCATTTTGCATGTACTATTTTACATCTCAATTTCATGCGGAGTCTAAAAGGCTGGTTGGCTGATGCTGAACCACTAATTTTGACAAACAGCTATTTCAGAAAGTTATCAGAATACCATGAATCTCCTCTAGCAAATTAGCTTCAAACTATTCCTAAAATTGTTAAACATGTTCACGTCTTCTACTTCTTTCATAGCACCCAAATGCCTAATGTGATGTATTGCATTCAGTAGCTGCTTAATAAACCCTGTTGAATTAACAAGTATAAACCTTACATGCATTTATGCAGATGCATTAATATGAACTCTGAATATTAATAAATCAAATCTCTTCCCAGCTAGTAGTAACTATCATTTTTGTCTGTCATCTCATTTATTTGGAAAAGTCTTATTTGCAATTTCAAGAACAATTCATAGTCTGCTAATGCAATTCATTTCACAAAGTAATGACGTCAGTAATATAAAACTTCATTTATAGTTAAGTGCTGGACAATGGTATGTGATTTTGTTTGTCTTATCACAGAGGTGATTAGAATTAGCAGAGAGAGATGAATCATATTCCAGGGTCAAATACCCTTCCAGGAGTTTGGAAACCTAATAAATTAAATCATTGCCTACAGTTTATATGGTGTGTTTTAATGAGAAATATAGATGTCTATTATTCTGCATATACATTACCAGATCTTAGGAAGGATCTCCGTGACTGTCCTCCATTGAGCGGAGGTAAAGTCTTCTTTTCCTGGCTGACAAATGTATCCCATTTCACCTTGTCACAGCCGCCTAGTTCCTTTACTTTCTGTAAACAACTTTCCAAGTACTCTACTGGGTCTTCAGGCTTAGAACACATCAGTCCATTCAAAAGGCTCTGAAATACAATAAAATGTTTTAAAATCGCCTTTGTTAAAATAGTGTATGCCCCATCTCTAAATTCCTGGTTGTTTTTGTTCTTTGCATTCGTCTTTTAATAAATAATTAAGAGTTGAAGTTATTATCTGGTTAAGACAACTCCTTAAATTCTTGACCAATTAGTTTTCAGCTGAGCATTCTGGGCTTTTTAAATGATGAAGGCAACTATCTAGTTTAAAATGGAACAGTTCTATTAAAGTCTCCAAGCTGCAGTTTCTTCCTGTATAAAATAGGAGTAATAATACCTACCTCAGAGGGTTCTTTAAGGACTAAAAACTTAATATTTGTAAAATTCATAGTAAGTGCCTGGCACATAGTAAGGGCTCAATAAATGTTGTTGGTAGTTTTAGTTAATATTATTATCATTATGAGATAATGTCCGCTGAGCCCTTAGGTTGGCTTATGGAACTCTTCTTCTATGTTCCGAAGGTACACAGAAAAAGGAAACGTACCTGTCATTTATACTGAAATCATCAGTGTACATGTTAGTCTCCTCATTTAAACTATAAGCCTTTCAACAACACAGTGTTGGTCTTGTTTATTTTTCAATCTCCTGCCCCTAACATTTTCTCTGATACATAGTAGGTGCATATTGAACAGTTTTCTAATTAGGAAAAACACTTCACTGAAAACATGAAGTCTGAGACTCAAAAAAATGTTATTCGATCTATAATAAGTCACTATAATATGCAGAGGTTACAGAGGGGGAGAAAAAGCATGATCCTGTATTGCTTTTTTCTTTTCCTAGTGTCTGATGTGTTGCATGTACTAACTTCTAAAAATGCCACCACTTTGGAAATGCTGACTCCTAGAAACTAGACTGGTGTGAAAAATATTTTCCATTAGAGTATTTCACGGAAAAAGCATTGGGGATTATGCTAACCAATGTACATTATTAATGCCTAAAACACCCACCATTTTAAAGGCTGAAATCTTTCCTAAGTACAGTATTCTATTTTCAAATTATTCTGGTGCAATTTGCTCAAAATGGTAGGCAATTCTTGCTAGGTACATTTTTCTCTGAAATCCTAAATAGTGTGGCTAGAGTGTTCAATCAAAAAAGTTCGATTGCAGACGGAGGGGAAAAAACTAATGTGGGCATCCACATCCAGCTTGTGTGTCAAAACCTGTGACACACACACACACACACACACACACACACACTGTGTTTAACTTTCTCATGTCCCATGTTAATTTGGTTAACTGTGGCAATGCTTACTCTGTGTCTCTGCAAGCATTAGCTTACCCAATATACTCTCAATTCTATACAGCATTATTATCCTCACTTTATAGAATAGGAAATTGTGGCTCAGAAAGGTTAATGAGTTGATCAAGGTTCCTCATCTAGAAACGCCTAGGCCCAGGATTCCAACTCAATGTTTCTGATTAAAAAGCCCATATAGTCCTCTCTCTACATCTTGCAAAAATATGATGTGGGATGAAGAGAAATGCCAGATTATCTGTGCCCCATGCATAATCCAACTACAATAGGAATCATTCAAGATTTTGTCTTTTATTTTTTATCCTTATTATGACCTAAAATGGATAAACTTACTCAATGAAGGTTTTTGTTTGTTTGTTTTTACTTGAAAATATACATTTCCAGCCTCTTTCAACAAAACTGATTCCCTTAAGGGTATTGCTTTTAGAAGAGGGGCGGGGATGAGTTCTACTCATTTATGGATAATTTAAATCCTTTCTTTTAGTAGCCAGCCACCATCACAGATCAGATCTAAGATAATCAGCAAACACTATTATTCTGTCTCTTTGAGTTAATTGTTTGACAGATATCTAATTGTTAAACTTTGATACCTAGAAATTCTGTGTACCTGGATTGTGGTTTTGAGATAAAAAAAATTCATTTTGGAAACTTAAAGCATTTGGTATTGCTGTCTACACTCATCACATGGAGAAGTGCCATGTTTTACTTCTCTCACTGCTGAGCCCAACACAGATTCTTTTCACTGGAAGGCCTTTGGAGGTCACCAGCAAGCAGTCTTCTCCCATTGCCCAGGATTGCATTTAAGTACACTGTACTACCGCATTTCTCCTAAGTGAGTTACTTCCTTTTCTGGGTGTGCATTATCTTAAGATGTCCAATTCACATGCAGAAAAGACAAGGAAAGAAAAGAATAACACCTGAACAACCAAAAAAAAAAAACCCACAAAAAAAAACAAAACACAACAAAAAACCCTGCCATTACTTATTTGTAGATACAGTGAAAATTTTCAGGAACAAACTGTCAAAATTCTCTGTGGTTACTTTCCACCAAGGAGGAAAAATAGTACCCACATTTATTTATAAGAAAAAGATGTCCTATTAACCAGAATTTTATAAACAGGTAGCTCTCCTGCAGTGATTCTTTTAGAAGTGTAGGAATGAAATTGATCTCAGTAGCAATACTTATGACAAAAACCTTCATCTCCATATTTACTTTTTGAAAATTAAAAAAGAAAAAGAAAAACTCTTAGCAGGAAGCCTACATACCCCCCAAGACCTGTCCTTACACATTACCTCCTGATGATTTTCAAACACCAGTAACACACTTGCTAGATTTGGGGCTTCACATACCAGACTTGTGCTAAGTAGCAGGTGGTTTGCCTGAAAATCTTGGCTTCAGATGAACCTAAAAAAAGGTGGCTTACAGAGGTGAACAAAAAATGAAGATCTGTAATGATGGTAGCCAATTTTAAAGATAATTTGGAAAAATAGGGACAAAATCCTTCTCCCAAGTGGTCTTTTAAAATTTCTTTTGACAGAAGAAACCCCTCCAAACAGGTAAAAGGGCAACTCAAGACCATTAGTTTACTCTATCAGTCTATAGTCATCATCTTAAAGGGGGAGAGGGGTAAGGTGTGCAGTGAACGGATTTCTCCTTTCAGGGTTCCCTCTATGAAGCTTGGCTCGGATCCATTCTTTTTTCTTTTTACCCTAAACAAGTATTTTAAAATTCAAATATGGAGAGAAGGAAGCCACCCGACCCGTGACGGAGACTGTGGTTTAGAACTAACCAAGGTTCCTGTAGTTCCTCAAGCCTCCTCTTCCACATTCTCCAAGTGCCCCTACTGCCCGGCCCCAGATGCAGATGCCGCCGTGAAGCGGTGGGAAGACAGAGCAACAGGAGACACGCCCGCCTCCCCATCCCTCTCCGACCCGCATTCTCTAGGTGAGGGCTGGCGGGGCAGGCGACAAACAGAACCCTCCCTCCCCAGGCGACAGGAAAACGTGCTCAGGAGTTCATTCACCGAAAGCGCAGAGCAGCGCTGGCGGCCTGCCACCCTGGAGGTAGCGCTGCACTCGATGGGTTTGGATTTGTTTCTGCATCTTCATCCCTCTCCTCCAAGCTGTCCCCGGCGAGGGCTGCTTGCGTCCACACTTTGCCTTCACCGCGGGGACCCCGACCCCGACCCCGACCCTAGGTGCGCGGAGGGGTTAGGGCTCTAGTACCCCCCTCCCTCAGTGTCCAGACCCAGAGCGACTTGGGCTGCGGCCAGACCCGCTGGAAGACTGGAACTTGATCTGGGAAATGCGGGCTTCCGAGCCCAGCCTAGGGACAAGGACCCCGGCAGTCCCCGGGAAAGGCGGCTACCTCTGGGCGGGCGCGCAGGCGGGCGAGCTTGTTAGTCCCTTCACTTCCCTGCCCCGCGTCGGCAACGTGGGACGGGGAGCG
>NW_005363836.1:6571050-6578342 GCF_000412655.1 Myotis brandtii | reverse complement strand
GGGCGCAGGGTGCGGGGGTGGGCGCCGGCTCGCAGTCACACCCCTCCGGGTCGCCCGGGGTACGCAGCAACCTGGGGCCAGGTGGCCAGAGGAACAGAGTGGGGGCTCTAGGAACCTGCGACCTTTTCACTTCTCCATTCCCACCCACACGGTTACTCATGCGTCCCTAAGGAACTCCCAGGAAGAAACCGAATTGTCACAGAATTTATGATTTAGTCCTAAGATTACGATCTTTCATAATGAAAAGCTGGGGGGTAAGGCGGAAAGAGGGCTTTGAGGTGTGGAATCCATCTCCTTAAAATAAGTTTTAGATCTTGGGTATTTCTATCCTTCGGGAAAGTTTTGCTAGCTGACTTCGAATTTTTTCCTTCTGTGTCACAAATTCTCACAGATTTCAGTATGAGGCCTTAGAGTAGCCTGACCTATTCACTAACAGAAGGATTAGTAAGTAGCCAACTAGTAACTTATCTCCATAGAGAGGAATGGGAAGATAGAGGAGAGAAGTGGGTGGTGGTGGAAAGCTGGTGAAATTCAAAACGTGACTAGCAGGTGGGGTGGGTGGCATCATTAATTAGATATGAGGAATATGCACCCCGTGGGCCATCAATCACTCCAGGGTGAGTATGGGTGGGTGCATTAAGGCAGCAATGTAGGTGAAGGATCTTCTTACTATCAAAGGGTAGCCATCTTCTTCCTATCTCCCAAGATGACTCATTTCCTCTATTTAAATATCTTTTCATTGGCTGTTTGAAAGGTGGCCCATGGCACACTGAGACTATGATCTTTAACTGTGTGCAAGGCCTGACTCTGTGGGAGGGTGTGTGAGAGAAAGGGAGGCTCTGATAGGAGCTGACATCTGGGGACTGGCCAGAGGGAGAAGCAATATTACAACTGTTTACAAAATATCAGTGTCTGATTGTCCATTACAGATCTTTCCTTGGTTCTACTTCTCCTCCCGCAAACATCTGCTTTTCAAGCCTTCGCTGTAGCTGCATTTTTGTTTTGCCCAAGGGAGGAAAGTCAAGAATTAATTGAGTTTTGTAAAGTAAATGAAATTTTTTCTGAGCACTTGTGAAACCATGTGTCAAGTGGTAGTCTTAAACGAGGCAGGTGTTCCAGTTCCAGGGAAATTGGTTTCTGCCCTCAGCATATGCCACCTCACTTACAGGCCCACCTTCCATTTTCTGACTCACGGTGGTGGTGAAAGTACTGTCTTTTCCCTAGGCAACAGTGCTTGACAAGTACCAGCGTCCATGGCATGAAGGCTTACTTTGTGAACAGGCACAGCTGACGTGAAGCACCTAGGACTGAAGAGGCCACTTTCTGCAGGACCTGTCAAGGTCATCCTTTACAGAAAAGAATCTGGCAGAGCTCAGCTCACATCCTCCATCCTGGGAAGAAACATAACCTAAACGCACGTTAGTGTCGCCGGGCAAGGATGGCAACTTGCTTAGAGAAAGAGAGTACATAAGAATGACTGCATGGCACTAAATATTATAGATAGCCTGAAAAACATAGCAACTGGAGATATGGCAGACTTTCAGGTAGCCTTATGTACTGGCAATCAGTACCTTTTGGTGTGTTCCAGATGTATGAAGGAGGCAAGATGTTCATAATTACTTTTGCAAAGGGGGTGTGGCCGGCTAGGGGAAAGAGCTACATGACACTCAGGAGACAGGCTGACTGTTTGGAAGAGAGGAAAGAAAGGACAAGGAACAACAAATACATCCTTGCCATGAGAAAGCTGGCCCACTAGTGCCTGCTATGAAGTGCTAAGGCTGTGTATATAAAGGGTTCATGGCCCTTTGTTCTTTGTTTACTTGGGGATGCATTCCTGCAAGTGCTCACAAATCAAGATGGCTACTGCATGTCTGGTGTCTCTACATAGAGTTTCTTCTGCTCCCACGCTGGGTTCTAAGATACAGCAGTAAATAAGACAGACATGATCCCTGCTGTGAAGAGCTTACATTCTACTGGAGAGTGCGTGTAATGAGCAAATAAAAATGCATAAACAACATCAGATAGAGATAAATGATAGGCAAACATTTAAAATACCCACCCAAAGGCATAAATAAAAACATATTAGATAGTGATTGATCGAATGATGAAAATCAAACAGACCTAATTGTTTATTCGAAGCAAGGAGGCAGAGTTCAGATTTGTTTGCCGGAAGTGGCAGAGGAAGTGGGAATGGGAATAACCATTGGGAAAATAACTTAGAACTTTGCAAAGGCCCAGAGGAGGAGGCTCTTGGTGGGAATGTTTCTCCGGGTGATTACCTAAGAGGGCTCGCTGCTGACACACGAGCTAGGTCTCAGCAAAGGGTGAACCTACTCTATACCCTACTAATCAAGTGTCTGTTGGTAGGAACCATTCACTCCATCCACACAAAGAAGGCTCAAGGGCTCTATGCCCGGAACAGCACTTCCCAAAACCCAAAGAAGGCTGGAGCCTATGCTTATTCCCTTCCTCATCCACTCCTAACAGATACTTATGCCATCTATAATTTCACGGGGGCCTACAGAAAATTTTAGCAGTGAAGTGCAAAATATTTGTCATGTTGCAGCTCCTTGCCCCAGGAGAGGAGCCTAATGGGATCAGCCATAGGCACTGGTGTGGATAGTTAGGACGTGATGACAAGTTTGGCCATAGCGCAAGGTAAAAATGTATTGTGTGTTTGTTATGAGTCAAGACCTGTGATAAACACTCTATAAAGTATATCACATAGCTATATATATGTCATCTTTAATTCTTAATCTGTAAAATATGTATTATTCTCATTATATAAAATGAAATAGCTCAGACTCAGAGAGTCTTATTTCAAGGTAACACCAACAGTGGTAGTCCAACTGCAAAACCCTATGCGACCTCTTCCCTTAGGGCAGCAGCATCATAATGGCTTTCAAGTTTATGAGGTCCTGCAACAATATTCTTTGTACCTTTGGGTGTTTTCTAAGGGTCCTCGCATTCTCACTTTCCTTTTTCCTTCCTTCCTTCCTTCCTTTTTTCAGCAGATGTCATTTTGTATTTGGGTTGTGTGTGTTATTTAAAACACAAGCATAACAAAACATGTATAAGAACAAGTTTATCTCAGTAGATTTTCTAATTGTTCAGGGTTCTTTTTGGTTTGAAGTTTTTGCTTGATTCAGAGATTGAACAGACAACACATCGTTCCTATTTATTGAATCCTTGAGTGTTGAATTTTTCTCCTTCAGCACAAAAAACACACACAATATCACCCTCCGAATTACTCTATTTTCCTCACTAATTGACCACCTATTGGGCCACTTGTATATTCTGGGCAATTTGTAAATATTTTGTCTACCCAGAAAAAAAACCCTAAACCCTAAAAACCTTCAATATACATCTACATTGTCCTGATAAATACCCCCCTTGTTTACATGTATTTGTTTTAGAAGGTCTTTCTGAGGCTTTTACTTTTTTGTGAGTGTGGCGTGTACAAACTGATCTGTGAAATCCGGGGTGACTGCAGGCTGAAATAATGGTGTATAACACAATTCTTTGACCAAAGCAGATTTCCCCCAATGCTCTATTTCCCCACACCAGCTGAAGAGCTGAGCCAGACACTGGAATTCTGGGTCTCAAAGACCTCTAGGAATTCTTGAGTCAGAGGGGGTTAGAGAGTAAAAGATTTTAAACTCTCCCCTAGTGTCTGAAAGCATTAAGAAAATCTCCATCTATGTAATAACATATACTAAGAATAGCTAAGATTTGGAAAATCCTATTTATTTACTTATCTATTCATTAATGTATGCATTCATTAATCAAACAATTATGAAATAACCTTTTAGATACTAGGCCTGTGTTTGGAGCTGGGAATATAAAGAACAAGACTAAAGGGGTTCACTGTCTATAGAAAGAGATGGACTTGTAATAATTAAGTACAGATAAATGTAATAATGTTTTAATAATATGATAGAAGTAGATATGTGGAGGAAGGTTGTTATAGTGGGGACACAAAGGTACATGACTCATATAAATCCATATATGGTAAAGAGTACTTAGAAAGTTTTAAAAAGAGACTTCATTCAATGTTTCTTACCCCCCGCCCCCCCAAAAAATTACTGGGTTTTTAGCTGTTTTCCTATCTGATCTCCCACTCCCCCAGATACATAGCTTTTCAGAAACATTATCACACACTTTATTACACAGGCTCTGCATAACCACTTTTGAAAATGGCTGTGTGAGCCCAGCCAGCGTGGCTCAGTGGTTGAGCATCAACCTATCAACCAGGAGGTCACGGTTCGATTCCCAGTCAGGGCACAGCCTGGGTTGCGGGCTCAATCCCCAGTGTGGGGTATCAGGAAGCAGGCGATCAATGATTCTCTCTCATCATTGATGTTTATATCTCGCTTTCCTTCTCCCTTCCTCTCTGAAATCAATAAAAATATTTTAAAAAAGAGAAAGTGGCTTGTGAAAGGTCACGGAGCAGCTTTGACACAGCAACCTCACCATTTCCTCCTGGGGTAGCACATTGTGGTTGCTCCCACTGTTGTGCTGTGAGCAATTCTAGTATGAAGAACTCTGCATATTTTTTCACCTTTTAAATTATTATTCATTGGTTAGTATGATCATATAGGTTTCAGGTGTGGGCTTCTATGTTACAAGAGCTGCATATTGCACTATGTGCCAGTGTCACCCCAATAAATGTAATAAAAAAATAAAAAATAGATTATTATTCAGAAAAATTTCCGAAAGTAGGTTACTGGATACAATGGAAAATGCATTTTATGTTTCTTGATTTAGTTATCAAATTTCCAGAAGGGTCTAATCCATTTATTGTGCCATTAGCAAAATTCTGAGTGTTTGAGAGTTCCAGTTTTACTATACTCTCACTAATGAGGAATTATATTTTAAAATTTATTCTTAGTTTCACTTTAATAGATTAAAATTACATTTAAAAAATTTTCAACGTAACTTCTTATCTACCTTGCTAAGGCCAAACTTCTGTCATTTCACTTCTAACTTGGGCCTCTTTTTTAAAAAAAATTCCTTTTTCTTCCATTATTTATTCTTGTGCTGCTCTCCCATGATCATGTTTTTGTTTATAAATCTGTTATAACATTTTTCATATTCTGCTTTATGGAATAGTTACCAGCACCTTTTGGAAGGGGTTTATCTCTGTATGTGCTGCAGCACCCAGCACAGTATCTTACACATCATGAGGCCTAATGTACAAAGCATTTTACCACATCATCTCATTTAATTCACACAATAACTTGAACTAGGCATTATTTTCCACTTTTAGATAAGAAGAAAATGATACTGAGTCAAAGATCACACCAGTAAAAATTGACTGAAATATATACACAAAAATCAATTCCAGATGGATTTCAGATCTAAATATAACTGGTAATATCATAAAAATTTTAGAAGAAAACATAGAACATATTTGTGACCAAGGAGTAGACAAATAGTTCTTAAGGTGTATATATATATATATGCCTAAATGACCGTTACGACCAGTCGACCGAACGACTGAACGACTGGTCACTATTATGCGCATTGACCACCAGGGGGCAGACGCTCAATGCGGGAGCTGCCCCCTGGTGGTCAGTGCACCCCCACAGCCAACCTCCCCCGGCTGGCCAACCTCTTGCAGTCCCTCCCCCAGCCGACCATCCCCAATTGGGCTGGTAGCCAATCTCCTGCAGTCTCTCCCCCAGACTGGGCAAGATGGCCCCGATGGGCCCCAATTGCTGGCCAGGCTGAGGGACCCCACCCATGCACAAATTTGTGCACTGAGCCTCTAGTTTGTAATAAAATAATACATTATAAATCAGACTACATTAAGAGTAAGAGCTTCTGTTCTTCAAAAGTTATGATAAAGAAAATGAGAAGGGCCCTAGCTGGTTTGGCTCAGTGGATAGAGCATCAGCCTGCGGACTGAAGGGTCCCAGGTTCAATTCTGGTCTAAGGGCACATGCCTGGGTTGTGGGCTTGATTCTCAGTGGGGGGCATGCACGAGGCAGCCAGTCAATGATTCTCCTTCATTATTGATGTTTCTATCTATCTCTCTCTCCCTTCCTCTCTGAAATCAATAAAAATATATTTTTAAAAAAGGAAAATGAAAAGGCATTCTATTAAGTAGGAGGGAATATTTGCCATTCATATATCCAATAAAGGACTCAAATATATAACTTCCACAAATCAATAAGAAAAAGAAAATCTAATAGAAAAATGAACAAAAGACTTGAGCAAACATTTCACAAATTCAAATTCAAATGGCCAATAAATATGTAAAAAGTAATAATTTCATTAGTTATCAGGAAAATGCAAAATAAACAATGTGATACCACTATATACCCACCAGAATGGTTAAATTGAAAAACAAACAGTCAATACTAATGTTAATGAGTCTGTGTAGTAATCAGAACTCACACATACTGCTGGGGGAGTGAAAACTTGCATACCACTTTGGAAAACTGTTTGGAAATAACTGTTCAAGATGAACATATGCATTTTTTATTTCACCAAAACATATATATTACACTTTTCATAGAAGCATTATTCTAAATAGCCCCAAACTGGAAATTACTCCAGTGTTCACCAACAGCATAACACATAAGTTGTTATACTCACAAAATGGAATAAATACTATATACAGTGAGAATCAATAGTCTACAGCTACATCTAACAATATGGATGGGTCTCAAAACAATATTGAAGCAGCACCAGACACAGAAGATATAAACAATATGATTTCACTTACATAAAGTACAAAACCACGCAAAACAAACTTATGCTGTGAGAACTCAGCACAGTGGTTTACCCATAGGGGAGTGAAGTGACAGAGAGAGCGCTCAAGGAGGGTTTTGGGGCTAATGTTCATGTGCTGTTCCTTGATTTGGGTGTAGGTTACATGGCTAAGTCCATCTTATGGAAACTCATTCAGCTGTACAAATAGGAGGTGCAATTTCTACATGTTATCTACACTAATAAAAGACAAAGATGCTAATTGACCATCCCTTCGCTGTGCCCAAGCCACACCCACCAGCCAATCAGAGCGACTATATGCAAATTAACCCAACCAAGATGGCGGCTGGCAGCCACGGAGCTGGAGCAAGAAGGAGGCTTGGTTGCCCCAGCAATGGAGGAAGCCAAGCTTCCCGCCTGCCCTGGCCAGCTGTGGCCTCCACAAAAGGCAACACATTTTCAATTATAGAAGCTAAATAAATCCCAGATACCTGCTTCCAGCCAGCCTCCACTGGGAGCTTGGGTGGCTGGGGGCTGTGGCCAGCCTGCAAACAGCCATCAGCCCCTCACCCAGG
>NW_005363836.1:6569424-6570336 GCF_000412655.1 Myotis brandtii | reverse complement strand
CCAGGGGAGCAGGCCTAAGCCAGCAGGTGGTCATTCCCCGAGGGGACCCAGACGGTGAGAGGGCACAGGCCGGGCTGAGGGACCCTCCCGAGTGCACAAATTTTTGTGCACCAGGCCTCTAGTACTTCAATAAAGAGATATAGTAAAAAGTAAAAGATGGTGAATTATGGAATTCAAATCCCAAACCATCTTTTTCTTAAAGTCCATGCCCTCCTAACTGTTTCTTGCTATTTTATTATTTAATATGCAGATCAAAAGTGAAGTTGCCATCCATGGCCCTTTGCCTGTACCTTTATATTGCACTTAGATTTGAATTGCTCCTCTAAACACAATGTTGTTTGCTTTTAAGTAATAACTTACATATAACGTAGTCTCTCTGACTGTGAGGTTCTGAACTTTTCATAAGCAAGGACCATCTCCTATAAATCTTTATTTTCCCAGTACTTTGGGCAATGCTTGGCCTAAAATAGATACACATGAATGCGGGAATGAACTATCTATATCTGTATCTATAGAGTACTTAGGACTTACCCAAAGAAATTTAGAAAGATACCCTAGGAGGAAAAAGTAAACTTTCTAATATTTTTAAAAACAAACATGTTGAAGCATTTTTAAAATTGTACCACAATGACTTGAAAGAGTTAATGGCTACTTATAGGGATCCCTGATTTACTATGTGGGAGTATCTTTAGGTGCTGAGAAAACCTGGTTCAAGCACTACCTTTGTAAAGTCTAGAAACATCATGGTTTATCCTGTATAATAAAGATGTAATATGCAAATGGTCATTACGTAATGACCGGATCACGGATCAGCAGGAGGGTGGGGCAGGGAGCTACAAGCGGGCTGTGGAGAGCTACAGGAGGGGGCAGGGCAGCAAGCTATGAGAGGGGCCGGGGGGAAAAGGGGGCAGG
>NW_005363836.1:6563391-6568765 GCF_000412655.1 Myotis brandtii | reverse complement strand
GGCAGGTAGGGGGGGGGGCGGGGGGGAAAGGGGGGCGGGGGGAGCTCCAGGAGGTCAGGGTAGCGGGTGGAGACCTACAGGAGGGCGGCAGCGAGCTACTGGCGCACGGATTCGTGCGCAGGGTTACTAGTAAGTACATGATTAGGCTACACAAGTTACAATGAAAATAGTATTTTATGATACTTCATTTAGTTTATTCTTTCTTGAGTACTAACTATTTGCCAGGCATTGCTGGCACCGCTGTGCTGCAAGGCACGTAGGTAAATAAAACACATTCATGGAGCATACAGGGTTGGGCAAAAGTAGGTTTCCAGTTGTTCATATGGAAAATAATACAATAATTAATAAATAATAATACAATAGTAAACTCCGTGTTTTACGTACTCACAACTGTGAACCTACTTTTTCCCCACCCTGTATATCTAGTAGAGGGAAAATGAACAACACATATCATAATTAAGTATATCATTTATTAGAAAGTGGTAAGTGTCATACAGGAGAGTAAGGAGGGCCAGAAGCTGGTTACAGTTTTGAATAGAGTGGTGAGGGACGGTGTCACGGAGAAGATGACATTCCAGCAAAGATTTGAGGAGGTAGGGAGTGAGCCAATATCTTGGGCAGCAGCCAGTTCAAATGTCATAGGGAGGGAAGATGCCTG
Source organism: Myotis brandtii (assembly GCF_000412655.1). Classification (NCBI taxonomy): domain Eukaryota; kingdom Metazoa; phylum Chordata; class Mammalia; order Chiroptera; family Vespertilionidae; genus Myotis; species Myotis brandtii. The sequence continues at coordinate 6,568,107 of NW_005363836.1, read as the reverse complement.
ACACATTCTGGCAACAGCAAGGAGGCCCATGTGGCTGGAACAGGGTGAAGGAGGATATGGGCAGGAGGAACAAGGCCAAATCATCTAGGACCTTGTAAATTGTGGCAAGTTCTTGGACTTTTACTCTGAACCAAACAGGAAATTAGTAAAAGGTTTTGAGCCCAGACTAACATGGTCTGACATTTAAAAGAACATCTATCTGCCAATTTAGGAATAGGTAAAAGAACAAGGTAGAAGCAGGGAAAGCAGCTGGGAGGCCATGTGATTCATATGAGATGATGTCAGTAGAGGCGATGAGAACTAGTTCAATTCTAGGTATATTTTGAAGATAAAGCAAACAGGATTTCTGGACAGATTGAATGTGGTCTTTGAGAGCAATCATCAAGGATGACTTCATGTTTTTTGGCCGGAGGACAATAGGAAACTATTAACTAATAGCCGCAAGTAACTTACTAACTTACAAAGGCAGACACACAGAAAAGAACTCCGACTTGCTCTCAAGGGGTCTGGCACATGGTGGTTTCTACCTACTACTTTACTGACCACATTTCTGTTTTCATCCTTAGCCTCTGACTTATTGCAACCATCTGAGCTCATGTTGCACAAGTTAACCTCTTATACAAGTAGGAGAGAGGAATTTCTACCTATTTCAGGAATATACTTGGGATTTCCTGTTCCAGAATTTCAGTGTTCATTCATCTGCATTAATATTTTACCTATCAATTGGAAATCTGTAATTCCATCAAATCTTGTCTTTATTGTGTCAACCCAGCTTGGCTATAATAAACATAAATAAGGAAACAATATGAACTCCAAGAAGTCTCTAAATTTAAAAGCTACAGCTAAAATACATACAGAAGCATTTTTATCTTGATTTAAATAAATGTTCTGAAATATGCTCTGAAATAAAATCTTTTTTAGTCCATTATAAGTCCTAGAGAAAAACAAAAATATGACATCAATTTATTTTTAAAATTCGTTTTTGCAGAAAATAACACATTTGACTTTTTATTATTCTTTTTTATCATTATTAACAAATAGCAATTCCTTGAGCCTAAAGGCCTAATATTTCTAAATGACAAAACGTGCCAGAACCATTAGACCCTTTTGAGTGTCCATATTGCTTTACTATGTCTCATGAACTATTAGTAATACATGCATTAATCAGTTTAGGATGAGTAAAATGTAATCTTTCCACCCAAGGAATGAAATGTGTTCTTTCTTAACAGTCACAAGACATTCTTGTTGGTGTGCTAGAATTTTTAAAACTTACGAAAATTTGCCATCTGCTACTGTTTTTTAAAAACTGATTCTGTGTAACCATGTTTCTTCTATTAATTGTTCTGCGATACAATCAGTTAACATTCACACTGTTTTTCTAAATTAGATTAAATTACAAATCTAAAAATCTAGTGGAGATTACATGAGCAGTAATTATTTAAAGAGGTCTCTTCCCCAAATAAATCAACATTTTAGATTGTGCAAAGGAAAACTAATATTAAAGCATGTCTCCAAACATGTCATTCTTTTGTGCAAAAATTTTAGTGGTTAGCATTTTCTGCACTGTCCAATATGGTGCCCACTATTCATATGTGACTATTTCAATTTAATACATTAATTATTTCATAATAACTTTAATACAATAAAATTAAAATTTCAGTATCTCAGTTGAACTAGCCACATTCCAAGTACTAAAGAGCATGTGTGGGCAGGGGCCACAATGTTGGATAGTGCAGACATAGATCATATCACAAAAAGTTCTATTGGAAAGTGCTGGTCTAGAGAGTAAATTGTAAAAATGTTTAGCATAGATTTCCAAGCCCTTCATAATTTCATTTCAGTTTCCATTACTTGGTATATCTTATAATATACTGATCACATGGAACCCATGCATCCTATACTATTTTTTATTTCTGAGCCCTCACTTACTTGATTCCCTCAGCTTAAAACTAGATTCCTCTGCTTTATACTTGGTGAAATATTTCCATGCTTACAAGGATCCAATTAAGTGTACCTTTTTCAAAAAAGGCCACCTTTATTCAGCCCTAACGGATTTAAGCATTTCCTTACCTTGTGCTCCCTGGAATGTTCTTGTATCTCTATCATATCTTGTACTGTATTTATGTATGTTTATTTCTATCATGTGCTCCAGCCTCCAAAATGTGCCTTCATTATTGTACCCCTGTGAAACTTATCACAGTCATGTACATAATAAATACTCTAAAATGGTGTTTTGAGTAATTTATAATCCATTTAAATATTCTGTTTTGTGAATATTTGCAGCCCCATTGTTTGATGTGTTTTGAATTTGTAAATGTATTTGCTCCATCATTCTTTAGGATTATTGTTTTCAAATCCCATCTACATTGTCTAGCCTAGATGGGGGATGGGGGCCTGGGGGACGCGAATTGCATCAAGTTGTAGATTAAGTTTCTCTTTTCATGACTGTGGTTCAGTGCTTGAGTATTTCAATTGCCTTTGCTATTATCCCTCATGCTTGTAGCCAGAAAACAGAATGAAATTTAAATCAAACAAACAAACAGTGAGTGTCTACCAATCCCTGATAATAGGTGTTAGGTGCTAGGTATCTTTCCATTCAGCTGCCTCTGATCACTGGTTTTATAGACTCTCAATCATCAGGACAGAAAAAGGTTGTTATGACCTTGCCCAAGCCTTTCTGAAAAATGCTGTTGGCCATTGCTACACTTCCATGATTTAAAGCAAAACAAAGTCTCTCATTAGTTCCTCTATTTTCAAATTTAAACTCCAAATGGAGTCCCAGCAGTCATTGCTCCTCTCATCTTCAGAAAATACAGCACAAGACTATGGCATATTCTTTTACAGGAAATTTCGAATTGTGTTTCTCATTTTTAATTTTCAGAAATTGGCAAGCGTTATTTGTGAAGATTATTTCATGCTAATGAAATGTTGAAAGTCCCAATGTTGGAACTACCTTTGTGGATGAGAAGAGGAAGTGTTTGTATACCTCTGTTGTCCTGAATACTCACTTTCCAAAGTGTTTCCCAACATGGCCTGTGGCTTCATGGGGGCCAGTCATCCTTATATCTTTGGGCTTGATAGCTACCTCCCAATAAGAGTGGGAAGAAAAAGTATTCTTATGCTCATATAGAAGTCAGTGTATTCATGACATACTCTTTAAATTGATTATAAATACCTTTAAACTCATGTATCTTGTGGCCACACCAATGACCTTTCTCAGCAGGTGACTTCTGCCTTTGTATATCTCCAGCCTTGGCCTCTTTCCTGTACTCCAATTCTGTCATGAAACTGGGTTGCTAGATAATCATTCTATTATTCAGCTAACATTTATTGATCACACACTATATACCAAGTACTGTGCTCACTTTTTAGGAAACAAAGACGTAGCCAGTGTGGCAAAATGCTCGTGATCTCCACAGAGGAAAAGGCTCCTAATTCAAAGAAGACAATGCAACAGGGACATTAGGGAGTGGAAAGAGCATAAGCTGTGGGGGAAATTTTCAGCCTTGTCTCTTTCTCATCCAGCTGTCTGATGCCCACAAGTTCTTAAGCGGCCTGAGCCTCAGTTTTCTCTTTTATAAAAATGGAAATATTATTCTTTAAGTTGTTGAGTTATTGTGAGGGTTAATTGAGCTGGTAAGTGCAGAGTTGAAACTTAACCTAATTCCCTGCCTTCAAATTCCAGTTTGTTGCTTATTGAATTTCTTATTCTATCATTAAGACTCTGATTCCAATTATCCATTGTTCCCTCTCCCACATTGTAAGCTCAAATTAAACTGATTTGCTTACTGTTCCTTGGATACATTTGCCTGATGCCTCCTTGCCTTTGCTCAGACTCTTCCTTCTGCCTGGAATAACTCCCCAATTCAATATGTCTAAATTCTTCCTGCATCAAAGCTCTTGGTGAAATACAGTCTTTTTCATAAAGCATTCTTTGGTTTCTGCAGCATGAAGAAACTGCTTTCTATAAAATCCTGTAGCATTTTGTTCAATATTTTAAACAAATCATTTTTTTTTATCAGACAAGATACATCAAGTACTAGAATGCTATTATAACTTTGGCAGTAGTTTGCTTTTGAGCTTATGGGAAATATGGTGTTATCTTCTTACCTCTGAAATGAAAACAAACTAATGGATTGTGTAACAGGGATGCTCACCTTTTCTCATATCCAACCCTAGTTAGTACACTGTTCCCACTTCACCACTTTTACTTTCTTCTCATTGTCTTTAGAAAGATGTTTATATGCTTTAAAGTAAATTAGAAATGGTGGTAATAAACCAGACATTAAAAACCAGTTGATATAAGTCCTTGTGAACAACTTCGAAGTGGGCACTTTATTTTATTTATTTACTAGAGGCCCGGTGCATGAATTCGTGCACAGGTGGGGTCCCTAGGCCTGGCCAGCGATCGGGGCCAGCCACGGGGGAGGGACCTCAGGAGGTTGGCCAGCTGGGACCACGGGAGGTTGGCTGCTGGCCCGATTGGGGCAGGCCGGTGAGGGGAGGAATGGCGGCAGGCAGGGGGGAGGGACCACGGGAGGTTGACTGGCCAGCCCGATTGGGGTGATCAGGGCCTGCCAGCGGTGGGGAGGGACCATGGGAGATTGGCTGGCCATGGGAGGTTGGCTGTGGGAGCACACTGACCACCAGGGGGCAGTTCCTGCATTAAGTGTCTGCCCCCTGGTGGTCAGTGTGCATCATAGTGACTGATTGACC
>NW_005363836.1:6538175-6563357 GCF_000412655.1 Myotis brandtii | reverse complement strand
AAAGTGATCACCCTGGTAAATCCAATATTCATCAGACACCATATATAGTTATTACAATATTATTGACTATATTCCTTATTCTATAACTACAAATTTGTAATTCTTCATCCCTCCTGATCTGGTAACTGTCAAAATGGTCTCTGTATCTATGAGTCTGCTTGAAGTGGGCCTTTTAGCTGTTATCCTGGTTCTTGGTAAATCTGAGTTTGTTGGCTTATTTTTCCTTGAACCATCTCTCAAAACCTTTGAGTGCTTGAAAAGATGTGGATCTCTAGAGTTTCAAACTGTTTTGATCATTAAATAAAGAATGAATTTCACAGATAATCTCAATTGCTTCATATGCCCTCAGACCACCAACCAGTAAAGATGCTAAAACTTCGCAAATAGATATTTTCCATAGCAGCAATTTGGTACCTATTGTAAAGTTTGAGACTGCACAATGAATTAAATTTATTCATTGCCAAAGTAACCTCACTTTGTGTGTTTGTGCAAATATCATCAAAGTTCATAAATCTCTGTTAAATGCCTAGGCTCTCTGCCAAGTAAATGTGATTTGATGGTGAATTATCAGCGTTTTCATGACAGTAATCAACAACCAGGCAGGAACCAGGGAGTGCTGGGGCCAAACCAGTGGGCAGCCCTGTATAACTTTACATGTCCGGTCATGTGTCCAATTGTGCCTTCCTGTGCAGAGTGGCCATCAGCTCTGCGTTTCCCTTAATACAAATATGTATGAATTGTGATACTCGTGAATGTACATATGAATAGGCACAAATGATTTTGATGAGCCCTGTGAGCCACTCTACCTTATTCATCCTACTTCACAGATACACTTTCACACTCCATGTAATGAAGCAAATGAGCTTTTTCTGTTTGCTTCCATATACAGTTTCTGCCTTGCTCAGTGCTAGAAATTTGAAAACACTGTTCACTTAGCCTCTCTATACATTAAATTTAAAAGTCTTGGTTTTTTGTCTGTCTCTATCTGCCAGGCTGTAACATATAAGTACTTTCTCAAGTCTTGGTTTTTTGTCTGTCTCTATCTGCCAGGCTGCAGACTGTGTAACATAAGTACTTTCTCTTTTTTTTCCTTTGAGACTGCCATAGACTTTAAGTTCTTTGCTTTCCAAGTTCTTTAGAATTTTATATCTGTTAACAGCAAAAGATTTTTGTATTGAAGATCTCTGCTATATACTTTCTACATTCTCTAAGCTTTGACATACTATTTTTCTTGTTTGTCTGATTTTTTAATTTAACCAGAATGCTGAATTATTTTAGTCTGTACAAAAGGCCTATATTATTCCACTGACCCATGGATAACGGTGGTCTGCTGATGGCCACTACCCACTGCTGAATGTCTGTATGAGGCATTTCAGTTTGAAATACTTGATCCATGTCAGGGACTGGTGATATGATTGTATAAACCTGCTCTCTGTTTCAACTGTATTCACACCCAGCAGCTGCATCTGTACCTCCACCTCTATACTGTGCTGTGCAGTTCCCAGCCTCGGCACCCTCCCAAAAGAGAGGAGGCATATCTAATGAATGAGGCAACTGAAGCCACTGGGGAGGGGGTTTTCTTCTCCTTAAGTGGCACTTACCACTATCTCACTAGTGGTTACGAGAACAGACTCTGGTAATAATCTGTCAAGTACGTAATATGAGCTGAGAGCACTTCCTTCCTCATGGCCTCTGACTTCCCATGATTGGAAGTTTGAATGTGAGCACAGGGAGAAGGAATCTCACTTCTCTCCTGTGGGAGCCTCCTCGATGGAAAAAGAATTTGACCTGACAGTTACATAACTGCTCTACTGTTGCAGCGCCACAGGGCAACATCTAAAGGATCCTAAGGAGGCTGGGACATCCATTCTACCTGATTATGAGCCAAGTATAGAAAAGATTCCACCAGTGTCTTCATGGAACCAGGCAGGCTAGTACCTTAAATTATTCTGGAACCAGCAAGTTCACAGCTGACTTATAATCATTTCCCTTCATGTGGTTTGAACTGTGAGTCATCTGTTCCTCTGAAATTGTGGACACATTGGAATATTTTTAACTTACTATGAGCCACTCTTCTAGAATAAAACAGAGCAGAAATGCAATATGCCATTGTCGAGGGAAAAGTGGTGTACAAGGTCTTGAGTGGAGAGCTATATCCCGGATCTTTTGGGAGCTGATGAAAGGCTGCCTTCCAAATCCAGGAGAAGAATCAACATAGTTCCCAGAGTGAATCATTGCCTGTGGCTCCTGTGGCCCTTGGTTTTCTGGACCCTGTTTTATTCCCCTTTGCAGCTCCCAAACCAAACACTGGTATCTAAATCATAGTAGAATCTGCATACATATATTTTGAATCCATCCAGCCATTCACTCATTCCTTTATTTAACAGATATTTATTAAGTACCTATTATGTGCAAGAGCCTGTGGTAGGCACTGGGGATGCGGCAGAGAACAAAACAGATAGCCCCTGCCCTGACAGAGCTGAATTCGGTGTGTCAAGGGTGGGGGAAGTCAGACTATAGATGAAAAATTACACTCATAATCCCAGCTTCAATATTTATAAGTGTTCTAAAGGGCTAGGAAGTGCTGACCAAACTCTTATAATTAACTAGCAATATAACACTGGCCAAATTACTTAACCTCTCCAAGTTTCAATTTTCTCATTTATAAAATAAGAGATTAGTATGAGTTGATGTCTAAAGTTTTTTTTAGGCCTGAAATGATAGATACAGATTCTGTGTTTGCTTAGGGGAAATATACGTTTTTGCATAAGGAGTAGTTGTTTAAAATTATTCATTAAATGATAATACCAGTAACAATTATCAGAAGTTCATTTTATTAATTTTCAAACTCTACGTGGCTATAATGGAAACCTTGCCACACTGAAAGAGATAAAGTAGGGAACCCACTACATAAAACAAAACAAAACAAAAACACAGTTACAAGAATTAGTAAAATAAATGAAATATCTTGAATCTTAAATATCTTGGTGTCATTTTGGATGAGTAACAGGGGCGGGGGTGTGAAGTACTAACTGAAATCTTTTCTAGCTCTAGAAGGTTTCAAATAGTGCAGGAATAACGCCTTTCTGAGAATACTAGCAAAATTATAAAATTTGCCAATGCTATGTTTTAAAAGGCCCAGTTCTTGGCAAGAGCCTCTTAGCTTGTTCTCACGTGAAGAGAGAAAACTGAATTGAAGACCTTTCCCAGTGAGACACATAGAGGAGGTGGAAGACTGGGACAGTAGAGTGGTTTAGGGGTTATCTCCTCTTTTCACCCCGGAGGAATGAAGGGAGGTGCTCAAATGCTTTCCTTACTTGAAGCTGAGGGAATTCCAGAAGACCAAGAAATTCCCTTTTATTTATGGGGTAGCTGGTAGAAGAATAGAAGCTGAGGGAATTCCAGAAGACCAAGAAATTCCCTTCTATTTATGGGGTAGCTGGTAGAAGAATAGACTAAAGTGTGGTGGTTCTAACTCAGCCGTGGGCAAACTACGGCCCGTTTGAAATGAATAAAACTAAAAAAAAAAAGACCGTACCCTTTTATGTAATGATGTTTACTTTGAATTTATATTAGTTCACACAAACACTCCATCCATGCTTTTGTTCCGGCCTTCCGGTCCAGTGTAAGAACCCATTGTGGCCCTCGAGTCAAAAAGTTTGCCCACCCCTGGACTAATGTCTCAAAGCTTGGTGGTTGTCTGCTGATTCATGGCTTGTTGAGCTGCCCTAGGGGCTGTGAGAGTGAGGGAAAGAACACTGGGAAGAGAAAATGTCACTGTAGTAAGCCAGGTGGCCTGGGAGCAGAACTGTTCCTGCAAGTTCACTGCTCCCAAGAGATACAGCACGTACTGTGAGCAGATGGGCCTCACCTGCGCCACAGTGTCCATGAGATGGGGGTGGCAAAGAGCACACATATGACAGGGATGTAGTATGCAGTTAAATAGAGATCCTCCAACTAAGCAGGCCCAATCTCATGAGGTACCACCAATGACCGAGGGGAATTTTAGGGATCTGAGCACTTTATCAGTGGGGTCTGCTGGGTAGCCTCACTCACTCCACACTGAGACAATAGATTGGAAGCCAGATCAGTGGTGATAACCACAGAAAAGGGACAACAACTCCACCACCACCAAGGTAGATGTGTTCATAAGAGGGAATAATGGTTACATTCAAGAGAGATGAAATCACCCTGGCCAGGTAGCTCAGTTGGTTGGAGTGTCAGCCCTATATGATAAGGTTGCAGTTTCAATCTCCAGTCAGGGCACATACAAGAAGCAACCAATGAATATATGGATAGGCAGAACAACTAATCCAACAACTCTTTCTCTTTCTCTCTAAAATCAATCAATACTTAAAAAAAAAAGATAAAATCAATCCTGTAGCCCTGGGCAGTCAAGGAAGGAAACATTTGTCTCTTTCTCTTGCCTAAGATGAGGCTTAATTAGTCAGAGAGAAGTACTGGCCCCTGACCAAGCCAGTAGGTTCCACATCAGGAAACTTTGTGTTCCAGCAGCAAACTTTGGGTTCCAGAGGCCCAAAGTGAAGCAACACCTGAACAGAGGACATCACCCAGGGACCAAAGGAAGCAGAGGACCTGAAGCCTGAGAACTCCAACTCTTCCCTGGTACCTCCTCACCTAGGATCACTTTAGCTGCTGTGTTGAGAACAGAGGTGGTCAGCAGAGCATGGAAGTACGGAGACCTGTCAAGAGGCTATTGCAACAATGCAGGCGAGAAATATGGTACTTAAATCACATGGTCCAATCATCTGGGATACGCAAATAAAAACCACAATGAGATGTCATGCCACACCTGTTGGAATGGCTGTTATCAAGAGACAAGAGATAACAAGTGTTGGCAAGGATGTGGAGAAAAGGGAACCTTCGTATACTGTTGGTGGGAATGTAAACCGGTACAGCACTATGGCAAACAGTACAGAGGTTCCTCAAAAAATGAAAAATGGAACTACTATATGATCCAGAAATCCCACTTCTCAGTATATATTTGAAGGAAATGAAATCATTAACTCAAAGAGGTATCTGCACCCCAAGTTCATTGTAACATTCTTCACAATAGACCAGTGATGGCGAACCTATGACACGCGTGTCAGAGGTGACACGCGAACTCATTTTTTTGGTTGATTTTTCTTTGTTAAATGGCATTTAAATATATAAAATAAATATCAAAAATATAAATCTTTGTTTTACTATGGTTGCAAATATAAAAAATTTCTATATGTGACACGGCACCAGAGTTAAGTTAGGGTTTTTCAAAATGCTGACATGCCGAGCTCAAAAGGTTCGCCATCACTGCAATAGACCAATATATGGAGACAACCTAATTATCCATTGATAAAGAAATGAATAAAGGAAACATGGTATATTATAAAATACTAGAGGCCTGATGCACGAAATTAATGCAAGGGCCTTGGCCCTGGTCCCCTGCTCGCAAGAAATGAATAAAGGAAACATGGTATATTATAAAATATAGAGGCCTGATGCACGAAATTAATGCAAAGGCCTTGGTCCTGGTCCCCTGCTCGCCGAGACTTTGTCTGGAAGGACATCTGGTCTAATTAGCATGTTATGCTTTTATTATTATAGATTATTTAGTCATAAAACAGAAAGAAATTCTTACTTTATGAGAAAACATGGACAAAACTTTAGGGCATTATGCTAAATGAAATAAGTCAGACAGAGAAAGACAAATATTGTATTATCTAGGTTATACATGGAATCTGGAAAAACAGAACTCACAGAAACAGAGAGTAGATTGGTGGTTGCCAGGAGCTGGAGGATGGAGGAAATGGGTGAAGGTGGTCAAAGGGTACAAACTTCTAGTTATGAGATGAGTAAGTTCTGCTCTGCCAGTGTGGATCAGTAGTTGAGCATCGATCCAGTCACCAGATCAATTCCCAGTCAGGGCACATGCCTGGGTTGTGGGCTTGATCCTCAGTAGGGGGCGTGCAGGAGACAGCTGATCAATGTTCTCTCATTGATATTTCTATTTATCTTTCTATCCCTCTCTTTAAAAAATCAATTAAAACAAAAAAGATGAGTAAGTTCTGGGGATCTAATGTACAGATGGTGACTACAGTTAACAACATTATATTGTATGCTTGAATGTTGCTAAGATAATAGATACTAAATTTTCTCACCACAAAATTAAAAAGTAATAATGTGAAGGGGTGGATGTATTAACTAACCTGATTGTAGAAATCACTTTGCAATAAGACATGTATGAAATCATCATCCTATATAATAAAAGGCCAGAGACTGTAACAGCATCATAACCATAATGACTGTTAGACTAGAACCACCACGGCCCCTCGCCAGGCTGGCTCCACCCCCAAGCAAGTGGTTAGGGGTGATCAGGTAAGCACGCAAGTGGTTAGGGGCAATCAGGTAGGCAGATGGCCCCTTGCAGGGCTGGCCCCGCCCCCAAGCGAGCAGTTAGGGGCAATCAGGCAGGCAGAATGGTTAGGGGTGATCAGGTAAGCACGCAAGTGGTTAGGGGCAATCAGGTAGGCAGACGGCCCCTTTCTGGGCTGGCTCTGCCCCAAGCAAGTGTTTAGGGGCTATCAGGCAGACAGACCAGTGGTGAGGGGTGATCAGGTAGGCAGGCAATTGGTTACGGGTGATCAGGTAGGCAAGCCAGCAGTTAGGGGCGATCAGGCAGTCAGGCAGAGTGGTTAGTGGTGATCAGGTAGGCAGGCCAGTGGTTAGGGGCGATCAGGCAGGCAGGGGAGCAGTTAGGGGCATCAGGCAGGCAGGCAGAGAGGTTAGGGATGATCAGGCAGGCAGGCAGGTGAGCGGTTAGGAGCCAGTGGTCCCAGATTGTGAGAGGGATGTCCAACTGCCAGTTTAGGCCCGATCCTGCAGGGGGCGGGTCTAAACCAGCAGTCGGACATCCCTCGAGGGGTCCCAGATTGGAGAGGGTGCAGGCCAGGCTGAGGGACAGCACCGCCCCCCCCCCACCACCGGTGCACCGGGCCTCTAGTATTTTATACCTTAAACGTATGCATTTAAGAATTATATGTCAATTCCATCTCAATAAAGCTGGAAGGAAAAAAAAGTTGAAGTCTTGACTAAAACTACGAGCAACTTATTTATTTAATAACAAATCCTGGATGAATTTCTTGCTTAATATAGTAAACACAATTGCTAACTTTTAAACTAATGTTATCTGTTAATATCTTTGCAGTTCAATTTAGAAATTTCTTAGAATGACTGTTTTTCCCCCTATTTTGCTGATAACTCAATGTTTTCAGAGGTCATTAATGACATACTCTGTTTCACATTTGGAAAGAGATCAAGCATTTCTAACTTTAAAATCCCATTCTCTCACCACATTCCCTTATCCTTTTCCTCCCACCCTTGCTTTCCTGCTCTAACCTCCACCCCAAACCCATTCTCGGCTTCCTAGAACGGGATAGCACTACATAGCATTTTGAGATCATTCTTCTGTGATATTTCTAAATGTTGAGAAAGGCAGTCTTGTGCACACATGGCAGTCTTTCAATTTCCTCCTGGCTGAGTAAGAATGGGCCTTGAGCCTGGAGCAGTTCTTTATCAAGAGATAAAGGACACCTACAGCCTGTTCTAGACTTACCTCCTGCGGTGTGTGTGTGTGTGTGTGTGTGTGTGTGTGTGTCGGGGGGGTGTGGGGGGATGTCTTTCCCTGTTTCAGACTCACCGTCCACTCCTTTGTTCTGTGGAAGTGTGCATGTTGTATGGCACCTGTCCAGCCCCACTACTATATCTGTCCCCTGTGGGAAAAGGACCCGTCTATTGCAGCGTAAGAGGAGTTGCAGGCCAGTTGCTCTGTGTTGGCTGCTGAGTGGGATCTGCAGGCTGTGGGGGACTGTTGTGCACACTGGAGCTGGTCTTGCTCTGTCTATTCTTTCCATCAGAAAAGTGTCATTCATCTAGTGCAGTGATGGCGAACCTATGACACGTGTGTCAGAGGTGACACGCGAACTCGTTTTTTTGGTTGATTTTTCTTTGTTAAATGGCATTTAAATATATAAAATAAATATCAAAAATATAAATCTTTGTTTTACTATGGTTGCAAATATCAAAAAATTTCTATATGTGACACGGCACCAGAGTTAAGTTAGGGTTTTTCAAAATGCTGACACGCCGAGCTCAAAAGGTTCGCCATCACTGCTCTAGTGCTTCACTGCACCCTGTTTTCCTTGGCGACGCCAATACCCAGATGCAGTGGGCAAAAGTGCCTGGACTTCTACTCTTGATAATAGATGATAGATGCCACTTGCTCAACACCATATCTTCAATAAAATTACTGCTCATTTGTTTTATTTTGATTTCATGGAAACTACTGATAGGCTTGAATTTTGCACCCCAGTGAAGACATGGGCCCTGCGTCACATAGGCCTTGAAATTAAGGCATTAAGCCAAATTTCCATAATTCCTTCAAGGGAAAGAGAAAGCCTCAGAAGATATGAAGGTACAAAAATCTTACTCTAATCTTCAAAGATCAGTGAGAAAGCCCACTGACAGAAGAACTGCCAGACATAGTGTCTTCATTGAACTGTAGCTACAACCACCCTTTTGAAATCCGGAAGACTGGGAACTACTGCTCTCGCCAGCAGTCCCCTGTGTGACTTGTATATACACTTCCCAAAATAATTCCCTAAGTATCATATAAAGCAGAAAAAAGAAAGCAATTCATAATAAAATAACATGTGGAATGGAAACTAGCTAGCTAAAATTTTACTTTGAAAACCTTACAACAAACCAGATTAAAGCCGTCCATTCATTTATTTTTAATTTACAAAAAAAAGACTATTAAATTTTTGCATGAAAAGAGACAGTGTAGCTTACTGGTTAAGAGGGAGGTGCTAGAGGCTGACCGATTTTGCTCTTTCCAGCAAGTCACTCAAACTCTCAGTGTCTTAATTTCCTCATTTAACAATTCGGATAGAATTAGTACTATGTTAGAGAGTTGTATTTAATGAGTTAGTACTAATACATGTAAAGCACTTGGCTCAATAAATGCTAGCTGCTATTATTATTGTGAAATGGCTTGAATGAAATTATTGGGCATGCCACCACAGCAACAAAGTACAGGTGTAGACTTTCTACAAAGATTTATACTGTTTCCCCCTTAATTTAAGCTATTTTTTAAAAAATACATAAAATAATCGAACCTTTCTTTCCAAATTGAAGAGAGCTCCAGGCAAAGAGTCTGGAGGGAGGGGAGAGAAGCTCTGATGGCAAGGACATACAAGCTGAGAAGCAGACGTGACCAATAAGCCTAGCTGGGAGGTCTGATTTTGAGCTCAAAACTCTTAGAATCAGGGATTTAAAACCTTCAAAAGGTATAGAAATGAAAAGCAAAATACTGCTTTTTCACCATCTATGCCAGCACTCTATGCCATTGCATAGGGTTACTGCTGTTAATAGTCTTATTTTTCTGTCCAGCAACTATACATAAATACAGAAGCCTATTTATTTTTATTTTATGTATATAAAATAAAGTTTCTGTCTGTTTGTCTCTGTGCTGCTATATGATACGACAGTAACTGAAGAGATTCCGACATGCTTGAGGGAATTCACTGAAGATGGTTTGACTTCAAATACAGAGTGCACAACTCAGATCAAAGTCCCTTTCATTCCAGAGAAGTAGGCAGTTATCCTACAGCAACTGACCCTGAAGTTCAGGAAGCTTGTGTGCTGCCAACTGGGAAAGAAGTGCTTTATAGATTAAAAGACCAAAACCAGGAAACCAAACAGATTTTAGACATGGATCCCAACGGGAAATTCACACACAGTAGGCACTCAAAATTGCACGTGATTACTGATGAAGCTCTTTGTCGCGTAAGCTTTTATTGCCATATCCTTTAGAACGAGTAGCAGCAGGGACTTATTTATTTATTTATATTGGTAAGTGAATTTCCCAGGCTACCCCTGGGCAGTTTTGCTCATCCTACACAGATCCTTCCCTTCCTCACATATGGTAATTTATGGTATACACAACAAATATATGGGTATCTACTCTGTGACAGGCATTATAGTAAGTAAAGGGTTTTGTTTTTGATCTCACAGAATTCAAGTCAAATTAAGAAAAATTTTCCACTAATGGTCTGGAGGGTGTGTCAGGTGTAATCCACTTTGAACATGAAGCTCTTAACTTTATAGGGAAGAGAGCATAGAGAGGGTACCCTTAGATCAGGGGTCCTCAAACTTTTTAAACAGGGGGCCAGTTCACTGTCCCTCAGACCGTTGGAAGGCCAGACTATAGTTTTTTAAAAAAACTATGAACAAATTCCTATGCACACTGCACATATCTTATTTTGAAGTAAAAAAAACAAAACGGGAACAAATACAATATTTGTATTTGCATGTGGCCCGCGGGCCGTAGTTTGAGGACCCCTGCCTTAGATACTATGGATACACTTTTAGAATAAAGAGTTATTCTTCCAACAAATATTTACCTAGTACAAATATTTGGTCTGTAGACCATGGTAGGTCATTGTAAAGATTTTGGCTTTTACTCTGGGTGGGATAGAAGGGATCAGAGATTTTTGAACAGAGGACTGAGATGATCTGATTTATATGTTAACAAGTTTGCTATGGCTACTATATGGAGAAGAGAGTCAGAGAAGCCAGTCAGAAGGCCATTACAATAATGGAAATGAGAGAGAGAGAGAGAGAGAGAGAGAGAGAGAGAGAGAGAGAGAGAGAAAAGAACATTGATTGGTTGCCTTCCTTACATGCCCCAACTGGGGATTGAACCTGAAACTTGGGTGTGTTCTGACCTGGAATCAAACACGCTACCTTCTGGTGTACAGTACGATGCTCTAACACAGTGGTTCTCAACCTTCCTAGTGCCGTGACCCTTTAATACAGTTCCTCATGTTGTGGTGACCCCCCAACCATAAAATTATTTTCGTGGCTACTTCATAACTGTAATTTTGCTACTGTTATGAATCGTAATGTAAATATCTGATATGCAGGATGTATTTTCATTGTTACAAATTGAACATAATTAAAGCATAGTGATTAATCACAAAAACATTATGTAATTATATATGTATTTTCCGATGGTCTTAGGCGACCCCTGTGAAACAGGTTGAGAACCGCTGCTCTAACAAATTGAGTCACACCAGTCAGGGCTTCTTTTGGATTTTCAGAGTGGAAATGTCTTTGCATTTTAGGATTAATACACTTTGTCTACTCTAGTAAGGATCTAGATGTAGAACCATTCCACATACCCAATATAGGTTTTCTGTAATGGGCACCTGAAGGGACTCATCAAAAACAGAGAAAAGACCCATTTGGATGGATGATAAGCCCCTATGACTAAGACTGCTAAGCAAATATCAAGGAACAGAGACTCCCTGAACCTCTCAGTAAGTCCCCTGTTTGGTAAAGGAATTAACACTAAGGTAGAAAAGAGTTGAGGTTCCTGGACCCAAAGACTATATTCATGACCTAGTTTTTGTTATGCTCACTCCTTGACATCTGCAATCTGGTTGGGGTGCCCGAGAAAGCCAGGATTGCATACATCTTAAATTGATCAAATCTGAAAATGCTTGGTACTAAAGCAGCACACTGCTCTTTTATCCCCCCTCCTAATTGAGTTAGATTTTCTTCATAGAGCTTTTTTTTTGTATTAAAATGCATCATCACTACACTGACAACCATCAGCTGGAATAATGTAATGGATTTTTAAAAGCCCTTTCTTCCTGATGTATCGTTTTGGGGTAAAAATTGATCCTGTGTCTGAGTAATTTCAAAAGCATTTAATTGACTCATTTCTGGAACATTCCATTTCTACATTCTTAGGATAGAAATGGAATGGTATTTGACATGCTTAAACTATACATATTATACTTAACATTCTTTTTAGATATTGTTAGAAGAGTAGTAATGAAAATTGAGTGGATGTATCAATTATATACAATGGAATAAAAACTTAATTTTCTCTGACACCCATAACCTCATATATAACCCTTGTGACACTGTTACATATCGCTTAGGTACAATTTTAACCCTTAATTCTCAGTAGTTTTGTGCCCTTTTCAATCTGTATCAAAAGTAGAATGTGGTAATTACTCAAGGAACATAATAGTTTCCAGGCTTGTATGTGCAGCAGGTGCAAATTTCACAGAAACAAGCTAATGTGTGCAAAAGATGACAACTCACTTTATTTCCCATAAATAAATTTAATTTCTATTTTTAGCTCTTGTTTTTAACTGATGGAAGAAAGTGTTACCTTGTACACTCTGGCAAACACAGTAACTTCTCAGTCATTTAGGTTAAAATGGACTCAGTCTAGTTCGGAGCCCTGTCCCTTCTTCTTCTCTCTTATTTGGCATCTTATCTAATGAGGGAGAGAGAGGGAACAGGAGGTTGGAGAGGTGTCATACTTGGCATTATGGTAGTGAATAAGAGAATTCTGCTTGGAAGTCTCTGAGGTGGCTGGTAATTGACATGTTGACACACATTAGGTCTTCACCTGCTTTCCTGTTTGCACAGTCCACACCCATATCTGCAGATGTGATCTCTCTTTTGGACTGTCAGACCCTTTGGGCCTCTGGCTATCTGCTTTACATATTTTACTAGTGGCCCGGTGCATGAAATTTGTGCACGTTAAAAGGGGATTAATTAGAGGAAATATTTTAATATTGCTATGTACCCTTTCTCTATAATAGAAGTGTGAGAGATGAAAGAAAATTAGTAAAATGTATATGAAAATCTTCCTCCTGTCAGAGTCTGGGGTGCACCATGGGACCCAGAGTCAGGTCCCCGCCCACCCATGTGTGCCTCCAAATCGTGCAAGACTCAGACCCGGCCAGGCCCCTCCCCCATTGGGCTAGATCCAGACCCGGCTGGTCCCACCCTTGTCAAGCCCCGCCAGGCGGGGGGTGCAGCCTCAGGTCCCCTGGCCTGGCACCAGGGTGGGGGGCATGGCCTGAGGTCCCCTGGCCTGGTGCCAGGGCAGGGGGCACGGCCTGAGGTCCCCTGTCAAGCCCCGCTGGGCGGAAGGCATGGCCTGAGGTCCCCGGCCTGGTGCCAAGGCGGGGGGTGCAGCCTGAGGTCCCCCGTCAAGCCCTGCTGGGTGGGGGGGCGCTGTGGAGAGCGGCTACAGTGTTTGGACAGGTTCAAGCCTTGGACTAATGAGAGGACACAGTCCTCTCATGGCCATGTGCAAATCCCAGCTTGGAGGGCAGAGCCCTCCCAGCATAATTATAGCCAACAGGTATAGTTGTAAGCTTGAACCTATGGTCTGAACACGTGGCCCCACGAATCTGAATGATGTGGGCTTGATAGAGTTCAGATGCATGTAGGATCGAAACCCATGAGAATGTTGTAAACATCTTGACCACACCCTTACTTTGCCTCATGGAATCTGGCTATGAAATAAAGGCACGGCTTGTAGTCCATGGTACTGTCGCTAGCTCTCCATCAGAGAGGCTCTCCATCAGAGAGGACAGTATCCCACCCAGACCCAGCTTTTATTCTCTTGTCTGTCTTTTCTCAATCCTTCACTGCCCTCTCTCAGGGTCACTGAACCTGGCTGAGCTGGCTCAGCACATAAGGCGCCCTGGGGCTGAGTATGCCATGGCCATGCCAGCTTGCCACAGGGCGTGGCCTGAAGTCCTTTGGATTGGCACCAGGGTGGGGGGCATGGCCTGAGGTCCCCTGTCAAGCCCCATGGGGGCGGGGGGTGGGTGCAGCCTCAGGTCCCTGCTGATTTCTCGTTAAGGCTCGTTATGGGAACTCAGCCTCCGCTGTGGGTGCAGCCATCTTTGTGGAGGAGTGACAGTCAATTTGCATATTCCCTGTTTATTATATAGGTCTAGAGGCCCGGTGCACAAAATTCATGCATGGGTAGGGTCCCTAGGTCTGGCCCGCGATCAGGGCTGATCAGGGCCTTCTGGCTGTCGGCTGGGGCCTTCCTTCATTCCATGCCACCCCCTGGTGGTCAGTGCACGTCATAGCTAGCGATCGAACTCCTGGTCCCCCCCAAGGGGACACTTTGCATATTAGCCATATACATATAAGGCTAATCATATATATATATATGGTTTTTAATCCCCTTCTGCGGACATGCTTTTACTGATTTTATTTTATTTTTATTAATCCTCACCCAAGGATATTTTTCCATTGATTTTAGGGAGAGTGGAAGAGAGAGGGAAAGACAGAGAGAAACATCAATGTGAGAGAAACACATCGATTGGTTGCCTCCTGCATGAGCCCCGACCAGGGGCCTGGGCCAGGGAAAAGCCTGCAATCAAGATACGTGCCCTTGACTGGAATTAAAACCGGGACCCTTTGGTCCTCTAATAAAATATATATATCCCTAATATCCTCTGGAGGTAATGGGTGCCCAGACCAAGTGGAGGGAGCTACTGATATGAGGAGGTGCTTGGAAATGGGCAGAGGAGGAGGATGTAGAGATGAGTATACAACACACTGGTGACACCTGAAGCTATTGTCCACAGCATTTGCTCTAACCTAGTGACAACCTCCATTTATATATTCCTCTTTAGGCTGTGTGACATTTAAAAAAATATTTTAATTGATTTTAGAGAGGAAGGGAGAAGGAGAGAGAGATGGAATCATCAATGATGAGAGAGATTCATTGATCGGCTGCCTCCTGCATGCCCCACACTGGGGATTGAGCCCACAATCCAGGCATGTGCCCTGACCAGGATCCAACTGTGATCCCCTGGTTCATAGATCGACGGTCAACCACTGAGCCACACCGGCCAGGCAACATTAGTATATTTTCATTTTCTTCTTACCTCTTCTATTAGTCCCTTTTTCTCCTTTCCTACTTTTGTCTAAAACAGAGGGGTTCTGGTTTAAGCTCTTGATTTTTCTCTTTTCTTAGCCTCTTTTTAAAAATTTCATGCATTTCAACACATTAATCTGGCATATCTGTACAAACAGTGCCTATTTCCAATCCTGTCCTTTAATTTCACATTTCTTGAACCTATCATCACCTCAAAATAACATGTCTAAAAACAAATTCTTTATCCTCCTGCTACCTTTCAAATCCAGTCCCAGCTTTTCTCCCTATTTCTATTAATGGCATCACCATTCTTATAGTCACTATATTTGAAACTCCTCTTCTTGGCATTAAACAGTCAACAAATCTCATGCACTTTTACTTTGAAATATCTCAGATATTTGCAACCCCAACCCATTCTGACTCTCTCCACTGGACTGTGGCAACTTATTCTCTCAGTACCTGCACTCTGACTTGGCCTTGCCTCCTCCTGCCATGCCCATTCCCTTCAGATCTCTTGGTTACTCTCACCTGTTTTGATTCTATACCTTGGCTCTCACATTCTATCTAGCTTCTTAGATGAGTGAATAGATGTTGGATGTTCTACCCTGGCTCTGTTTCTATCTAGCTTCTTAGATGAGTGAATAGATGTTGGATGATGTTCTACCCTGGCTCTGTTCCTGAGACTATTTCAGGGTGTTTGTTCTTCAATTTTGTATGCCAACAGTTGATTGATGAGGATTCCACTTGATAGAACCTAGCCCTTACCTGACCCTACCTAACTGGAAAAGAGCTTCCAATAATTTTATCTTGCTGCCTGCAGTGTGCCGAGCACCATTCTCAGATTAATGGTAGTCTTATCCTGTCTCTTTCTTTCTAGTCCTCAGGGATTCTTCATTACCTACAGGAGAAGATTCAAACATGTTGAATCGTGCATTTAAGTTCCTCCACATTCTGTCACCAGCCCGTTTCTAGCTTTACTACTAGTGAATGTCATAAAATGATGCTAGTCAGCCCCACTAAATTGGTCTAGTTACCACCTCTCCAGCACTTTTTGCTTTTGGATGGCTGCAATTTTGTGTATATCTTTTTAGATATCTGAAATCCCTGCCCCAATTCCACCTACATAGTCTTGCTTCAAATTTTAGCTTAAATTCCTTCTTGAAGCTTTTCTCCCAGCTTACATAATCTGAACAATAAAGATTTAATAAAAAAAAAACAGAAAAAAAACAAATACAATAACAGGAACTGAAACAATGAACCATTATACACATATACACAGAAACATAAAATATAAAGATAGTTGCATGTAAGTAATTTTACTGGTTGTTATAGCAATTGGATTGTCCAGGCTCTGGATAGGTTCTGTGGAAAATAAGAGATGATTTTTAATTTCTCTCTAGCAAAGGTCATAATGACCTCTAAATCCCCAAATTTAATCTTTTGTCCTAGGCCTCTTCCTTCTTGATGTTTATTGCATGCATCCTCCCTCCCACCTCAATTCCATATTGGTCCTTTTTCTTCCTCAATAACTGCCTCTGTTCAGGTTTTTCCATCTTCGTTTGCCTAAACCCTGACCTGCAGGTGCTCCCTGAGTGATGTCATCATTGACTCCAAGGACCAGCTTATGACTCACACATATTGATGCCTACCTTTGACTCTTCTATGAGTAAAGTCCATATAGACTAGTGTTTCTAGCTTGGAGGTTCTGTAAGTCATTCAAACTCTAAATGTCCCAAATCAAACCTACTATTAGGTCCCACAACAGCAATTTGCTCCTCCTCCTGTATTTGCTATCTGTGATGAAAACAGCATCATCTTCTCAGTCACCCATTCTGAAAGAATCCTCAACTGCTTATTTTCTTCCCTCAGCACCAAATTCACTTCTCTCCTTGAAACCCTCCAGACCATCTCATTACACTCAGGTTTATATAAAAATTTTTACCATGGCCTAAATGTCTTTCACAAACTGGTCTTTTCCTAATTCTCCAACCTTATCTCATGCCACTATTCTCCTTTTGCCAAATTCTAACTCTCTCTCTCTTTCTCTCTCTCTCTCTCTCTCTCTCTCTCTCTCTCTCTCTCTCTACACACACTAGAGGTCCAGTGCATAAAATTCGTGCACTGGGGGGTGGTGTCCCTCAGCCCAGTCTGCACCCTCTCCAATCTGGGACCCCTAGGGGGATGTCCGACTGCTGGTTTAGGCCTGATCCCAGTGGGACTGCTGGCTCCCAACCGCTCGCCTGCCTGCCTGCCTGATTGCTTCTAACCACTTCTGCCTGCCAGCCTGATCACCCCCTAACCACTCTCCTGCTAGCCTGATTGACACATAACTGCTCTCCTGCCAGCCCAATCACCCCCAACTGCCCTCCCCTGCTGCCCTGGTCACCCCTAACTGCCCTCCCCTGCTGGCCTGATTGCCCACAACTGCCCTCCCCTGCCAGCCATCTTGTGGCTCTGGGTACCACCATCTTTGAGGTCATGGCAGTCAATTAGTATATTCCCTCCTTATTGTCTGTGGGTGCTGCCATCTTTGTGATGGCGTGAGGGTCAATTAGCATATTCTCTCTTTATTTGATAGGATATATATATCTCCTGTGATTGGCTCATTAGAACTATTCATCTTAGTTTAAAGTTCACATTCTCATAGTCATAAGTAATCTAACTGTAGTTTCCCTTCTATTATTTTCTATTACCCATCATTCTATTTTCTTCTGCCTTTGTTCTTATTATGAATCACATATGGTCTGCTCTTCCACTGGCAAACAAGCCTCATGAAAACAGGTGCATTGCCTTTTTTCATTGCTGTGGCTGCAGGTGATTTCTGTGGAGGAGAAACTTAATAAATCTTCATTGAATTAAAAATTGGCCATAGAATTCTGTTGATTCTACTTTCTGAATGTCTCTTGAATAAAATTTCCCTCTCCGTTCTTACTCCTTTTTTCTAGTTTGACTCTATTACTTGAGAAGCAGTGAAAGATAGTGCTTAATATGAAGATTCAGGAGTAAGATTTTTTGGGTTTGAATCCTAGCCTCAACACTAGCTATGGAACCTTAAACAAATTATTTGACAACTGTATACCTAATGTGTAAAATAGAGATAATAACAGTAGCCTTATAGGACTGCTATAAGAATTAATTTACATAAATTAGACAAACAATTAGCATCTGCACATAAGCATTTTGTGTTAGCTATTATTACTTTTTTCATATAAACTTTTACCATAGCCTCCTAACTATCTCTAGTATCTTTACTGCTGTCTTCCTAAAACATAAATCTGATCATAATACTTTGCTATGTGAACATTTTTCATGGTGGTGTACTGTCCACAGTATGAAGTTCAGCACTCAGCATTTAGTATAACATTCTTAGTCTAGCACCATTTCCCACACTCACACCCATGTTCCTATGTTCCAGTTACTTGGGTTACTCATCTTTTCTCAAAAAGCAACAGCATGGTTTTCCCTGATTCCGTATCTTGGCTCATGTCCTTACTTTCACCTGGAATGCCCCTTGCCCCTTCCAAAGAGGCAAATTCTTACTTCTCTCTAGCTCTGAACACCCAGTTTTAATGTTGCCTGCTAAGTGAAACCTTCCCTGATTTTTACTTAAAAATAGTGACAGCAATACTGAAAATAATTACAGCCATTAAACTTAGTTAGTACTTGCCATATGCTAGCCACAGTGCTCAACATTTCATATTTATTATCTCTTATTCTTTTTAACAACCCTCTGAGATAGGGCTAATGTTAGTCTCCAAGATACAAATGGAGAAATTGAGGTTAGAGAAGTTAATGAGAATTACGTTTCTCTGTATGCCACTAGGATGTTAGATATACCTCCAATAGAGCTCTAGATCCCTGTTATGCTATTAATTATTCAAGTGACTGCTGTCTGCCTCCCCTTTTGCAGAATGAGCCCCTTGCAACTAGGATCTATTCAACTTGTTATCTATGGGGCTCACTGACACCTGTGACATGGTCCTTCATCAGAAAGGCTTTCTCTTGCTTGAATGGTGTCTTCACTGAGGTGTCCAAAATCAGTTTTAAATAACTTTATCTAATTATGTTGAAAATTTCCTTGTAATTCTTGAACCTGGCTTAAAATTGCCTCAGTAATTTTTTTAAATAAATAATTATAAGTCCCCTTTAGAGAAGAAATGAGAGAGCCCTATGGGGACATTAAAATTTGTTTTACTTATTTGAAAATAAACTTAGCCCTCAAATAACAAAAAGCTTTAACAGTAAAAAGAAATAAAATGTAAACAAAGCATTTATATTCATTTTGTGGTACTGACACAAAAGGAGCAAAATGCATTTTATTATGATTAAATTTGTTCTGATATGTCTATACCTAATGATGCCCTTAAGAACCAAAGTAATTTTGTTTTGTATTTTCTTGAAACAATATGATGCAGCTATAGAAATTTACTGACATAATAACCCTACATATCTTTCACTGATGGGTACTTCTCTATTCAAAAAAATTTATCACTTATTGGAAAAGAAGATTTTGAAACCATGCATGGAAAGATTGGGCTTTTTCATCAGAACTGACAAATAACATTAGAAATACTATGAAAGACCAAGTTTACATGAAAAAAATTATTTATTTTGTTACAATATAGCACTACAGAGAGATGTCTGGCAATGTGAATTACAATTTTATTTTATTATTTCCGTGGATAGAAATATTAGAAATACTAATTTGAATTTTGCAAATATTTCTTTGAAGTTATGGGAAAAACAAGAACATTGAAAATAAATTATTTTATTAATTAAGTGAAAGTCAGGAAGGCAGTGGAAGTAAATTTTTCTGTACAGTTCCACATCAGACGAACAGAGTAATTTTTGCCTCTATAGACCTGCAGTTTGGTGTTCTACTGATGCGGGCAGAGAACAAAGTAGAGAACTTGCTGGAGGCAGGGAACCAGGCTGGCCACAGGGGATGGGAAAAAGAAAATATTAATAACTAACATTAACTGAGTACTTATTATATATCAGACACTGAGCTAAGGGTTTTAGCATGCATACCTATGCAATATCTCAAGAAGTAGGCATTACTATTACTTCCATTTTATATAAGAGAAAACCAAAGCTAGCAGAGTTATATAATTCACCCAAGGAAACACAGCTAGTCATGTCTAGCTGCAACCAAAACCCAGGTAGTTTGACCCCACTGGCTACACTGCGCTATAACAGACTCCAGAGGCCCAAAGGTGGGCTCTACAGGTTCTATGTTCAGTTTTAGCCTCCAAAAATGCTAATTCATGGTGATTACATGTAAGATTGTTAAGTTCAAACTAAGAAATTCAACAAATAGGAAGTTGAAAAAAGCAAGACTAATCAGTGTTGGTCATGGGAACCTTGGGAGAGGCTCCATGTTTTAGGTATACACCTTAGATAATAAGAACGTTAAATGCTCAAATAGAAGGATTAAGGTGTACATATAGAATCATATAATTTTTGATGGCAATTGAAGAGCTCTTACTGCCAAAACCATGAAAAAGATACAGTTTTGTATGTGTGTG
The DNA here is from genome assembly GCF_000412655.1 of Myotis brandtii. Classification (NCBI taxonomy): domain Eukaryota; kingdom Metazoa; phylum Chordata; class Mammalia; order Chiroptera; family Vespertilionidae; genus Myotis; species Myotis brandtii. The sequence goes on along the minus strand of NW_005363836.1, from coordinate 6,543,059 downwards.
TTTAAATTTTTATTTTCTAAAAATATGTTTTTATTGATTTCAGAGAGGAAGGGAGAGGGAGAGATAGAAACATCAATAATGAGAGAAAATCATTGATTGGCTGCCTCCTGTAGGCCCCCTACTGGGGACCGAGCCCACAACCCAGGCATGTGCCCTTGACTGGAATCGAATCCAGGACCCTTCAGTCCACAGGCTGATGCTCTATCCACTGAGCCAAATTGGCTAGGGCTAAAGATACAGTTTTTACAATATTCTCAAAATCCTTCAGAGGAGGTAGTTCAGTATCCTTAAAAAATATTGTGGTCATCAATTTCTTTCTGATGTATAATCTAAATCTATTAAACTGAAATTAAAACCCCTAATTTCCTTACATACAAATTATGAAAATTTGCTCATCCATATAGATTCAGGGGAACTATACAAAATGCTGAGTATAACTCTGCAGGGACATGGTGACATTTGGGTAAGTTCAGGGTCATTACTGGGAAGAACTTTTAAGCTGGTGAAAAATTTTATGCTTCAAAGAACTTCTCCATTGTTGATAAATCTGTCAAGTGTTGATATATAGCTAACACAACAGGCCTAGGTAAAGATTAAGAACTTATGGATGTCTGTAATACTGCCAACAATAAAATACATTAAAAAAAGATTAAGCACATATGGATTATCCATGCCCTTTAACTTATCTCTTTCTTTCCCTTTGGCTGACGGTCCCATATAATTGCTCTGCTTATTTGCAATTAAAATCTATCCATCTTGCTATTTGTTAGCTGATATGGTTAAAAATATTTGTCAGACCCAGCTGGTGTGGCTCAGTGGTTGAGCATTGACCTATGAATCATGGTTCGATTCTCAGTCAGGGCACATGCCTGGGTTGTGGGCTCGATCTTCAGTCAGGGGCATGCAGGAGGCAGCCAAGCAATGATCAATGATTCTCTCTCATCATTGATGATTCCATCTCTCTCGCCTTCTTCCTTCCTCTCTCTGAAATAAAAAAAAAAAAGTTTGTAAGTAGTTTAAACAGAATTTCCCATGTGGAGTAGTGTTTAAAACTGCTCACGTGTCTTACATGTAGGTATAAAACTGGCTGTATCCCAGATATAACTGAGATTATATGGTATTTGTCTTTCTCTCACTGGCTTATTTCACTTAGCACAATACTCTCCAGGTCCATCCATGCTGCCCCATAAAGTAAGATTTCCTTTTTAAATTTACGGCCAAGTAGATTTCCTCTGTGCAAATGTACCACTACTTTTTTTTATCCACTCATCTACTAATGAGCACTTGGGCCATTTCCAGGTCTTGGCTATTGTAAATAATGCTGCAATGAACACAAGGGAGCATATATTCTTTTGAATTAGTATTTCAGGTTTCTTTGGATATATTCCCAGAAGTGGGATTGCTGAGTCAAAAGGCATTCCCATTTTTAAATTTTTATTTATTTATATTTTTTTATTGAGGAAACTCCATACTGTTTTCCACAGTGGCTGCACTAGTCTGCATTCCCACCAATGGTGCATGAAGGTTCCCTTTTTTTCCGCATCCTCACCTGCACTTGTTGTTTATTGATTTATTGATGATAACCATTCTGACAGGTGGGAGGCAATATCTCATGTGGCTTTAATTTACATCTCTCTGATGATTAGTGACACTGATCATTTTTTCATGTCTATTGGCCATCTGTATGTCCTCTTTGGAGAAATGTCTATTCAGGTCTTTTGCCCATTTTTTAATTGGGTGTTTGTCTTCTTGGTGTTGAGTAGTATAAGTGCTTTATATATTTTGGAAATTAACCCCTTATCAGATGTATCATTGGTGAATATGTTCTCCCCTCCAGTGGGTTGTCTTTTTATTTTGTTGATATTTTCTTTCCTGTTTGAAAACTTTTTAGATTGATGTAGTCCCATTTGTTTATTTTTTCTTTTGCTTCTCTTGCCCAAGAAGATATATTTTAAAAAATATTACTAGGAGCATTCCCAAAAATGTATACACACACTTTTAATTAGCATTAAGGCAGTGTTTATTAAAATACATTTTATTTTAAAAATTGAGCTATCAGCTGTTAAAGTGTGTATACATTTTTTGGCAACACCCTGTATTTACTACCTGGCCCTTAACAGTAAAAGTTGGATGAATGAATGCAGTAAGGTCAAGAAAAATAACAAAAAAAGTGTTAACTGGAATTGGTATTAGATTTCCAGTGATCTTGATAATGGCTTTATTTGGAGTCGTGTAAGTAGAAACTAGATTTTGGTGGCAGGCTGATCAAACTTTGATGCCTGAGTCTTCAGCTTGCTAGCTGTGTGGTCTTGGGAAGTCATTTAATTTCTGTGAGCTTCTATTTGGTCATTTGTAAGTTGGAGATAAACAGAGCTACCTTCTTGAGTTACTGTAAAGATGAGCAATAATGCATGTAATTCACATAACAAAGCATCTGATTTATAGAAGGTGCTCAATAAATTCTAGCTCTTGCTTCATTTAATCTGCTGCCATCAAAATTGCTATTCCTTTATCGGTAATGCCTTTTCACTTTTCATATTTTATTTGTCTTCTGTGTTCTCATGTTTTACAATATATGCCAAGTCTTTGCTCAAATCTACCTCTTTAGTGAGGCCATCTGACTTAATATTAGTCATCCTCTTTAATACTGTAATCTGTCCCCGATCCCAGCATTCCTAACTCTTTTACCCTGTTCTATTTTTCCTTTTCTCACAGAACTTATTATTTCTGGCAATCGCATAAAATATGGCAAGGATTAATCTCAAACTTTTAATGAAGATCTCATTCAAATTCATATGTAAAACAAAGCTATACACAGAAAATTTACATCAGAGAATATACAGATAGTTTATGGACACAAGGAAAGACATTAAAACTTGATAGTAAAGATTTAAAAGTATAACAACCTTGAGATAACTTTGTACCAAGGAATTTGGAAGTGGAAAAATGTTATAACTTGGTGTTAGGTTGTATATTTGGATGGCACTGTAAATTTGTACACTTTGGAAAGCAACATTATTAATAGCCACTAAAATTTTTATATCTTTTAACTCAAGATTTCCATTATAGAAAATTATCCAAAGAAAATAATTGAACAAATGTGAAAAGACAACACACAAAGATACTCTTTACAATATAATTTTTATAGTAAAGCTTAGAAACTTTGTATTGTCCATTTTAAGGGCAATTACTTTGGCTAAGGCATCCATAGGGATGAAATTCCATGTTACCACTCAATGTTAAAATGATGAAGATTATGAAGCATCTGTGGACACAAAAGGGGCCACATACTAAACCTGAGAAGCTCAGTGGAGGCCTGCATGGAAGGCCTTACAAACTCGGAGACCTAAGGTAACCACGCAGGATGGTCTGAAACTAAAACTGCCTAACTGAAAGTGAGTCATGGCAGTTGGTCATGTCCTAGGCTGGTATCTTCCTTGATGAAGTTCCATCTTTACCTTAACTGAGCCTGTCTATTGTCTTTTAGAATCTATGATAACATACCATTGGAATAGCAGGGTAATTTCCTTTTTCCAGACCCCTCAGGGCACACTCCCACCAGAGCAGGAGACCACAGAACCCCTTATTATTATTGTTATCATGTTTATTGTTAACTATCCTATACCCACCAATGTAAAAGAAGTATGTGTTTATTCGTTTTACCTTTAATCCAGTCTCAGAAATGTTCCCGCTTTGCTTTCTCCTGCCTCCCTAATCACCAATGGGTTTCATGTAACCCTCTTAGTTCTTCTCTGATTCTAATGTATAAAATAAGGTGCAAAACTGCCATTCTCTGGAGCGTTTCTCAATCCATTGAGACGTTGCCTCCCGGCAACTGTCAACAATTTGGCTCAAACTATAAACATTCTTACAGGTTGAGACAGCATAAACACATGTTTATGTCGTGCTATTTGAAAAACAGAATTTAAAATTGAATGCATATAATGAACATCATTGACTAAATATACACGACCTTATTAAGTCCTCAGACTGTCTTTTAGATGATTTAGCTCCACAATTACTGAAGAAACAAAAACGTAACTAATTTCTACATGTTCATACTTTCAATAATAGGCCTCAAACGTGTTGCAGCACCCACCTATCTTCCTATTTGCAAAAGATCCAATTAATCATCTTTTTGTGCTTACATGCTTGCTCTTCCCACCACATCCAGCTTCATATATTCAGAGAATTGGCAGCACCACGCAAAAAAGGAATTAGCTTCTGAGAGCTTGTGGGATCACAGGTTTGTCTTTCTCACCTTTCACACTTGTATTTCAAACTTGTATACTTATTTTACAATGTCCAAATTGAAAATGCAATAAGGATAAAGGTTCGATTCCCTCTATCTTCACCCAGAAAGCCTGGGAAACTCCAGATCTGAGGACAGACAACAAGCCAAAACGTAACTAATTTCTACATGTTCATACTTTCAATAAGTAATAGGACTCAAACGTGTTGCAGCACCCACCTATCTTTCTATTTGCATAAGATCCAATTAATCATCTTTTTGTGCTTACATGCTTGCTCTTCCCACCACATCCAGCTTCATATATTCAGAGAATTGGCAGCACCACGCAAAAAAGGAATTAGCTTCTGAGAGCTTGTGGGATCACAGGTTTGTCTTTCTCACCTTTCACACTTGTATTTCAAACTTGTGTACTTATTTTACAATGTCCGAATCGAAAATGCAATAACGATAAAGGTTCGATTCCCTCTATCTTCACCCTGAAAGCCTGGGAAACTCCAGATCTGAGGACAGATGACAAGCCGGCCACCTGGAGAGGAGGCGGGTGTCGCAAAAACACGCCAGCCCGCCGCGCTGCTTTACGGCACTCGCTCCGCCCCCTCCGGGAGCCGGAGGCTGAAGCCGGCAAACATGGC
>NW_005363836.1:6537333-6538088 GCF_000412655.1 Myotis brandtii | reverse complement strand
ACCCGATCCTCTGCGCCCGGTGTGCACGCCCTGCGGCTGAAAGGCGAGCAGAGCGCAGCCCTTTCCTGCTGCTAAACTACCGCGCGCCGCTCGGCCGGGAGTCGGGTGGGTGCGGTGTTTGGGTTTTGGCTCGCAGGACGTTCTGGCCTCGCGTAAAGCTTTCACTGTCCCCCGCACTCTGATAAGAAACACCGCGCCCCGTTCTTCAGTCTAGATCTCTTCTAGCACCGTCTTCAGGGGCCCGTGTAGTCAGCAGGCTTTGGAAGGTCTGTGTCCCAGCCGTGCCTTCTGGCTGCCCCATTTCCCAAGGGGTTGCTCCTAGGCGGGAAGCCTGGGGCTTTAAACAACAAACACCTCTCTTTATCGCACTTTTTAATCAAAACTAAGTTCTGTGTTCTGAGCTTCTAAAGTTGCTTTTACCACTGGTTTAATGCAGGCCTGGTAATTTCTTGCCGAGACCAGTGCAATTACTGCAATTACTTTATCTCGTTTCCCCCAGGCTTCCAAACTCCCCTCACTTTGAATTGCTAGGTTAGTCTTCATAAAATGTAAACCTGATTAGGTTATTCTTCTGATTGAATCTTTCCCACTGCATGCCGAATAAAGTTGGCATCATGCTCTGGCCTCTGTCTACTTTTCCAGCTTTCATATTGGAACCCATTCTGCCCACCACCTCAGTACATTGAATTTAGATCAGTGGACTCCAAACTTTAAACGGATATTGAGCATGCACTTCCTCTCTCTCTCTCTCTCTC
>NW_005363836.1:6533419-6537218 GCF_000412655.1 Myotis brandtii | reverse complement strand
TGAACTACTGCTAATTTATATATTCAACATTTATAAAGCATATTTTTGAGGTAATACGAATATGAATAGGAGTTCTGTTTTCCTCCTTTACTCTAGTGATTTATCTTGTACACTTCAGTTTGGATGCCATTACTCTTTTTTTCTTTTGATTGTTACTGTGCTTTTTCACATTACCATGTTTTATACCTCCTGATTCTTTTGTCCCTTTAGTAAGATGCAGTAAAACCTTTCCCTATCCCTTTCCTTTGATATTGCCGTTGTAATTTGTACATTAAGCTTGTATAGCATTCATCGATTATAACTCATGTATGCTTTGTATTATCTATTATTCCATAATTTTTCACTTGGAGTGCAATGGCTCCCTAACTAGTCTACGTCAAGTCATTCTTTCTTCCCTTCAATCTATTCTCCAAGCTACAGCCAGAGTAACTTTTAAAAATGCATGTCTGATCATGTGACCAATGTACACCTTAATATTGCTCTAAGGATAAAGGACAAAATCTCTATATGACCCCATAAACAAAGCCCTGCATACTTTGGCCCCTACCCACACCCCCAGTTCTCTCTCTCCTTCAAACTTTTAGTTATGCTAATCTTTTTTCAGTTTCTCAACACCTTTAAGCCCCACCTGCCATTAGGGCCCATATTTCCTTTGTCTGGAACTATCTTTCCTCTTTTCATCTTTTGGATCCTAACCCAAATGTCACTTCTCTAGGGAAACCTTCCCTAAACCTCTCCACACCATACCCCCCAAATTAGGTCATTTCCCCCTGTTATACTCTTTCATGATACTGTGTATCTTACCTTGATAGAATTTATAGGTTGGCAACTGCTTAATATGTCTAGCAAATTGGATAGTAACCTCTTTGGAAGCAAGTACTCTGATTGTTTTTGCCCAACATTGTATTCTGAGCACTCAGGACAATGACTGGCACATGGCACCCAACAAAGTGATGAGTGAGTGAATGAATGAATGAATGAATGACATTGTGTAATGTGCATGCTTGTCTTTTGTATTGAACTCGGATTCTTGAGAGAAAGCAGCATGCTCTTCAATGATTTTTATATCACTTTATATTACATAGTAAATCTGGCATATAACTGGTGCTCCACTAATCATATGTAGAATGAATGAGTAACTTTGCAATGCCTATATTGTCTAAAAAATCACAAAAGAGTTTTGCTATCTCAACTTTTTCCCTAAAGTCCTAATGCCCCCTAAAGTCTTAATGATCCAAGAATTTTGGAACTGGAAAGGACATTCAGCTCTCATTTTCTGCTTGAGGAAAATCAAATCTAAAGAGCTGAATGACTTACCCCAGTCTCGCAGGTGAGGAATATGACCTGGGCTATAAAACTCAGATCTTCAAATCCCTAAACCAGTGCTTTATGCACCATCGCACATTGCTTTTTTAAAGCATCTAGGTAGCTGTTGAGAATAGTTAAAAATAAATATGTGTGTATGTCTGTGTATGCACACACACACATTTGAGTGATTTTTTAAAAATTTCATTCCCCCTGAAATTTTCTTGCCAGTTGAAAATTAAAACAGCTAACATAAGTTATACAATTACTAGGTTCCAGTCACCATTCCTATATTCTGTGAGCCAGGTAACATCATTTTTACAGATGGGGAAATGGAGGTGCAGAGAAGTTAAACAGCTTTCCTAAGTTTATACAAGTAATAAGTAATAGGACCCAGATTTGGATCCAGGCAGTTTGACTGGTCTAGTAACACTGCTTGGGAGCAGCTCTGAGGTCATTATGGTTTATATTCATTATTCTTTTAGTATATAATAAAAATCATGTTCATTAGGTATCTGGATGCTGAAGTTTTTAATGTTCCATGCCAGCAAATATAATTCAGATTCACTTTAACAGATTAGTGAAGTGATACATGACAGCATGCCAGAGAATGTGCTCAATCAAATATATTGGTAAGTTCAAATGAAGTAATTGGAAGCACCCAGCGCAGAGGACGAATGAATATTGAATGAAATTTCAACAGGAAGGTTACTACTTGTTATGTTTAGAATCAAGATATGAAATAAGTCATTCACAATTGGAAGACTGAATGGAAAACTAGAAGCATATAAGGAAGAGATGACTGGGATAAAAACAAACAGCCCCTCCCTAAAATAATGCCCCCTAACAGAAAAATAAAACTCCATTGGTCCTTCATAGGTCTAAAACTAGCATCTTTATATACTTACATAATGATGACTTATTGTTATTATAACTGTAAAAACTCCATGGATCTTGACTGTCCTTTACCAGTCTTTACTCTGGGAAATGTGGCTTTCTTCTAATCTTTTTGCTATTATTTGACTGATAGGAACAAGCAGAGCAGTTCTTTAGAAGTGGCCACACAAACAACTGGGCTGTTTTGGTAAGTAAGTTCTATGAAGGTATACCATTCTATTCACTTAGATATGTATCTGAGAAATTTTGTGTGAATCAAAATTTTGAAAATAAAATTTATTGTATCATATTACCAATTGGTTCAGATATACATTATACTATTTCTGCTCAAGTTAGGGAACCTGTAGATTCTTTGCTACTGATGGGTAGTGATTTTGTTTCTAGCTTTTTGGTTTTGATTTTTGCTAATACAGGCAGTGTTATAGTGGAAATCCTTGAATACATATTTTTGCATACTGATATGAGCTAAATCAAAAGATAAGTACATTTTCAAACTTGATGTATATTGCATATTACCCTTTTAGAAGATTTAGTTTTGTTTATGTTTATTTTAGTTTAGTCAGTAGAACATGAGAATTCATTTCCCTGCACTTTTGCCAGTACTATGAATTGCCAGACTTTTTGGATACCTATCACTTTGTGTTTTTAAAATTATGATAGAAGTTGAGCATCTTTAAGAGTTTTATTGTCCATTTTTAATACTCTTGTTATGAAATGCTTGCTCTCATCCTTTGCCTATTTTTCAAAATCGGATTATTGTGTGATGATTGTTTCAAGTTTTTCATTTCAATTAGGATTTTATGCTCTTTTTCATATATGAAGTTTTACTTTTTTATGTAGTAAAAAATTTTAGTTTTTTTCTTATTGGATTCTAAGTTGAACATTTATTTTAATAAAAAGAACTTGTAGTTCCTTTCTGTTTGCAGGGCAAGAACATTTATGCTAGTCTCAAAACTATTGTACTTACACTATTAGCAGAGGCATGTGGTAGGAGGTAGAAGGGTGCTTGATGGGTAGGTATATTACTACCTGACCCCAATCTCTGTTACCTCTTTTGGAATGGATTCTCAAGAGACCTGACTTTTGAGGTACGGCATTAGATTTTTCTAGTTCTTTTGATATCATTTTTAGGAATCCTTTTTTAAAATGCCAATTTGTGTCCCTTTAGAACTTGTATTTTTTATATCAATATATAAAAATAATTGCAAAGCATTCTACAAGTAAAGTTTTTAAATGTAAAACTAGTTTGCATTACTTCTAGTTTTCTGTTCAGTTTAACAGCTTTATAGCAAACACATTCTCTTATGTACAGATAAAACTGTTTTGTATGTTATGTTTTAGTGTCTATTTTATAATTTTCACAACTAAAATTAGGAAGAAATCTAGAGTAAAAGGAATATTTTATAACCCAATTCTGTGAAGGGATTATGCGCACTGTCTTTGATTTTAAAGAATTGAATCTTTTAGAAACAGGAACTTTCTAGAGTCACAGAAATTGAGGGTAAATAAGTTGGTTCACTATTTGATTGAATTCACCAAAGATTTTTTTTTTCTCTTAAGCTGAGTGGCTTTTTATTTAATGCCTAGTTATAAAAGA
>NW_005363836.1:6526878-6533364 GCF_000412655.1 Myotis brandtii | reverse complement strand
GACCCTTTCACAGGGGTCGCCTAAGACCATCGGAAAACACATATATAATTACATATTGTTTTTGTGATTAATCACTATGCTTTAATTATGTTCAATTTGTAACAATGAAAATACATCCTGCATATCAGATATTTACATTACGATTCATAACAGTAGCAAAATTACAGTTATGAAGTAGCAACGAAAATAATTTTATGGTTGGGGGTCACCATAACATGAGGAACTGTATTAAAGGGTCGTGGCACTAGGAAGGTTGAGAACCACTGCTCTAGAGAGAATGGTTTTGACAATTCTTTATGTGCTTTGCTGTTTCTAAGCCTGAATTATGATATACTCTTTAGGCATCTCTATATCCTACCTAAAGAGAAATAATTCTGTACCTTTGTGGCTTATTTTGATTCATAAAAATAACATATTGGTTTTAATACTTTAGGTGTGTACATCCCGATTCTGGTTTAATTATCGACATGTTGCAAATACACTTTCTGTTTATAGAAGTGTGAAGAGGCTAGGCATTCCTGACAGGTAAGAATTCATAATAAAGAGTAACTCTGAACTTTAGTAAAAATCACTCTTAGATGATTGTTTTATTACATTTGCATTTTTGTGTTGTTTTTAAAAAAGATAAGGAAATTTGAAGTTTTTTTTTTATTGTTGTTAGAACATACCACCATGTATAACTTACTTAAGACCATAATGGAAAATTATATAAAACATCAATCAATACTAATGTAAAAATTTAGATAAAGTAAAATTTATTTAATCATTAAATGCCTCAATGTGGGGTTTTGATTGCAGACAACAGAAGACAATTCTGACTGGTTGAAGTAGAAAAGGAATTTACGGAAAGCATATTGATTAGTATGCTTCCCAAATTGATGGGAAGGCTGTAGCTGTAAATAGTCAGAAACAAGGAAGACTAGGTAGCAGAGAAGACATTTCTAAAAACAATGACATAAAACCAGTCCAGTGACAACAATGCAGCTGTGAATTGCTGAAGTCTAGACTTAGGTACTGCATAGCTACTACCATTGCCTTTGGAAACTTAATGTTGGTACTGCTGCCTGCTGCCAAAATCCAACCTTCGCTGTCCCAGCTTCTTAGTCTCTAGGTCTTAATTTAGAGCCCTTGGAAGGATGTGAAATTGTCAGAGCATAGATGAAGTGCCCTTGTTAATGCTCCATGGGGGTTGGTGGGGCAAGAAAAACTATATGGCATTGTTAGCAGTTCTTCTATGGTATCCTGTGTATACTTTGATTATAATATGATTATACTAATCTAGTATGTTTCCCTTACCCTATAGTAGAAGCCCGGTGCATGAATTTGTGCACCAGTGAGGTTCCTCGGCCTGGCCTGTGGGATCGGGCTGAAACCAGCTCTCTGACATCCCCCGAGGGGTCCCGGATTGCGAGAGGGCGCAGGCCAGGCTGAGGGACCCCACCAGTGCACAATTGGGGCTGGGGAGGATTGTGAGAGGGCACAGGCCAGGACGAGGGACGATTGGGGCTGGGGAGGGACGGGGGAGGTTGGCCAGCTGGGGAGGGACCGCGGGAGGGCTCCAGAGCATGTCCGCCCGTCTTGCTCAGTCCCCAACGGCTGGACCCCAGCATCAAGCTAACCTACTGGTCGGAAAGCCTTCCCCCTGGTGGTCAGTGCACATCATAGCGAATGGTCGACCAGTCAACTGTCTGCCCCCTGGTGGTCATTGCACGTCATAGCAAGCGGTTGAGCAGCCTTAGCATATCATTAGCATATTAAGCGTTGATTGGTTGAACGGACGACCAGACAACGGGACACTTAGCATATTAGGCTTTTATTATATAGGATTATATAAAAGCCTAATATGCAAATCAAACAAATGGCGGATCGACTGGTGGAACAATAGGTTGCTATGATGTGCACTGACCATCATGGGGCAGACGCTTAATGCAGGAGGGAGGTGACTGGCAGTGGTGGGGGGCAGGGCCGGCAAGCGTGTGGTGCCAGGCCAGCCAAGGTGTATGCCAGCAAGGGGCCCCCTGATCACCCCGCCAGTCACCCCACAGATGGGCTCTGATTGCCGGCGAGGCCCAGGAACCCTACCGTGCATGAATTTCATGCACTGGGCCTCTAGTTAGATTGTGAAGTCCTTGAAGGAACAAGGATTATCTTTTATTTCACTTTGTACTTCCAGCATCTAGCACAGGGCCTGTCACATAATATGCTCAGTAAGTATTGGATAAATAAACACTTGACTAGGAAATATTTTATCAGTTAGGCAAAGCAAGCAGAAGTTTACTCTTTAAAAGTAAAAACACTTTTATCAAAGAAATTGTGTTAGTCTACTTTTTAGCAAGTGTTAATCTGATATAAAAGACATTTTAATAAATAGGTTGCCATAATTTTATAATACTATTTGAAAATATTGACTCAGGAAAAGGGATTTCAGTGGTTATGAGTGAAAATAAAAACACATGCTCATAAGATCTTCACAATTGCCCTCCAGCCTGTTATTTTATTTATTTTTTAATATATTTTATTGATTTTTTACAGAGAAGAAGGGAGAGGGATAGAGTTAGAAACATCGATGAGAGAGATTGATCAGCTGCCTCCTGCACGCCCCCCACTGGGGATGTGCCCGCAACCAAGGTACATGCCCTTGACCGGAATCAAACCTGGGACCCTTGAGTCCGCAGGCTGACGCTCTATCCACTGAGCCAAACCGGTTCGGCCTGTTATTGTTTTATGCCTAAGTTCCGTGGAGGGCAACTTTGTGCCATGCTTTCTCCAAGATTTTTGTTATTATTTGCTTGGTTTGAGCTTCCTGAAACATTTTACTATTTTAAGGAAATTTTTGGCCCTCAAATAATTGTTTTGGAATAAGTTGCTATTTCATTACCTTTAAAATATTTAATATGCTTAAGATGAGGAAGTGATAAGGCATTATTAAGCTGGGATTAGTTTTAAAGTTAGTATGTGAAGCAAAAATTGAGCCAAAATTATTTTTAAAAGTTTCTTTCATTGGGGGTTGTTTCTTTGTCTCCTCATTTTGGCTGTTTGGGTTAGTGACTATATATTAGGTAGATCCTCTACATTTCTCAGTCTCTACTGTAGGACAGTGTTAAAGGCTGTTTCTGACAAATTAGATCAGGCAAAGACCACCTCTGCTTACAGACTGATATGATTCTGACTTGAATTGCCCCCCAGGCAATCATCCTCTGGTGTGGCGAGTTTTTTTCAACAGGTGGGGCAGTTGCTTCTGCCTGGGTCTAATTGTTATTTTTAATCTCTTAATTGGCCTCAGGGCAAGGTGTTTTCCAATAGGGTATGTCAACTGTCTTCCCCCCAGGCAAGGCAAATGTCTATGTGGGAAAGATGTCCTCAGCTGGGTGAGGGAATGACTCAGCCCAGGAAACTTGGGGTGTCTGCCTTCTGAGCTCTATTCCCTGAGTCCCCAGTCCCGGCTTCTGCTCTCACAGCTCCAGTCCACTTCACCTTCTCTCTGCTGGAGCACAAGGTGGGTGGCTCCACAGGGAATTTTGTGCATTGGCCCTTTAAGAAGGTGCCTGAATTTTCAGCTGCTTTTCACAGCCAGATGTTATGTGGGTACCCTCCTCAGTCTTGGTGTTCTCTGCTGGGGGGCCCAGCTTGGGGATTAGATCCCAGAGTTCTCAGTGGCAACCCCCCACAGCTGAGATATCTCTCTGGGTCTTTAGTTGCTGTCTGTGGGCACCCAACCAGCCCTTTCACACCTTCGCCCCTCCTACCAGTCTCTATGCAGTCTCCACTTTCAGTCCTCTGGTATCAGGGTTCTCTCCTGCGAGTTTTCTGTTGATTATTCAAGAATTTTTTTTGTATTTTAGTTGTAATTCCAGTTTGTTCCTGGGAGCATGTCCGTGCAGCATTTACTTACTCTGCTGCCATTTTTAATCCCCTCGAAAGTTTCTTAAATAGCACATAAAGTACAGTATAATATTGTTTTTCATCAGATGTAACACAGCTAGTTTTTCCTTCTTTGGTGGAGTCCTTGATGAAGTGGTTTACTTAGGCCTAGGAACATGTTATATGAAAAATCTACATATCTTTAATACTAGACTTGTGATGCTCAAGCTGTGAGAAGCACATAGGAATTGAGATTGACTGAGGGAATATAGAATCACTAGAGGCCCAGTGCATGAAATTCATGCACAGGGCGGGGGGTCCCTCAGCCTGGCCTCTACCCTCTCTAATCTGGGACCCCTTCGGGCATGTCCGACACAGGGATCGGGCCTAAACTGGCAGTTGGACATTTCTCACAATCCGGGACCGCTGGCCCCTAACCGCTCACCTGCTTTCTGGCCTGATCCCCATAACTGCTCTCCCCTGCAGGCCTGATTCCCCTACTCCTCTCCCCTGCCGACCTGATCCCCCTAACTGGTCTTCCCTGCCAGCCTGATTGCCCTAACTGCTCTTCCCTGCTGGCCTAATCCCTAACTGCTCTCCCCAGCTGGCCTGATCACCCCTAACCACCTCTGCCTTGGCCCTGCCACCATGGCTTTGTCCAGAAGGACATCTAGAAGGTCGTCCAGAAGATGTCTGGTCTAATTAGCATATTACACTTTTATTAGTATAGATAGTTCCCATTTCATGATTACTTTGGGGAATAAACTTTGAGTATTAGGGGTGAGATCTGTCTTTTTTTTTTAAAGATTTACCTCTACAACAAGTTGGGTGGATGTATTTATAATGATCCCTGTCTGATAAACTATTTCTATAATTAAATCTAGTAGCTTTTTGGACTATATTTTCTTACTCTAAATTTTAATCATTATGTGAGATTAATATTTCTAATTTAAACCTCTCATTCTTCATATCCCCTTATTCATCAACTCTAGTGTCTGCAAAATAGAGTTCAAATCCCTTATGGTGGCACACAAGGTTTTTGCAGTCTGGTTCCAAATATGATATTCTAATTCTAATCATTTAATTTCTGATTATTTAATTTCAGTCCAGTCAATTTCTTCTTCTAAGTCCATGAATTGGCCTGTCATTGCCTTATATTGGTCCTTCCACCAGTCTTTCTGTCATCTCTACTTTCTAGTTTTTCTATGCCCAAATTCAATCCATGCATTTTCTAAAACTTCCTTGGTCCTTCTTGCATAAATAATATTTTATTTATATTTGTACCATGCATCTTTTTGTATGTATTGATCTTACTTCTTGTAGGCTGGTTCTGATACTATGTTTGTATTCCTCACAGTGCATTCTTTGGTATATTGTGCACAGTTAAATGAATGAATGAATGAATAGTATGCTTAAGACCCCTAGCTAAGTGGAACCTAGTTGGTCTCTGCTAGAGAGGAAATATTTATAAATAGTGCAAGTTTATATTTTCTAAAAATCCTGTTTCTCAAATTGTACTGAGGTAAATGTGTTCTATAGTTGATTTTATTAAACTACTAGAGTCCCGCTGCATGAAATTCCTGGCCTGCACCCTCTAGCAGTCCGGGGCCCCTTGGGGGATGACCACCTGCCGGTTTTCTTCTGACTACTTTAAAAATATTCTCTGCCTTTGTTTTTTTTGTAGTTTCCCTCTAATGCACCCAGGTATTAATTTTCTTTCTCCTAGTAGTCCTTGCAGATTGGGACCCCTCGGGGGATGTCTATGACTGCTGGCTTAGGCCCGATTTCCGGGGATTGGGTCTAAGCTGGCAGTCGGACCTCCCTCTCGCAGTCCGAGACTCCTTGCTCCTTACTTCCTGCCTGCTTGCTGCTCCTTAGCACTGCCATGGAGGCGGGAGAGGCTCTTGCCACCGCTTCTGTGAGCCTGGCTTCTGGCTGAGCGGTGCTCCTGCTGTGGGAGCTCACTGACCACTAGGGGGAAACTCCTGCATTGAGCATCTGCCCCCTGGTGGTCAGTGTGCATCATAGCGACCAGTCGTTCCGCCATAAGGGTCGCTTAGGCTTTTATTATATAGACAAGGGGCCCAGTGCATGAATTTGTGCACCTTGAAAGGAACTGTGGGCTGTGAGGCTGCAGTGGGCACAGGGGCGGGTCTCAACTCATCCTCTGTGCCCTTTCCCAACCCCTCCCACCGTGGCCCCTGGTCCCCTGTTTGCCGACAGCCCACTCCCGCCACCACCGCCGCTCCCACGTGCTGACAGCACCGGCCCTGCTTGCACCGTGAGCGGCGGCTGTTGCCCCAATTGCCCCTCAGAAGCTGGGGGAGGGGGAGAAGCCCTCAGGCGTGATCCAGGCCAGCAGTTACCGCTCGCACCCACTGACGGCACCGAGCGATTGGTACCATTGCTAGCAGTTGGTGCGAGTGGTGGCTCCAGCGCCAGCAGCGGGTGCAAGCAGGGCCGTTGCTGGCAGAAGATGCGAGAGGCAGCTGCTGGCCCCATTTGCCCCTTCAGGAGCAGGGGGAAGTAGAGAGGCCCTGAGGGGTGATCAGGGCTGGCAGCTGCCACACCCGCTGACAGCGCTGAGAGATCGGGCCGGCACTGGGCACCGGCAGCAGGTGCAAG
>NW_005363836.1:6522393-6524315 GCF_000412655.1 Myotis brandtii | reverse complement strand
CTCAAGATGGCGCGGTCTCGCGGCTGAGCTGGCGCCCAGGGGGAGGTTTCAGCCTCAATCTCTAACCATCCCCATTTTCTAGGAGTTCTCTGTCTTTCCTGGCTGCAGACTGTCTCTCAGCTGAATCTCCTCTGCTTGTTCGGGCTGTATGTTACCCGTTTCAGCTGCTCGCCCTTATCTTGTGAAGGGAGAGTCCTGGGCATGCTCCCAGGAGGGAAGGCGGACTCTTAAAATTACATTGTTAATACAGCTTTTAATGATTGCTTTTTATGCTGATATGGATTAGATGGTATACCAAAGAGGGCATTTTCTAAGGTAGAGCATTAATAAGATATTTCAGCAATTTTTGTGTGTTTTTTCTTATTAATGGAGAAGGGCATGGCTGTTATAGTTCTTTAAAAATACTTTTGGCTTTTTCTCTAATGAGATCAGCCAAAAGGGACCCCTGTTTTTTTCTCCTCTTTTACCCACCCTGTACCAAACATTCATTATCCACCATAATTCAGCACTGTGTTAGAGATTTTATAATGAATTATTTCATTTATTCTTGGAGTCCTTTTTGAGAGATTGTATTTTTTCCTATTTTACATATTAAAAATGATTACTTAGAGTGATTAAATGACTTAACTAAGGTCCATTAAAGGTAACATTAAATAATGAAAACATAATTTGAATCCAGGTCTTTTGCCTTTATGGCTGGAGCATTTCTGTTATATCTTAGCTATCTCCTCCCTCCTTAAGAATTTATAACAGTTAATATTTATGTAGTATTTATAATTAGAAAATTTTAAAAATTTCTTTTTATTCTTAGGGCATTCCTATAGAGGTTGGTGTAATTATTCACACTGATCATTTAATACCTTATTAAATTAAAAGTATATAGCTACATGATGAATATAATGTTGGGATGTTGTGAAAATCGTTAATATTACTTTAATAAATATGCCTGGTCGATGTGGCTCAGTAGTTGAGTATCGACTCATGCACGGAGGTCAGTGGTTCGATTCCCAGTCAGGGCACATGCCTGGATGCAGGCTCCATTCCAGTAGGGGACGTGCGGGAGGCAGCTGATTGACGGGTTGATGTTTTTCCTCTCATTGATGTTTCTATCTCTCTCTCCCTCTCCCTTCCTCTCTAAAATCAATAATAATAAATTTACAAAACCACCAAAAAACCCCTAAAACTTAAAAAGAGAATTTAAAATGTATTATAAAAAATAAATATAAGGAATGCCTCTCTTGTTACCATGTTATTTTTTCCATAGTTTTTATTGTTGTCTAAGTATTACTTCACGTTTTATGTACTTCTTGCTTCTTTATTTCATCATGTTTGTAACTGTAATACATGCTTCTGTATTTCAGCAGCTTTGTAGCTC
Source organism: Myotis brandtii (assembly GCF_000412655.1). Lineage (NCBI taxonomy): Eukaryota > Metazoa > Chordata > Mammalia > Chiroptera > Vespertilionidae > Myotis > Myotis brandtii. The sequence goes on along the minus strand of NW_005363836.1, from coordinate 6,522,940 downwards.
TTTATTCTGTCTCTAAAGTCTTTCCCTTCCAACTCATCCTACAGACAGCTGTTAGAATTATCTTTCTCAGACACTGCTTTTGTCTTTTACTCTCACAATCAAGAATCTGCAGTGACTCTCTGTTGCCTCTCCATAAAATCCAAAATTTTCAACCAGCCTTTAGTCATTAACTACAGCTTTGTCAATTCCAATTTACTATGTTCATTTTTTTTTGTTTTGACATCTGCTACATAATATTTAGTAACTCCCATTTCTATTTTTTTCACTATCCCACCGATAAAACTTAGAATATCCACTGTCCTGTCCTTTCCTACCCATCTATCTTTCTTTTCTTTGTGTCACTGTGTAGAACTTTGTAGACTACTCTTTACAGGGAGGAAATTGAGTGACTTTTAAAAAATCATTACAATTATCCTTGGCCGGATGGCTAAGTTAATTGGAACATTGTCCCATAGCCCAAAAGGCGAGTATGGGAGGCAACCAATCAATCTCTTTCTCTCTCTTCCTCTCTCTCTAAAAATCAATTTTAAAAAGGATATCTTTGGCA
>NW_005363836.1:6517991-6522347 GCF_000412655.1 Myotis brandtii | reverse complement strand
TTTATTTTATTATTTTTTATTTCATGATTTTGCCTTATTTTTTATGAACAAAAGGACTGGAACTGTAGTAAATGTGCTTTGCAGATTTCAATGTATTGTAGTTATTGTCAAGATAATATTACTTCATGCCTTTGAATGTTCTGATTCTTGTCTTCTGTCACTTCTCAACAGTATTTCCTCAGACAAAATATAAGTAATAATGTTTGAATATGAATACTTAGAATGGTTAAAAACTTGAAATGTGCTCTCAAGTGGAAATAATGACAAAGGTAAAAGGAGCATTTGCACCAGGCTCTCAATGTTTAGGTAATAAGGAGAGCCATTTGCAAGACTAAGAAGATGGTGAAGGGTTTTATGGAGCAGAGAGGACATATCTTTATTGATTTGTAAGTAGATAGGAAAGTTTTGGGATGTTGAATAATCTAGATGCTTATTCCTTCATTAGTGGTATCCCAGTGTCTTTGTTATTGACACTTTTCCTCATATCTGATAACTTGATTTTCTTGACTTTATTATTTTTTAGAATTATCTTGAATTCTTGGGTTTTGTTCTTTCATATCAGCTTGTCAAGTTCTTAAAACCCTGCCCCCTTTACTTTGTCATTATTCTCCTCCTTAGAGCACATTTTGATTTGTATTGCAGTGACTTTTAGATTAATTTAGAGAGTGGACTTGTTTATAGTATTAAGTCTTTCAATTTATGAATAATATATGTCTTCATTTAATTATGTGTTTAGCAGCTTGCAAACAAGTTTCATAATTTAAAATTTTTCTTCATAAACATTTTTAGTAGAATTTTTAGTTCTTATATATTTTTGTTGATATTTTAAATGGTACCTTTTAAAATAAATATACATTTTCTGTTGTGTATATAGTTAGTTCTGTATATTGTTTTAGCAACTTGATGAAGTCTTATTAATTTTAATAATTTGACTATAAAATTTTTGCAAATTGTATATCTGATAAGGGGTTAATATCCAAAATATATAAAGAACTCACACAACACAATAGTAAAAAACAAACAAACCGATTTAAACATGGGCAGAAGAATCAAACCCTAGACCTTTGGTGTGCAGGCCAGTGCTCTAACCACTGCATCTCTCTCTCTCTTTCCCTCTCTCTATCTCTCCCTCCCTCTCTCTTTTTTTTTTCTCTCTCTCAAAAAATAATGGGCAGAGGATCTGAATAGATATTTTTCAAAGAACACATACAGATGGCCAACAGGTCCATAAAAAGGTGCTCAACATTATTAATCATCAGGGAAATGAAAATCACAACCATATGGGATATCACTTCCCACTTGTTAGAATGGCTGTTATTAAAAAAGACATGATAACAAGTGTTGGCAAGGATGTGGAAAAAAGGGAACCCTGGTGCACTGTTGGTGGGAATGTAAATTGGTGCAGCCACTGTGGAAAACAGTATGGAGGTTCCTCAAAAAATTAAAAATAGAACTACTGAATCATCCAGCAATTTTACTTTTGGGTATTTACCTGAAGGAATTGAAAACACTAACTCAAAAAGATATATGTACTGTCATGTTTATTGCAGTATTATTTACAATAGCCAAGACATGGAAATAAAAGACAATACTGTATGATTACACTTATAAATGTGATCTAAAAAAAGCTAAACTCAAAGATTGAGAGAACAGATACTATTGGTGGTTGCCAGAGGTGGGATGGGTGAAATGGGTGAAGGTGATTAATAGGTACAAACTTCTGGCTATATGATTAATAAATCCTAGGTATGTAATGCATAGCATGGAGGCAAAAAAAAAAAAATAATAACACGCTCTAGAGTCAGATTGCATTAGTTTAGATACTGATTCTGTTATTAAGTTAGACCAGACTACAAAGTCTAGTCTAACTTCAGAAATGGGCAGGAATTATGGGTTGACTTATGTTGCTTTTGCTTCTTATTGCTACCAAATCAAAGAAGCAATGTAAAAGATATGAGATAAGGATATCAGTAAGTGGCTATAGCTCCCCTCTATTTCCCTAGTTTCTCACCTTAGTGGTCCTGAGCCTAGAGAGTGAGAAACCATCCAGGTCAGAGGAATCCAGAACAGTCACTAGGGGGAGCATCACTCAGAGTTCTCCCCACTGTGACGTAAGGCAATTTTTTTTCTGTGCCTGTATTTTGTACTTACATGTTTTACTTCCTGCTATGTCATCAGGCTTTTAGTAAACCTGAGAAAGATAATGCTCGCTTTAAAAAAAAATGTTGGACAAATTATTGAATCTCTCTCATCTTTAGTGCCCTTGTCTGTAAGATGGGGAAACAATACCTGCATGGGTTGGGAGTACAGACTGGATAGGAACAGTATGCCTATTAGTAGGAAAAGGAGAAAGAGCAGATGCTTGCATGAGTCATGTTAATGATAAAACACTGGGATCTGTAACATTCCACAACTTTTTAATGTTGACATATCTAAAACTATTTTTGAGTTCTATCATCTGCTAAAGCCTTATTCTTGACTTTCTGTAAAGTTGTGTTCCATTCTAATATTCATTCTCCTTATTTGAACTAGCTTTAGTGATTCCTTGCAATTAAGAGAGCCTGACTAGAATGAGGTGTGGGTAAAGGGTTAACAACACTCTTTCCTTTTACAAAAGAATTTGACTTTTGTTCACTTTGTAACTCTGTTCCCTTGGGTATGTGATAGAGGTAAGCAACATTACTTATGGCAAATATGTTCCCTATAGATTAGATAACTGCGATTGAAACTTCGTGGCCCATGCGCAGAAGTCGGTTTTCGGCCTGGGCGAGTCTATTTTGAAGAAGTGGCGTTAGAAGAAGTGGGGGGTGTCGGTCGGTTGGGCGACAGGAGACGCGGCGCAGGCGGGCCGCGGGATACGCAGCCATACCTTTGGGTTTCTCTGAATGGGATGAATTCTTGTAATTAGGCTTGTTCCTTTTAAGGACCCTGCAAACTGTGTCTATGGAGTTATTGCATAAGGTATTAACTCCAGTGGGGCATGAGGATTCTAAGCCAAAATGGATGTAAATCTCATTCCCTCGTACCTGGGTTGTCATATGGGAGGATCACAAACACACATACATACACTTACGTCATTCTATCAGCTACAGCCTCTTAGACTTGAAAGAGCCCTGGACAGTTGTATGTGTTGCTGTGTAGATTGTTGTGAGGAATGCCTAATGCTTCCTGTCCAGGGTGGACAAAAGTAGGTTTACTGGTATAGTTGTGAGTATGAAAAACACAGTTTATTCTTGTATTATTATTTATTTATTATTGTATTATTTTCTATATGAACAACTGTAAACCTGTTGCCATACACCATATTAGTTTTCTATTGCTGCTATAACAAGTTGCTGCAAATATAATGGCTAAAAACCATACAGATTAGTTCTGGAGATCAGAAATCCAAATGAGTGTTGCGTCTGCATTCCTTCTGAAGGCTCTAGGGGTAAATCCATTTCCTGCCTTTTTCAGCTGCTAGAGGCTGCCTGCTTTCCTTGGCCCCCAGCCCTGTTCTTCATTTCGAAAGCCAGCAGCATAGCATCTTCAGTGACTCTTCTGTTGTCGCACTCTTCCTTCCTCTCTGCTTCTGCTGTCACATTGCCTTCTCTGACTCTGACCCACTTGCCTTCCTCTTATCATGGACCTCGAGATTACATCAGGCCTACCCAGATAAGCCAGGATAACCTCCCCATCTCAGGATTCTTCCTTTAGTCATCTGCAAAGTCCCTTTAACCTTTAAAAGTAACAGGTTCGCAGGTCCTGGGGATTAGGACATGGACCTCTTTGGGGTCATTATTCTGTCTACCACACTGTTTTACTGGCAAACATCATTTGCTGTTCTATATTTTCTAACTGAATTTGATAGTGAGTGTGGTCATCTTTTAAGTTTGACTGCTTAATGGAGCCTGTCAAGAAGACATCTGGTGGGTGTGGCAGAGAAGGAGTATTTGGAATACTGGAAAAGTGAGGAGTTTGACAAGGGAATAGCCAACAGTGTTAAATATGGAAATGTTGTATAAGAGGTATGCTAAGTTTCTTTTGAATCAGGTGAGTAGAATTATGGTTACAGTAGTTTGAAGAATTATTGGAAGGCAGAGAAGTAGGAAAAGTGACTGGAGGATGTTGATTGAGAAATAAAAGGGAGCATAGACTGAGGGGACTTAGAACCAAGGCAGATTTTTTATTTTGAGACAGAAGGGATTTATAGGTTAGGGCAGTGGTCGGCAAACTCATTAGTCAACAGAGCCAAATATCAACAGTACAACGATTGAAATTTCTTTTGAGAGCTAAATTTTTTAAACTTAAACTATATAGGTAGGTACATTGTTATTAACTTAATTAGGGTACTCCTAAGCTGGCCTTTGCTAAAAA
>NW_005363836.1:6516495-6517539 GCF_000412655.1 Myotis brandtii | reverse complement strand
TCTGCGCATGGGCCACGAAGTTTCAATCACACTGTACGTGCGTGCCCGCACGTGGTATTTTGTGGAAGAGCCACACTCAAGGGGCCAAAAAGCCGCATGTGGCTTGCGAGCCGTGGTTTGCCGACCACTGGGTTGGGGAAGATATCAAAAGAGAGGAGGAGTAAAAACAGGAAGAGAAGGATTAAAATTAATTTGGGGCTCTTAGTATCTGCATTGACTCCTCCATTAATGGTTTTGATTTTTTTCTGAACTATGTTGCAAAATATTGGGGAACCAATAAAAGGATCCTAATGTATTTGAGGTCATAGGACTTAGGTGTTAGAATATACTTGCCGATTTGTATAATTTCTTCTGCGATGTGATACATGAAAGAGACAAGGGCAGGGGAGTAAATAGCTTCTAACAGAAAAAAGACCCAAGTGCTTGGATGGTGGCAACTTAAAATAATTCAGACTCAACTTGACATCTCACATGAAGAGTGGTGACAGTAGTATTTCTAAGAAAGTTCTGAGGACTTCTGATGCAGAATCGATAAAAACGATGTCATAATTCTGTCATAATTATGTCTGACTCTACATTTGTGAATCTAATTTTATTTCTTTGGAGGAAAGATATATCAGAGTTTTATATTAATGGTTTACAAGAATTTGACCTTAGCATGAATGGGAGATTACTCATTTCAGTAAAAATGTACCTTGACATTAAATCTTTACGCCCACCCACGAATTTATATTTAAAATTACGTCTATCTCCAAGGCTTCAAATCATGAAATTCAGATGTTATTTTAGAAAGTAAAACCCATATTAAGCAGAACTTAATTTACCTAAACTGTCAATTTTTCTCAATTATATGGAAGCAAAGGATAATCAAATAAGATCTTTTTCTTTAAAACTGGCATAGATGGCATTTATTTATTTATTTATTTAATTATTTATTGTTTAAAGTATTACATATGAATCCTTTCCCCCATTGACCTCTCCCCACTCATTTCCACCCTCCCCAGCACATGCCCTAACATCCCCCCCCCCCCCCCCCCCCCCTCC
>NW_005363836.1:6509668-6515320 GCF_000412655.1 Myotis brandtii | reverse complement strand
TATGATGTTGGCTGTAGGTTTGTCATATAAGGCTTTTATTATGTTGAGGTATGATCCCTCTATTCCCACTTTGCTGAGAGTTTTTATCAGGAAAGGGTATTGGGTTTTGTCAAATGCTTTTTCTGCATTGATTGATATGATTATGTGAGTTTTATCTCTCAATTTGTTTTTGTCATGTATCATGTTTATTGGTTTGCGAATATTGTATCAGCCTTGCATCCCTGGAATAAATCCCACTTGTTCATGGTATATGATCTTTCTAATGTAATGCTGGATCTGATTTGCTAGATTTTTGTTGAGGATTTTAGCATCTATGTTCATGAGGATATTGGCCTGTAATTCTCTTTCTTTGTAGTGTCTTTATCTGGTTTTGGGATTAGGGTAATGCTAACTTCATAAAAAGAGCTTGGAAGTGTTCCTTTCTCTTGAATTTTTTTAATAGTCTGAGGAGGATAGGTTTTAGTTCTTCTTTGAATGTTTGGTAAAACTCCCTGTAAAGCCATCTGGACAAGGGCTTTTGTTTGCTGGAAGTTTTTTGATTACTGCTTCAATTTCATCGGTAGATATCAGCCTATTCAGGTTTTTTGATTCTTCCTGATTGAATTTTGGAAGCTTGTATTTTTCTAGGAATATGTCCATTTTGTCTAGGTTTTCCATTTTGTTGGAATAAAGTTGTTTGTAGTATTTTTTTTTTTTTACAATCCTTTGTATGTCTGTGGGGTTGGTTGTTACTTCACCTCTTTCATTTCTGATTTTGTTTATTTTGGTCCTCTCTCTTTGTTTCTTGGTGAGCCTGGCTAGAGGTTAATTAATCTTATTTACCCTTTCAAAGAACCAGCTCTTGGTTTTTTGATCTTCTGTATTTTCTTGGTCTCTATGTCATTTATTTTTGCTCTAATCTTTATTATTTCCTTCCTTCTACTTACTTGGGGCTTTTCTTGTTGCTCTCTTTCTAATTCTTTAAGTTGAAGGGTTAGTAATTTATTACCATTTTTTCTTGTTTTTTGAGGTAGGCCTGTAGAGCTATGAACTTACCTCTCAGGACTGCTTTCACTGTGTCCCATAGATTTTGGATTGTTGTGTTTTCATTGTCATTTGTTTCCAGGATGCTTTTTATTTCTTTGATGATCTCCTTGATAACTCAATCATTATTTAATAGTATGCTATTTAGCCTCCAGGTGTTTGATCTTTTTTTCATTGTTTTTATAGTTGATTTACTTTGCCTGTGTCCCAATATGCAGTCTATCTTTGAAAATGTCCCGTGTGCACTTGAGAAGAATGTGTAATCTGTTTCTTTGGGATGAAATGTTCTGAAGATGTCAATCAAGTCCATCTGATCTAGTGAGTCATTTAACATTGCTGTTTCTTTGCTGATTTTTTGTTTAGAGGATTTTTGGGGTATTAAAGTCCCCTACCCTGATTTTATTGCTGTCAATCTCTCCCTTGATGTCTTCCAGAAGGATTTTTATGTATTTGGGTGCTCCTGTATTGGGTACATACATGTTTATCAGAGTTATATCCTCTTGTTGAATTGGTCCCTTTAGTATTATGAAGTGTCCCTCCTCATATCTTATTGGCCTTCACTTTGAGGTCTATTTCGTCAGCTATAAGTATTGCTACCCCAGCTTTTTTCTTCACTATCAGTCTGTGTGAATCCTGTATTCTGAGGTGGGTCTCTTTTAGACAGCAAATATATGGGTCATGTTTTCTTATTTATTTAGCTACCCTATGTCTTTTAATTGGAGCATTTAGTCCATTTATGTTTAAGGTTATTATTGATAGGTACTTGTTTGTAGCTATTTTTATTCTTTAGGCCTATGTTCCTTCTCTTTCTATTTCTTCTTTTTACAACAGTGCCTTTAGCATTTCTTGCATTGCTGGCTTGGTGGTAATAAACTCCTTCAGTCTTTTTTTTTTCTGTGAAGCTCCTGATTTCACCTTCAATTTTAAATGACATTAAAATTGAAGGATATAATATTCCTGCCTTATACCCTTATACCTGCCTTGCTGGGTATAATATTCTTGGATTCAGTCCCTTGCTTTGCATCACTTTATATATTTCATTCCATTCCCTTCTGGCCTGATGTGTTTCTGTTGAGAAATCAGTTGATAGTCTAATGGGAGATTCCTTGTAGGTAACTTTCTGTCAGCCTTTAAGATTCTTACTTTGTCATTGTTGTTTGCCAATTTAATTATTTGTATTGGTGTGGGTCTTTTTGGGTTCATCTTGTTTGGGGCTTTACATACTTCTTGGACTTGTGTGGCTTTTTTCTTTTCAACATCAGGGAATTTTTCTGTCATTATTTCTTCAAACAGGTTTTCTATTTCTTGCTCAGCTTTCCCTCCTTCTGACACCCCAATTATGCGGATGTTGTTTAGTTTCACATTGTCCCAGAGCTCCTTTAGTCTCCCCTCCTGTTTTTTAAGTTTTTTTTTTTTCTTTCCTGTTGGTGCTCTGCTTGGGTGTTTTTTTCTACCTTGTCTTCTATCTTGCTGATGCGGTCTTCAGCTTCTTCTAATCTACTGTTAAGCCTTCCATTGTGGTCTTTATTGCAGCTATGTCATTCTTCATTTCCTCTTGATCCCTTTTCATGTTGGGGACATTCTCATTCAGCTCCTTATAATTCTCATAGATTTGTGTGTTTTTGTCATCCAGACATTTGAGCATCCTTGTACTTACTATTCTGAATTTTTTTTCTGACAAGTTACTTGCCCCCATTTCATTTAATTCCTTTTCTGGTGATTTCTCTTTTTCTTTCCTTTTGGGATTGCTTTTTGTCCCCCCTTTTTTCCTGTAATGTTTTAGTTGTTTCTATGTCTTAGATCCAACTTCTTTGCTACCCAGTTTTTTTAGGGGTTGGTGCTATGTAGTTGGTGATCTTGGGACCCAGTCGTGCAGTCTCTCAGATCTCCTGAGCTTGGTGATCTAGTGGAGCCCCCTACTTGAAGTGTTTGGGTCCTCCTGATGTAGTTGATTCTTGAATGTTAGTTTCTCATTTGTGGATGAAGTCTTGTCACGGATTGTCTGGCAATGTGACTTACCCCCGACCTCGTTGTGCAAGCTGTTGTGGATGTGATCGTGGTTCTGGCTCTTGTGGAAAGGGTTACCTGAGGTCTCACTGGTATGTGCTCACTCTGAGATGCCGGAGTCCACGGCCTGGGAGGATGGGGTCTCGGGGCCTGAGGCTCAGGTATTGTGACTTTGGCTGGTGTTGTGTGACTCTTGCTAGGGTCGCGTCACTCTGTAACTCATTATAAGGGTCCTGGAGCTCGTGACGGTTTGAGGCAGCTGAGCATTTAGTCCATTTACGTTTAAGGTTATTATTGATAGGTACTTGTTTGTAGCCATTTTTATTCTTTAGGCCTATGTTCCTTCTTCTCTTTCTATTTCTTCTTTTTACAACAGTCCCTTTAGCATTTCTTGCATTGCTGGCTTGGTGGTAATAAACTCCTTCAGTCTTTTTTTTTTTTTTTCTGTGAAGCTCCTGATTTCACCTTCAATTTTAAATGATAGCCTTGCTGGGTATAATATTCTTGGATTCAGTCCCTTGCTTTGCATGACTTTATATATTTCATTCCATTCCCTTCTGGCCTGATGTGTTTCTGTTGAGAAATCAGTTGATAGTCTAATGGGAGATTCCTTGTAGGTAACTTTCTGTCAGCCTTTAAGATTCTTACTTTGTCATTGTTGTTTGCCAATTTAATTATTTGTATTGGTGTGGGTCTTTTTGGGTTCATCTTGTTTGGGGCTTTACATACTTCTTGGACTTGTGTGGCTTTTTTCTTTTCAACATCAGGGAATTTTTCTGTCATTATTTCTTCAAACAGGTTTTCTATTTCTTGCTAAGCTTTCTCTCCTTCTGACACCCCAATTATTCGGATGTTGTTTAGTTTCACGTTGTCCCAGAGCTCCTTTAGTCTTCCCTCCTGTTTTTTAAGTTTTTTTTTTCTTTCCCGTTGGTGCTCTGCTTGGGTGTTTTTTTCTACCTTGTCTTCTATCTTGCTGATGCAGTCTTCAGCTTCTTCTAATCTACATTAATAAACTCAACCAATAGCTGGTCAGGTCATTATGAATTTTACAAGTATGCCTTCAATACTGCAATGCAGCATGTAAACAATTATGAAGTATTAGAGACTCAGTGCAAGAAATTTGTGCATGGGGTGGGCGGTGTCCCTCAGCCCGGCCTGCAACAACACCAGTGTCCCTCGCCCCAGCCTCTGGCCCGAGGCCCCTCCCCTCTCCTCCCTCTGCGTGGCCAGGGCGCGGTTGCTGCGCTCGCATTGCTGGGGTGACGCCGCCAAAGTCCTGCCCTGGCCACTATGTGCGCCACCATCTTTGTTGCAGAGTGACAGTTAATTTACATATTACTCTTTTATTAGATAGGATTATTCTGCAACTATATTTTAGGGTTTATTCTAGGCAAATAAAATCTAACTTTATATAATTCTATCTATAATGTTATAATTAATAAAAATATTCAGATATTCAAATGTTAACTTTGTACACTGATAAAGATTGTTGTTTAGTAGGTTATACTTAGTCAGGAAAGTAGTTTAATATATATTGTCTTTTTTGCATTTCATTAATTATTTAGATGTTTAACTCTTTTTATTCTGTTGATCTTAGAGGAGGGAGGGGGAAGGAGACACACACACACACACACACACATCGATGTGAAAGAAAAACATTGATCAATTGCCTTTGCATGTGCTCTGACCGAGGATCAAACCTGCAACCTAGTTAATGTGCCCTGACTGGGAATCTAACTCACCACCTTTTGATGTACAGGACCATGTGCCAACCAACTGAGCCATGCTGGCCAGGGCTAGATGTTAAACTCTTGCACTAGGTTTTTAAAAAACTTATGAATACTGACAAATTATTTCTCCCACAGAACTATAAACATATGTTACAAGATTATATAAATAACTAACATTAGATCACATCACCATTTGATCAGTTACATAATAAATTGTCAAGTATCCAAATATTGAGTTACACTGCTCAAGAAGCATATAAAAATTAGATGGCTGCTCAGTTACTAGCAGAAACCCACTTTAAAAAAATGTATTTTTATTGATTTTTTAGAGAGAGGAAGGGAGAGGGATGGAAAGATAGAGATATCAATGAGAGAGAAATATTGATTGGCTGCCTCCTACAAGCCCCTTACTGGGGATTGAGCCCGAAACCCAGGCCTATACCCTGACCAGGAATCAAACCAATAATCTCTTGGTTTATGGGTCAATGCTCAACCACTGAGCCACACGTACTAGGCAGAAACCCACTTCTTTTTTGTAAGGGAGGTGGGAAGAGAAGGGAATAAAGAATGCTTCAAACAAAAATAATTGCTGGTAAACAATATCTAATGGGTATGGAAAAAGAAGAATTTCAAAAATTTCATGATTCAGCATGAAAGAATCTACCTTTAAAAATATTTACTAAAGAGCATATTCTACATATTCTTCACAAGACAAAAGCAATATCATACTAGAAATATTTAAGAGCTACCCCATCTCCCATTGCTTTTTCTTAGGCCCTACCAATTAAGTTACACCCCAAAATACAAACATTAAATTATCTTTAAAACTATTCCTTTTTTGTTGTTTGTTTGGAGACATTAAAATGTACTCTGTACAACATAGGTTTTCATA
>NW_005363836.1:6502684-6503760 GCF_000412655.1 Myotis brandtii | reverse complement strand
CACCTGAGGATATTTTTCCATTGATTTTTAGAGAGCATGGAAGAGAGAGGGAAAGACAGAGAGAAACATCAATGTGAGAGGGACACATCAATTGGTTGCCTCCTGCATGAGCCCTGACCTGGGCCCCGGCCAGGGAAGAGCCTTCAACCTAGGTATGTGCCCTTGAGCAGAATCGAACTGGGACCCTGTGGTCTGCAGGCCGAGGCTCTATCCACTGAGCCAAACCGGCTAGGGCAGGATATGACATTTCTTAGCCCTTCTAGCAGTGGACCTCTGTTTTTTCCGCCAGGAGTGAGGTGGAAAAACCCTAGATCACCTTCTTGGATTCTTATTACCCAAGAGAGTGGTGTGCCGCAAGCTTAGCCAGTGAGCGGTCAGAAAAGGTATTTCTTGTGCAGCTCGCGTGCAGAGATGGGACTTCTGGTGTGCAGTGGCTGCCAGGCCCTCTCTCTCTGGCCTTTCACAGCTGCAACAAAGGCCCTCTTTTCTCTCTTCGACCCTTTGCAGCCATGGCGGCTTTGTCCTGATGGACGTCCAGAAGGTCATCCGGAAGATGTCCAGTCCAATTAGCATATTACCCTTTTATTAGTATAGATAAACACATATATATAGACACACACACACATATATATAACCACTGATTACTGGTTCCTGATTGGGCCAAGGGAAAATTTCAGGGAGGTGTGAAAGAGTCCTAGCAGTCCTGATGCAGGGCTTACCTGTTCATTCAATGTTTGGCAAACATGATAATAGGAAAGTATTTATTTTAGACCATTTTCCTCCCACATATGTTTCTTTTTTGATAAGTTTTAAACTTTCATTTTTATATTTATGATCAATAAAACCTATATAAGCATGATCAAAGTATTCTATCTAGATTATATCCAAGAGTGGTGAGGGAAGACAATGTTAGCACTTTCTTATTTTATCTGTAAAAGGAAAGAAACTATGCTTCACTAATATTTATTATATATATTTAAAGTAGCAAATACTTAAGTCTTAGCAATCAGTGTATATATATATATACACTGAAGCATAGTTTCTTTCCTTTTACAGATAAAATAAGAAAGTGCTAA